>NW_028258358.1:18645441-18956470 GCF_053883595.1 Heterocephalus glaber | reverse complement strand
TCTCCTGGATATCTGAGACACTTGTGCTACTGACAGAAAATATGAAGAGAATGGAATCTTTGCTGGTTATATTGAATTATCTCTTTTATCAACGATAAATATCTAAGATGGCTTTATGACCAGTTTAACAAATACCAACTGGGGCATCTATATATGTTCAGAAAAAGTGTTCAACATTCTTCATCACCTAAACAATAGAAAATTCACTGAAGTGGCAGGTTCCTGACTATCTGTTATGATTTTTCACTCTAACTAAAATACTTGCACCCTATTTGGACTTCTTGGGTACCTGAACAGTTCCTCACCAGGGCCAATGTCATATTATTGTAGTAGGTTAATGTGACTTAATAAGAATGTGTAAATAATTCAGGCCCTTGTGACAGTTAATCTTGTTAACCTGCCTGGCTTGAGGAGCACCTAAGGAATTAGTAAAGCAGGTGTGTCTGCCTGGGCCATAGAGAATGGTCTGGGCCCCTTCCTTTCTGGTCTCTGCTCCTTGACCACCAGAATTTTCCTGCCTTAGAGCCAGCAAACCATGAGTTGAAACTATCAAGCCATGGGCCAAATTAAATCTCTCTTCTTTTAAATTGCAGGCATCATGTGTTTTGTACAGACAACAGGAAAGCTGACCAACATACCCCCGGAAAACTGTGTATGGATAGACAAAAGTAGATTTTAAGCAGTTGTACAAAATGATAATTTATTTGGTTTTCTGGCCCTGTCACTGTTGTGGTATTGCTTTGTCTGCCATGAAAAGCACAAATTTGCCAGTTCTCAGTAGCTATCAGGTACCAGAAAGAATGTTGATGTATGTTAGCAAAAATGCTACCTCTCAGGATTCAACTTTCATTGCAATCCCTTGGTCATTGCAAGAGCCATCTGATTTTTCACAAAACAGAATACGTAAAAGGGCAGTGTAATTAGAACATCATTGGTGCCTGTCTCTGGTTTCTAAGTGTATCACGGCTTTCTGAAAATTTCCAGAAACATAGCATTTCTTTTGCTTGCTACTTTGTTTTTAGGGTTATTCCCAGGGGTTTACATTTGGCCCTGTGAGTAATACTGTTCTTCACTTCATGGGTCAGGGAGGCAAGGTACATGTTATTCTGATTAACGAGGGTCACCATTTTAAATTTTCCTGTAAGATCTTAAGAAACCGATTCAGAAGGTATTTGTGGCATTTCCAGGCCCCAAGTTTACTTCTTTCACCTCGTTAAATACCCACCATGACCAGAGGGTGATATTTTAGCTGCCAAAGGAAAAGAGACCATTAAGAACTATTTTCTAAAAATCTTCCTTAAATGTGAGATTATTCATCTCCTAGTGTATAGTCACCCTGATTAAATTATGCATCATGATCACCTGGAAGGCATTGTAAAATATTTCTGGGCCAAAACCTTGAATTTCTTGGTGGAATATTATTACTGAATTGTACTTTAAATTGGGTCACTGTTTTGGAAGTTGCAGGACCGATAACGAGACTGAACACTGCAAAATCAGAAAAAGAAGTTTTTATTCTTGGCCGAGAATAGGAGAAACAGAAGAAAGTCAAATCAGTCTCTTGACCTACTTGCACTGGAAGGGATAATAAAAATAAGATAGAAGAAAGAAGGGGGAAGGATAGGCTAATAAAGAGGAGAAATATTCATGTATTTTTCTGGAACACTTCTTTCTGCTCCTTTTATGATCTAGTACTTCCTGTCATGACAGCTGGTAGGTATATCATTTAGTACACAAATTAGAATATAAATGAAGTTAAAGGGTATCTGGCAGTCACACCTCCAGCTATTTAGATTCAACAGGTTTGACTGCCCCACCTGAAGAGAAACCTTGGGCCTTCCTGCATTCCAACCTCCAAGATAAGAAATTTAGCTGAGTTACATAGTTAGTACACTGGGAAATGTTATGTCTATGCTATGTCCAGGGAATCTGTATTGGTAGCAAATTTACAAGTGATGTTGATGTTGCTGGACAAGGGACCATACTTTGATAATTACTGCTTAAAAAAATGAAATCTTCCATAAGCCATGAATTCTTTTTAAAGATAATCTAAATCTAGACAATTCCTCACTTCTCCTTTAAAGTTTCCAAGAAAAGAGTAACTCACATCTGCTTTCTGTTAAACAAGATTTTAGCTTTACCTGTTGTACAGGCAAAATACTACTCTAGCTTGCTGTGTATCTATTTTACTCCCGAAGATCCAGAATTCAATTAGCCACATCCACAATCCTTCTGTGTCAAACCATACTGTTTACTACTGGATAGATAGTGTATCATCTTGACACATCTGTGGAAGAAGCCACATTTGATTCTGAATAAATTGCTCCTTGGTGTCTATAAAACCACCCTAAATGAAACAATATGTCTCTGTAGCACTCTTTCATAGCTATGTCCAATGTACATTCCTTCATAATCTTAATAAAGCAATACCTCTTTTCTCACCTTATTAGTACCTACTTAACCCTGGAACTCTCTAGAAAACTGTGAGATTTAAATTTAGTAGTATATTGATGGTAAACATATATTGTCATTATGGAGGTTCTAAACTACTTAGATTAAGTTTGCTTTGCTTCCTAGAAAACATGCTGTTTTCTCAAGCTGATATTGTTATATCATCATTTAAAAAATATGAATTTCATTGCTAATTTTATTTAATTCAGGCATGAATTTAAAAACTACATTTAATATATTTCTGAGGTTAATAGAAATTAAATCAAACTGAAAATTAAACACGTTCTCATAAACAATAATACATGTATTTATTGCTGAATAGGAGCATGCTGAAAATATAGCTATGTATAATAAAAATTGATTTGTAGAAAAAATGTGTGACATTTGGTTTTCAACAATAATTCCATGTATATAAATTTGAAATTTCTAATGAAAATTACTTTTTGTCTGAATTAGTGAGACTTTTCAGAGTTTTGAAAAGGATATGCATTTTATTATATTTTCATGAAGGTCATCTTAAAATGATCATTCTATGGAGAGGGTTATAGAATAAACATTGCTATTGAATTGGGTATTACATAATTTTCCTTGTGGTTCAAAGTTGGATAAATTATGACAGATTTGCCAAAGAACCTAAAAAAATTCTTTAAAATCCACAAAGAAAGATTGCCTTTCCTTACCTGTCTTTAATATAAATCTTCAAACACACATATACACAAAAAAATAAAAATAAATAAAGCACCTGAGGGGCTGTTTGACAGATAAATAGAACAATTGCCATCCAGAGAGACTTCAAAATAACTTCTTGAAAAACAATATCTTTAGAAGAAAAAAGTCTCTTCTCAGAAGACCCCAATCATAGGAATAGTACACACAGTAAAAAATAAAGATAAAACAGACAGTAAACAAATGTAAATCTAATGAAACTCATTTTGGAAAAGAAATGGAATGGAGCACATTAGACTGTCTAAATTACATTTACTTCCTTGGAATCATTCCTGTAATCATTACCTAAACCGAATGTTAACCTAATGTTTCCAAAAGACTAGGTACTCATTATATGCCATACTTCAAAATACAAAACTCATAATAGCCTGAAGCTCAAAGTATTAAAATTTAACTTTCCAATTACCTCTTTTTCTTTCAACATTTAAATCAATTTCTACAGACAATCTGAGTATCTGAACGAATGTGTATATTTCTTGTCTTTTTCCTAGCAATTTATATAATTACTTGTTTCCTCCCATCATTTTTACAATTTGAAAGGCAGTACTGATCTGCTTTTTATTCTGTACATGGTGAATTCATGAGAAATTGTGTTGTAGATTCTACTTTTTATCTTTAAGCACCTCTTTCCCTGTTATTGTAAAGTATTCTTTTAGGAAACTGCTTCTACTCCATCTACCCTTGTTCTCCAATTTCGCCATTTAGTGGAACAATAGATGTAATGGTAAGGTGGACTCTTATCCATTTCTTTTGTTTGTTTTTTTTCCCCCCCGGTTAGAAATTTTATTTCATGATGAATCTAGGAGTCAGAATCCTGTGTGACTTGGACCTGTTGCTTCCTGCAGACACATTTCCAGGAATTAGACTGTCTCACTGTGGAGTACAGGTATTTTCTCACCCTTTTGTACCATTTGAAATCACACACCTCACAAACACACATTTTAAAAGAATGTCAAGGTTATATTACCTATGGTGATTTTGCTTCTAAATCAGAACTTATTCTCCTAACAAAGAAAATAACTAATCTCTTGCAGAATGATCATAGTTGCAAATATAGTCAATATATAAGGTCTAAAGGGTTAGTACACAATCTTTTGTTATAGGATATCAGTAGGAAGGACAAAAAACAGAGATTATGTTATGTTTAAAATAATGTTTGTATTATTTACCTTACAAATTATACATTGGCTAAATGTTAAAATAATCATAAATATCTTGCTGTCTTCTTAGGAATCCCAGTCTATAAAATATAATAAAAGTATTTTTAATATGATATTAATATTCATATTACCACTCTTTCAGAAAGTTGAGTTTGTATGTCATGACCCCAATGAAACAGAAAGTTAATCCTGATTATGAAATTTAAGCAATAATCAGGTATTATGCCTTGTTTTAGTAGCACTAAACCCTGGATTTTGGTCTTAAATCTGCCATTTGAATACAATAAATGCGGCACTGTAAAAACACAGTGGACTGTACTTGGTGATTGCCAAGATCCTCTTTGCCTTCCCTTTCCACTTGCCTGCCGATAGGACATGTATATGTTTGTTGTGTGTCTTTGTTCTTGTGCATGGATGCATGCAGGCACACATACAATGAAGCCCTCACTAACACTTATCTTTAAAAACAAAATGGGCATTTAAAAGTGGATTTCTTACTCTTTACACTGCTATTCAAGACATATAATTTTCTGTTGGGTGGAGTGGAAAGGTTGTTTTGGACATGGTAGAATATTTAGTTGAATCCCTGGCCTTTATTCAGTAGGTAGAAGTGGCATCTGTGGCCATTGTGATAGCAACAAATGTTTCCAGACAGTGTCCAGTGCCTTTTGAGAGCATAAGCAAACACTGATTTAACAGGAGAATATAAAAAGAATTTTACCATAAGAAGAAATTAGAAATGCTGTGATACAGACAAGAAATACTATAAGTCTTAGAATTCCTTGCACTTTAATAATACAAAATCTTTGCTACTGTTTTCAATTAAAACTGACAGTATTCTTTTTGGTTGTTTCTGCTTAGTCATTTTCTCTTTACTGAACTAAGTAAAATACCTAAATCAAAGACCATTTTAACACTGTTTTGAACACTTAATAATCCATTTTCAATCATTTGTGATACACAATTAGCCATTTTCTTTCTTCATGTAATATTATATATATATATATATATATATATATATGTATTCTTTAAATATTTGTGCTTTAAATGTATAGATGTATTCGACACTACAGTAAATGGTTTACAGATGTTACTACATACATATCTCTTCATCTCCCCCTCTTCGGTTCTCTTATTTTCTCTAATGTGTAACTGAAACTGTGAAATGAGTTCTCTTTGACAAGGTCTCAAGGTCTTCACTGGCAGGACAGAGATCTGTACAGGATCTGGTAGCATTGCAGCGCTGACTGCACCTCTGCGGGAATTTGACTAATCGTACACTAGCACTCCTCCCTGAGACAGTGAGCTCCATGAATCCAGGAATGATGGGTCTTCTTAATCAGCTCTGTGTTCCCTCTGTCTCTTGTCATCTCCAGCAGCTTGCATACAGACCCTGCCGAACTGAACTAATTTTCTCTAGCGGGAATTACATTGCCTCTTCGGTCCCCAGACCCCAGAAATAATATTTTTTATTTGGCCTCCTCACTTTTCTACACCGGAGTTAATAGACAGAAACCACTGGATTTTGACAGCACAGCTCGGTTAAATTTTAATTTTAATTTTGTTGTGCTCCCTACTGTTCCCTTTTTTCTCCTATGCTACAATTCTTGCTGTTTTTAATAAACTCACCTTGGTCTGATGCTCATTTTAATCAGCACATATGGAAAACACCAGGTTCCTGTTTTTTTTTAAATCTAGAACTCTTCAAGAAAATTTCAATAACCCTTGCTGAAGTCATCAGTTAGAAGAATTAAGACCCTTGGGGGAAATGTGCTGAAAGGTGAGTGTAAAACTGCTACACTGCTAAAATAAAGACAAAGAAACTAATCTGGTACAGGATTGATCTGAGAGAATACTATGGCTTTAAAATTCTGAATCAGAAGTAATAAAACATATCTTGTTAGGAAGGGAAAAATGCAAATCAATGTTTCAGGTACAATAAAATGTAACATTTCTGAAAATGACTTGATCAGTGAAAATATTTGTGATTTCTGGTCGTAGACAAGCAGCAGCAGGACTGGTCCAAAGGCTGTAAAATGTCCTCAAGGGCCATGGCCCTTGGAATGTTAGTTCTTTGTGACCTCATGTACTGGTCACACCTCTTCCATAATTACAAGATGGTGATAACAGTTCCCAGCACTGTCAACTCCAGGCATCACAATTCTCACAAACCCACATTCACAAAACAGTAAAAACAGTAAAGGAGGCCTTGTAGAACCTCAGGCTCTCTTCCTCCTCTTCCTCCTCCTCCTCTTCCTCCTCCTCCTCCTCCTCCTCCTTTCCCTCCTCTCCCCTTCTTCTCCTCCTCCTCCTCCTTCTTTTATTTTTCAGTGGAGAAAAATCTTTCCCAGAAGTCCTGCAAGAGCTCCTCTATCATCCTTTTGGTCAGAAATGGGTCAGTGCACAATCCTAAACCAGTAACTGGCAGAAGAGAATGGGATTACCATAATTGGTTTACGTAATTGGTTTATTCATGGATCATTTCCTGAAACTTACTTCACAAAACACATTTATTACCATGGAACTAACATAACTGAGGTCTGGTTAACCAAGTAAAACAGATAGAAATACCTACTCTTAACCAATCATTATCATTGGCCACATTTGCTAAGTGTAATTGGTGCAATTGAAGCTAAAGCATTTTGTCATTAACTTTATGAGCACTGAGGTATAACATTGATCTCTAAACAGTCCTTGAATGTACTTTTATTCCCATAATATGGGATATGCACAGTTTTGTGATGATAACCAATGAAGGATAGAACCTTGAGATAATAAAATGGTTGCTTTCTCAATGTTCAAAATATTAAAGATGCAGATGAAACTCTCCAGGCCACCAGGAAAAAATTTATACACACTTCATAGAATTGACTTCTAATTATAATCTGGAAGTAGGTTTTTCTGTCTCATCACAAATTGGTTTGAATCAAACTGTATAAGCCTGGAGCTTAATCATTAGCATTTTTTAGCATTAACTGGGGGCAGCCAAGTTATAAAACTACTACTCTAGAGTAAAAGTGCATGACCACTTTTGGGTTTGAAGTTTCTGGTACATTAAAAAAAAAAAAAAGGAGCAATTTTATATACCTCACAGTTAACCATTTCCAAAATTAAGTCATTGCAGAAATTTTTCTTCTCCATCATTTTTCCTTTGTATTTCTCCCTACATCTCCTTTTTTCTTTCTTTTTTCTTATGTACCTTCAACTTCTGACTTCGATGATTATTCACACTGGCTCTTTGCTCGCCCTCACTCCTATTATCATTAGCTAAGTGTCCTTATATTGAGCATATTATGCTAGATTCTTAACAACTTTCCTTAGGTCTTGATAGAGAGCAAAGCTACTGTCACTGTCAGCTCTAGGTGTACTCCCTGCCATTCTATAGTCAGCTAGCTCCAAGGGAGGGAAACACAGCAGGAGGGGCATGACAGAGGAGAAGGAGCTGGGGGCACCAGGGAGCAGACAAAGGGATCAAAGGTGGAGGGAGGTAGACAAACCCTTTTTGTGTTGGAAAAAAATGTTTGGCGTTGTTGATATGGTTGATATGTAAGGATCTGCTTCCACCTGTGAACTAGCTCTGGAAACAGCAAACAGGATGGGTCCAAAATTAGCTTTTGTTTGAAATTAGAATTTCTACATCATTTACAAAAACATTGTATTGGAAGTAGGGTGTGTAGTGTGCAATATACTTGAGTCTAAGAAGTGCACGCTTTACAATTTTAAGAAACAGAATATTTTAAGGACATAAAAACAACTAATCCAGAGAGGCAACATCTTATGTTTACATTGAGTGGCATTATTGAGCTCTGGGTTTAAATCCTAGCTGTATACCATCTGCTTAACCACAGGCAAATTCATTAACCCCTTTCCTGTTTGTTTTGACAGGTGTGAAAAGAGTATAACACCTCTTTCTCAAGATTGTTATGAATATATACTTTAAAATCTTTTACAGTGTATATTTGAGAAAAAATTCTTGAGTTTTTAAGAAGAGAATTTTAATATTATTTCTGGTTAAGAATGAAGATCTTGATGTGAGTACTTGGAATTAAGTGCACGATATTCTTAGATTTTATTCATTAACCTCAACAATTAGAAGTACTAAAGATTTTGCTCAAACAAGTGTAACTAATATAATTTCATTCAACTATATTTACTAAACAAAAAAAATATGGCCCCCAATCCAAAATAACACTATATCTATTTCACTTAAGAGTATGGCCTCAATATGCATCCATTTAGCTATAAATGTCTCTAGTTTCTCATTCTTTATGGCTGAGTTGTACTCCATTTTATAAAAAAAAAACACATCTTCTTTACCCAGTTTCCAGTTGATGGGCACTTTCCAAGGTTTAGCTATTACGAACTAAGCCGCTATAAACATGGGTGCACATGTATCACTGGGGTATGATTCTTTTAATTCTTTTTGGAAGATTCCCAGCAGGGGAATAGCTGGGTCAATGGGAAAATACTGAATAGTTTCTCTAATGTGACAAACTGAAATTGTAAGTAAGGATTAAAACGATTCAAATGAATAATTGATAATTTGAAATAGGAAGAAAAGGTTCAAAGGGGTAGGGGAAGTGGGAGGAGAAGGGGAAAAGAAAGAAGGGAAAGGAAAAATTATGAGAAAAGAAAAAAATGGGAACAAAGTCTATGTAAATAGGGAAGGGTGGAGGAGGTGAAGGGCACACAGGTAATGGGGGAAAAATAAGAACCAAGATACATCATGTACAGGTACAAGCACCCAATAATAAATGTAAATGTATTGTATACCTAAAATGTACCAATAAAAGAATTTAAGCAAAAAAATAACACTATATCATACTTATGGCAATTAATTTTGAATAAATTTATAATTATTAACGTGAATTAATAATCATGGTTTTGTCTTAGTTATTTTTTATTGGTGATACACAATAACTGACACACAATTTAAAGCAGGAAAGATTTATTTTTGGGTCACAGTTTGTAGACGTTTCAGTCCATAGTCAGCTGGCTCCAAGGAAGGGTGGCATGGCAGAGGAGAAATACATAGTTGCAACAGGAAACAGACATAGGCATCATGGGAAGAGGGCAGGAGATACACCTTTCCATGGCATATCCCACTGACCCATCTCCTTCAACCTGGATTTACCTCTCAACATCACATTTAGTGATAAACTCATCACTGATGAGCACCATGCCCCATGATCCAGTCACCTCCCTAAAAGCCCACCTATGAGCATATGAAACTTTGGGAAAAATAACAGAATAATAATTTCAATAATTCTTTAATAAATGAAAGTCAAGTCAAAACACAGAATATGATTTAAAGAATCAGAGTAAGGAAATATAATACATTTTTTAGTATGTTCCACTACTAACCACTACTAATCCTATTAAGAGGTATCTAATTTTTTCACAAGGTAGTTTTTCTGTTCTCTATAGTAAAAGGAGATAATGCAGTTTTTGTATTTTAACATACCAAAGCTTAAATATTATATTTTCCTGAATTAGATGCTATCTTTAAATAATATTTATGATTTTACTTCTGAATACTTTTTTTGAAATCGCATACAATTTTATCAAAATATAAGCAAAATACATGCTTTTTTGTAGATAAAGATCTAGTGAAGCTTTGTGACATCTGTGAAGGAGGGCGGTAGATGAGATTTGGGTTACAACTATTGATGGTTGTTGCTGTCTGAGGATGTAGTAAGATGGGATTTAAAATCCAACCACTCTACCCTCTCTAAACTCACAGCAACAACAGCAAAAAAGCTTCTCGGTTGCCAGCTCTATTTTGTAAGAAATGTTTATGCCCCCACCCAAATACTTTTGTTGAAGGCATGATACACAATGTGATGAGTATCATGGGTATAGGTGGAACTGGGGCCTATGAGAAGTGGTTATTTCTAAATGAGGTCTTGAAATTGAATCCTCCATTATAGGATTAGTGTTTTTTAATTTTGTTTTGTTTTTTAGAAAGGTGACAAGACCTGAGGGTTTCTCTCTCAGTCCTATGAGGATATATAATATAAAGGAAGCTATCTGCGCAGCAGAAAGGAGTTCATGGCAAGAATCAGCTCTGCCAGAACCTTAAAATCTTGAATTTCCCAGCCTCCAAAACTGATAGAAATAAATGTTTATTGCTTAAGCCAGCAAGTCTATATTTCGTTATTACAACCCCAGTTAAATCGGAGAGGCTCATACAAGTGTATCATGCATTCTTTCTTGATTTTAGAAAAGAACAGAAAGATTCACCTTCTCTGCTACTAGAAAACCTATTTTTAGAATCTTCCTGTAGCACAATCATTTATAAATTATCTCTCTGTTATAACTAATAATATTAGTTTCATTTGTTCTGATTTCTCTGTCTGGACATAGATTACAATGTCTTAGTCTTATGGATATAATTCTTGGAAAATCTCAGATAAATTATTTGTCCAAATCCTTACACTCTCAGTCTTTTTTAGGTGATGGAGAGAAACATGTCATACTATTTTCCCATACCTACGTGCTAGAGTTTCTACTTCCACCTTAACCATCATAACTCAGCAATCTGGCAAGTCCATGTTTTCAGGATCTAGAATGCTCTTTGACACTTGGGGGTGTTCTTCAGGTCTTTATAGATATATTACTTGTATTAGACAAAGGGAATCTTATTATAGTCTCTTGTTACATACACATTGGAGTTGATTTGTTATACACAAGCCACACCCAAGTTTCAGCCAACAGGGTTTCCTAAGAGTTAGGGAAAGCGACTGTTTTCCTTCAGAATTCAGTCTAATGTACAGCTCTAGGTTGTTCTGGTGTGAACCTCCAGCTCTGATCATCTCAACCTGCTTTAATAAATACTCTTATCTGGCAAACCTGTGACTGTATTAAATGCTCTCATTCTACCAACCCTGGGAAATACCTTGACAAAATACAATATTTCCACACATTTAAAGTGAGAAAGCTAGTTAATCAAAGACATGTTATGAATTTCTTGGAATCTTGAAACAACACTAGAAAATGCTAAACCACAATACACCCATTGATAAACAAGGTTTTAAGGGATATAGACATTCTCCAAGCACAGATAGCTGTCTATGCTGTAGTACTGACTTTGGAAACTCGTGTACAAATGACTGTGACTGAGAAATAATATAAAATGACTGGTCTTCATCAGTCACTTAAGCAGTAAGGTCATCAGGGAATTTTGGTTCCTTTTATGAGACAATCACTGATAAGTCATTTCTTATAAAAATGCTGGAAACCAAAGAGCAGCCTTGAAGCACTTGAAAAAAAAAAAAGATTTTTCTCCCTCTGCTCAATTTGTAATGTCTATGTAAAACCATGTTATAAAATTTTCATCTTCAAACTACCTTAACATCATGTTTGCTTGGTTTTTTTAAAATTTTATTTTATTGGTACATTTTACGTATGCAATATAATGACATTTTTCATTAGAAATTTGCACTTTTACATAATCTCTCTTGGTTCTCATTTTTCTCTTTTCCCCTCCCCTCCCTTCAACCCCTCCATCCGTCCCTATTTACAAAGACTTTGTTTCCATTTTTTCATTTTCTCATATTAATTCCATTCCCTTCTTTCCTTTCCCCTAGCCCTTCCACTTCCCATTCCCCTTTGGCCCTTTTCTTCCTATTTTATATTATCTAGTATACCTTTTAGTCCTTATTTACACTTTCAGTTTCTCACACTAGAGAAACTATTTGGTATTTACACATGTGTGTCCTATTTATTTCACTTAAGAATATCGCCTCAGGGTACAATCACTAACCTATAAATGTCTCTAATTTCTGATTTTTTTGTGGCTGAGTAGTACTCCATTTTACAAAATAACCCCACATTTTCTTTATCCAGTCTCCAGGTGATGGGCATTTGGGGTGATTCCAAGTTTTAGCTATTACAAACTGTGCTATGAACATGGGTGCACATATAGCACTGTGGTATGATTCTTTTAATTCTTTGGGGAAGATACCCAGCAGGGGAATAGCTGGGTCAAATGGGACCTATAGTCCTAGTTCTTTGAGGTATCTCCATACTGGTTTCCACAGTGGTTGCACCAGTCTACACTCCCACCAGCAGTGGAGCAGGGTTCCCTTTTACCCACAGCCCCACCAGCATTTGTTATTGATAGATTTCATGATAGCAGCCATTCTTTCTGGAGTGAAGTGGAATCTCAGCATTGTTTTCATTTGCATCTCTCAAATGACCAGTGATGTTGAACATTTTTTCATGTATTTATTTGCTATTTCTACTTCCTTGTCTGAGAAATGTCTGTTCATTTCAGATGCCCATTTTTGGATTGGGTCTTTAAATTTGGGAGGTCTGATCTTTTTAAGTTCTTTATAGATTCGAGATAGTAGACCTTTGACTGAGGAAGAGCAGGTGAAGATTTTTTCCCACATTGTGGGTTGTCTCTTCACACTGCTGGTGGTTTCTCTTGCTGTACAGAAGCCTTTTAATAAGAAGAGATCCCATTTGTTGATTGTTTGTGCTAGTTCACAGGGAACTGAGGTTTTGTTCATAATATCTTTTCCTGCACCAGTGTCTTCAAGAGTTCTACCTAACCTCTGTCCCAGGCAATGTAGCATTTTTATTTCAATATTAAGATCTTTAATCCATTTTGATTTTAGCTTAGTGAGGTGAGAGATATAGGTCTAGTTTTAATCTTTGGCAACTTAAAACCCAATTTTTTCAGCACAATTTATTAAAGAGGCTATCTTTCCTCCAATGAGGCTACCTCCTTTATCGAAGATGAGATGGCTGAGTGTGTCTGGCGTTGTTTCTGCATCTTCTAATCTGTTCCACTGGTCCTCAGGTCTGTTTCTTTGCCAGGACCATGCTGTTTTTTAATCATAGTAGCTTTATAGTACAGTTTCAATTTGGGTATTCTGACACCCCTTGCCATGTCTCTGTTACCTAGAATTGCTTTTGCTATTCTGGGTCTCTTCTTATTCCATGTGAATTTTTGGATTGTTTTCTCAAGGTCCATGAAGTATGCTCCTGACATTTCAATTGGGATTGCATTGAATCTATGTAGTAGTTTTGGAAGTATGTCCATTTTCACTATATTGATCCTTCCTACCCAGGAGCAGGGGTTATTTTTCGATTTTCTGATATCATCTTCAATCTCTCTTTTCAGAGTGCTATAGTTTTCAGATAAGAGGTCTTGATTTCTTTCCTTAGGTTGATTCCTAGGTATTTCAGTTTTTTGGATGCTATTGTGAAAGGAATTATTTGCCCTATTTCTCTCTCAGTGAGTCTGTCATTTGTGTAGAGGAAAGATACTGATTTTTGTGTGTTGACCTTGCATCCAGCTACTTGACTGAATTGGTTATGAAGTCTGGAAGGCTTTTGGTGGAGTTCTTGGGGTCTTCTATATAGAGTATCATGTCATCTGCAAAGAATGACAGTTTGATTTCTTCATTTCCTATCTTTATTCCTTTTATTTCTTTCTCTTGTCTAATTGCTGTGGGTAATGTTTTCAAAACTATATTGAACAAGAGTGGTGATAGTGGACATCCTTGTCTTGTTCTTGATTTTAGTGTGAAGGATTTTAGTTTTTGAGCATTTAGTATGATATTGGCTGTGGGTTTTTCATAGATGGCTTTTATCAGATTGAGATAGAGGCCATCTATTCCAATTTTTATAGGGTTTTTATCATAAATGTGTGTTGGATTTTGTCAAATGCTTTTTCTGCATCTATGGTGATAATCATATAGCTTTCATCCTTGTCTCTATTGATATAGTGTATTACATCGACTGATTTGAGTATGTTAAACGATCCCTGCATCTCTGGGTTGAATCCCACTTGGTCAGGGTGTATGATCTTCTTGATGATATTCTGCATTCTATTGCCATTATCTTATTAAGGATTTTTGCATCTATGTTCATTAGTGAGATTGGCCTATAGTTCTCTTTTTCAGTTGGGTCTTTCTCTGCTTTGGGGATCAAGGTGATGCTTGCTTCCAGGAATGAATTTGGGAGTATTGCTTCCCTTTCAATTTCATTGAAGAGTTTAAACAGTAGTGGCAGTAGTTCCTCTCTCAATGTCTTGTAGAATTCAGCAGCAAAGCCATCAGGATATGGGCTTTTCTTAATTGGTAAGTTTTTAAATACATTTTCAATTTCATTGATTGATATTGGGTTGTTTAGAATTTTTAGGTCTTCTTCGTTCAACTTTAGCAATTCATATGTATCTAGTAATCTGTCCATTTCTTCCATCTTATTGGCGTATAGGTTCTTGAAATAGGTATTGATGATCCTCTGGATTTCTGCTGGGTCTGTTGTAATTTCATCCTTTTCATTCCTAGTTGCATGGATTTGGGCCTTTTCTTTCCTTTTTCTGATAAGGTTGGCTAAGGGTTTGTCAATTTTGTTTATTCTTTTGAAGAACCAACTCTTGCCTTCATTAATGTTTTGTATCATTCTCTTAGTCTCCTTCAAATTGATTTCTGCTCTAATCTTCATAATTTCTTCCTTTGTATGAGCTTTGGATTTGTCCTGCTCTTCTTTTTCTAGAAGCTTGAGGTTCAACATCAGGTTGTTTAATTGGGCTCATTCTATTTTCCTAATATGTGTATTCACTGCTATGAATTTCCCTTGTAAGACTGCTTTCATTGTGTCCCATAGATTCTGATATGTTGTATTGTCATTGTCATTTAATTGAAGGACCTGTCTCATTTCTTCTTTAATTTCTTCTGTGACCAATTGGTTATTCAGAAGTGTGTTGTTCAATATCCATGTGTTGATGTAATTTTTGCAGTTTCTTTTGCTATTGATCTCCAATTTCATCACACTATGGTCTGATAATATACAGGGTATAACTTTGATTCCTTTGCACTTACTTAAATATTTTCTATGAGTGAGTATTTGGTGTATTTTAGAGAATGACCCATGTGCAGGTAAAAAGAATGTATATTCTGATATTGTGGGGTGGAACACTCTGTAAACATCTGTTAAGTTTATTTGTTCAAGAGTTTGATTGAGTGCTAGTATTTTGTTTCTTATTTTTGTCTAGTTGATCTATTTGTGACAGTGGGGTATTGAGGTCCCCCAGTACTATTGTATTAGTGCATATATGACTTTTCATGTCCATTAGTATTTGTTTTATATATTTGGGAGCACTAGTGTTTGGTGCATATATATTTATGATTGTGATCTCTTCCTGTTTGATTTTTCCCTTTACAAGGATGTATTGTCCTTCTTTGTCTCTCTTAGTGTTGGTTTGAAATCCACTTGTTCAGCAAAGAGGATAGCTACTCCTGCTTTTTTTCAGTTCCCATCGCATGGAGTATTGTTTTCCACCCTTTAACTCTCAATCTAGGAGTTTATTTTTGAATTAAGTGTGTTTCTTCTATGCAACGTATTGTTGGATTTTGTTTCTTGACCCATTCTGTTAGTCTATTTCTTTTAATTGGTGAATTGAGACCATTAATTTTGATATTCTAACTGATACATATCGAGTTATCATTTTCATGACTTTTTCTTTTTGCTGGGTTCTCCCCCTTTGCATTTAATTTTTTGTAGCGGCTGATGGATTTATTCTTTTGTGGTTCCTGGGGCTGTGATCCTCATTGTCTGTTCCTAGGATATTGTCTAAAATTTTTTGGAGTGCTGATTTGGTATTCATGAAATTCCTAGGGTGCTCTTTGTCAAGAAAGTATCTTATTTCTCCACCGATTCTGAAAGATAGTTTTGCAGGATACATCAATCTGGGTTGGAGCCTGTTTTCCTTTAGGGCTTGAAATACATCACTCCAAGCTCTTCTTGCCTTGAGGGTTTGCATTGAGAAGTCTGTTGTGATTCTGATTTTGCATGTGATTTGTTACTTTTCTCTAACTGCTTGTAGAACTTTGATCTTCTGTTGAGTTTCTGGAATCTTAACAATTATATGCCTATGTGTAGATTTTTTTTTTTTTTGATCAAGGCTATTTGGAGTCCTATATTCCACACTTATCTGTAGGTCAAGTTCTTTTTCCCTGCTTGGGAAGTTTTCTGCCATTACTTTTGTGAACAATTTTTTATGTCATCTGCACTCTCTCCTGTTTCTTCATGGACTCCAGTCAGTCTTATTTTGTTCTTCTTTGCATTGTCTAGCAGCTGCTGGATTGATTTCTCATGGTCCCTTACTATTTTTAAGAAATTTTTCTTTTCCTGGTCACTAACTGGAATCTTATCTTCTATATCTGAAATTCTGTCCTCACATTGGCTCATTCTGCTGTGTAGCCTTTCAGTGGAGTTTTTAATCTCCTAGAAATCTGTTTGCCTCTGTTTTATGGATTCCATTTGTTTCCTATGTTGGGATTCCATCATGTTCCTCAGGGTCTCTATTTTTAATTTTGTGTCCTCTCTAGATTTATTAATCATATCTTGCACAATGGGCACAATCTCTGCTGATATGTGAGAAATTATTTGTGGTTTCATTTTTTCCAGATTCTCTTTTGTTGCCAGTTCAGGGAGTCCTGGTGGTTGAGTATCAGAGTATTCTATCTCCTTTCCCTTTGAGGTTGTTGTAGATGATCTGGAAGTCTGGTTTTGATACTTGTTTATGTGTCTTTTAATTTCTTCTGGGGAGGGGGGAAGTGCTGTTGGCCCCTGCGTGGTGGCTCACCTCCTCTGTGCTGGGAGTGGTGGAATGGCATCCAGGAAGACCCTACCTCTGCGCTCAGAGTGGTTGAATGGCCTGTTTGTTTGTTTTTTTAAGACAATTTCTCCCTATTAATGTAAGGTGGCCTCCACCTGGCCATTCTCCAACTTTAATCTCCTGAGCACTGGGATTGCACACATGTGCAAACCCATTTAACCTGATCAACTTTTGATGTAGTAATCACGCTTTCAAAGATGACATAGTGAAATCCTTCTGCAGATCCCTTATGTCCCCCCTACAGCAACCGCCTGTTCAAACCTCAAACTGCCTACCACATGAACTGTAATGGACACCTAGTATGACTGAGCTAATTTAAAATAGGTTTAGAAAGGCCTGGTACAGATCAAAATTCCCTCAACTAACTGTGCAAGAAACTAGAGGTCTCTTCAAAATAACAGAGATCAGCAATGTGGTAGACTCATAGTAGATTTCTTCCAATATGTTCATAAATGAAATCTTTAATAGTCTGGTCAGCCCAGAAGGACACTAGTTACATGAACTATAATGTTCAAAGATATAAAAGCAGAATATGCAAAAAAAAAAAACCCTTCTGTGTTAAAGAATTTAAAAGGCTCTATTCAAATAGATATTACTTTCTAAACCTGGAGTCCTTTGTATTCTCTTAGAAAGATAGAGGTGATTTATCTCTAATTATAATCCTTGGCTGACCTGGGTGGGAGTTGAATGCAATATTAATAAGATTTACTTTCATTCTAATTTGTCTCTGTTACTACAGTGTTTTTCCTCTTTTGTCAAAGCTTTCCGTTGAGAACCTAGAGACTTTATCTACATATCTCTCCATGTTTGAGCCAAATTCATTTCTGCTCTTGAGAGATTGAAAACATGACCATTTAGCTTTTTGCTCAATTCAGTTTCAAAGCTTGCAAATTCCATGAGAAAAAAATTGGTCTTACCCATCAAGGTTCATCATTTCAGTTCTGCGCAAAAGCTAAAGTCCTTGTGGTTTTCTCTGTCACACTGAAGGCTCAAACCTAAAGTCTAAGCTTTGACTATAAGGAATCCTAAGTGGGAAATAAGCAAGTAACTATTGCTTCATCATTGTCAGTTAGATCCCCCCTCCGTGACATTCAATTTCTCTCTGTTTCATATTCAGGTCCTTGTCTCTGAGAGTAGTTTGTTATCTAAATGTCTTAAGACTGTAAAAGATTACATGCTGCTTTTGAAGCTTTCAACCCAGCTCCTAACCTGCTATGCAGTCAAATTTTAACAAGAATCTTGTATAGAAAATGAACATATGCTTCAGGATTGCCAAGTTTTTAATTTGTCACTGCAGTTCTGACTCCATGATGCTCTGACTCACTGTAGGCTATACCAATGGAGCCAACTGACCATGGAGTGACCATGGAAACCTCTGAAATTATGAGCCAGAATAAATCTATCATCCTTTAAATTGGTTTTCTTCAGTATTTTGTTCCAATGACTCAAAACTGACTGAAATAGAACTTGAAAGGGGGTATGCTCTCTTTACAAGGATAATGAACATAGTTTATGGAAAATATATCTTTTTCATTAAGTATTTGTTTTGATGCAGACCCCATTGTTGGGTGTATGAGAGATTCTGCTTGGAATATCAGGAAATTCACTACTCATCTCACACATGCTCTATCAAGAAATCCATTCTACCTGACACTTTTCTTAATAAACATAGCCAGAAATACATGTTCTGAAGGACATAAACGTCTAATAAAAAAGGCAAGATGTTAAGAATTTTTCAGGCTAATAGTGAACTACATTGTAAATGAGCTAGCATAATAATAATACAGTACAAAATCATATCCTGATATTCTTGTCATACAAAAAATTCTCATTGTCCCTATTCCCTAAAAGTAAAAATTATTAACAACATAGACTCAAACATAGTGCCACTGGTTGACTTAATTTTGAGAAACAAAATGTGAGCCATCAATATTTTTATTAATCTATCATATTCTACATGATGGAATTCTTTATAAAATTGAAAAATTATCCAAATAATGTGACAAGATATATATGTTCACATACATCTTTGTTGAAATAGAAATTCTTCTACTACCTCTAGGAATGCAGCATTTAATTGTATTATTTCTTTATTACTTCTATAGTAAATTGATTGTGTTTTAACACTTTCCACAGTTCTTGTGCTATAGTGTGGAAGGTAACATAGTTATTGGCCATTTGAATTCCAATATCATATGAGAAGCTGAAGAAATAATCAGTGTTTTTATAATTGTACTGCTCCCAACATGAAATGAATTCTCTAGAATATCTTTAATCACCAGGCTCTCAGATTGGCAATTCAAAGTACAAATTTAAATAAGTTTCATAGGAACTAGTGTTGGCTCAGAGTGAGTAGGTACAAAGCTTTGAAATGTTTGATTATATTTTTGTCATATATCTATCTATCTATCTATCTATATATATATATTTAAATATGAAGTTTCTGGTTACAATTCCTTAGAAGAAGAGAAAGCTCAAATATGCAGAATTGTTAAAAGTCTGAATAAGACTGCAGAGTGTCAGGTACATGAGAGATTCTGCCTGAATCTGAATGTGGAATTAAAATATACAATACCTTCACTAATTAAATAACTCACATTAAGCATTATTTACAATGAGGACTTGATTGAGTATATGATATGACCTGATTAAATATTTAACACAGTAACATCACACAAAGTGAAAACTCTGTTCGTGATAGCAATAATAATAATCATTAATGATATGCTCAACATATGATATTGAAACTGTTAGTGAAAGATCTGCCTTATGTATATATTCCATTGACATTAGCCACTTTCATCGAAAGGCTAATGTCTTTTTCTCACTAATCTCTTTACCTTCATATAAATAGTGAAGCAGTCTCATTTTCTACTTTTGGAAATAGTTTTTATTGAAGAAGACAATTGAGCTGCAATTCTTTTAACCACATTTTGAATAAAAGAATACATTTAGTGTTCAGTTCTTCTGGGTCAATAATATTGCTATTTCTTTCTCCTCTAAAATTAGCATTTTCAGTTCAGTGTTTCTGCTCTCAACTCCTACACTGAAAGTGTAATTTCTTTCATCACAGGCTTTGTTAATGGTTTCATTTGATCCCAACACTGTATTTATCTTGCATTTTGGTCTACTTCTAAAATGCAGTGGGCTAATTTTAGGACTCTACCAAAGAGTTGAAATGTGTTATTTCTAAATTTACCCTTGCATCAAATTTTCATGAATAATAGAGTTCAGTATTCTTTCTGCATTATGTAGTTATAAGTACTATTACAACACTGTATTCTTAGGAAAGTTTTTACCTTTCAAAATCTGTTATATAAAGTTTCCAAAAAGTGTTATAAATATACAGCCTTCCAAGTTACTAACTGAAATATATCTGAGATGACCCAGATAGTCTAGTTTTGTCATATTCTCAGTTTTTAAGAAAGCAATACCTATACAATTTGACCTTCTGTAGAAATTCCCATTATATTCATTCATTTATAGATACAATAAATATGTTTCACGTGGTCTTTGAATGTTACACATAGATGTTGGATTGTATAAATTATCTGATTTTCTATCCACAGAGAAATGATCCTCCATTTCTCTTTTGTCTAATTTCCTTGGTCAATTTCTCAGATGTTGGAACCTTTAATTAGAGAATTTTTCAGCCACTGGCACATTTAAGGGGAACAATTGAAATGTGCTAGAACTTATCGATTCAAACACAAATGAAGAAGTGAACTGAGAATATGAATGTAAATGTCAGCCATTAGAAAAATCTTAAAAGCCTCAATTAAGAGAGTTATTCATTATCATGTATTGACAAAAATGATCATGTAAATAACTTTTTTCAACAATAATACTGTACTAAATGTAGAGCATGGCTTTGTATTTGGCATCATTGACATTGCAATTTGGTGGAAGAAAGAATAGGGTACTAACTTACATCATACACAAATGCACACACATGCAGACCACATGTTTAGATAAACACATATATGATACATTACCACATGTTGACACACAAGTAAAACTGAAACTTTTGCAGAGAATGTTGGTTGTTTATCATATTTAATCAGTTTTAAATTTTGCAAAGAGACACAAATAGCCACACATAAAGAATATTACAGATGCAACTAAAATGAAATTAACATTTCTGTACAATAGTCAACCTAATATTTAAATAGGATACATTTTTTCAGTGTTATTTTGATTTTTTTAAGACAAAGTATCATCACATAGATTTTCTGGCTTTGAACTCAATATGGAGCCCAGGCTGTTTAGAAACTCCTGTCTCAGCCTCTGGAGTGCTAGGATCATAAGTGTGCATGACTACACTTGGGTAAAATTTTTAAAATGGAAAAGTTCTAAAGATAAGCTAAAATATATAAACTTTCCTAGATAAGAAAATGTAAAATAATCAATACATAATTGACAATATGAGAAAAAAACATTATTAAAAATCATAAAATTATTTGTCAAACCTATTAGGAATAAAAGTGGAAAATAAAAAGCAAAAAGATATCATACTATAATCATTAATCCCTTCTACAAATTGTTTTGAGGCTTAAGATTTTAATCAGATGTCATTTGTTTTATCACTCAATCCAACTTCATCTTACCATCTTGGAAAACTTCTCATTGGAATTGTTTTTTTAACCCTGGTATGGTTATCCCAATAACCTTCACTCTTGAAGGATGAGATTGGTTGAATATCATTTTCATCTACAAATATAGTAATATAATTTAATCAAACTGATTGATAGTGTTCAATGTTTCTTTGCCCTTATTCACTTATTATTGAATTACTGAGAAAAGGAAGTTAAAATCTCCAGCTATGATTATAGATTTGTTGATTTCTCAATTTAGATTTGTAGGTTTTTTTCTCAACATTTAAAAAACTTTGATATTGTGAACATATATATTTAGGGCTCTTGTATTTTCTTATGGAACTGATTGTTTATTGAATCATGTAACATCTTTCATTGTCGCATAATGTACTTGATATGTTTATTGATATTTTTATTTTCTTTCTGTTGTACTCATAATTTTTGAAATTCATTTTTTCTTCTTTTAAAATGAAATAAAGTCCATTTAATTGTATATATACTTTACATTAAAACCTATAGAACATTGTTGTTGTTGTTATTATTATTATTATTATTATTATTATTATTATTATTATTATTTGTGTTTCTGGAATCGTTACTGTTCCTTGTCTTAGTCAGAATTGGAATCAAGTTTCATGTTACATTAGCCTATAAAATTTAGTTTAGCATCTGCAAGGTAGGTATATTTGTGAAAATCCCCAGCTTTTGCTTATCTGCAAATGTACTTAGTTCACAATCATTATTTTAACTGAGTATAAAATGTTGCATTGATATTTTTCCTTTCATTATTTTAAAGATATCATTCTATTGTCATTTAACTTCCATTGACTGTGATGAGTGTCATTTCTACCACATTCTTCTGATAGGTAGAGAAAATATCTTTATATTTCTATACAGTCAAGGATTTCTGAACGATATTTTTTTACAATATTCTGATATAAAAGTCAAGCACCAAATGTTAATTTACAACTCTATATATAATGAGAACTCTAGGTGAAATTTACCAATCTTTGAAGCACAGAAATGCCTCAGTTCATGAATGCTCCTGTTTACAAACAATTCAGTTTATAAATAAAAGCTTTGGGCAAAATTTTGCTTCAGTTCGCAAACTCTGCATGGGGTTACACAAACAACCCCAGCCAACCTTTCCACACAAACATAAACAAAGCCATTTTCCCCAAAATCAAGTTCGTAAATTGAGGTACTACTGTATGTGTTCACATTTCAAGGTAGAATGAGGCAAAGACTGTGGAAACATTTCTAGATTATAAAATTAAAAACACTGGGACCCTCTAGTCCTTGAAAAGTTTTATTTTTAAAAAAATTTAGAGCAAGAACCCTTGAATTTTCATCTTGTCTCAAAAGAGGAAAAAAATTTTCTTTTCAAGAAGAGACAGGAAAAACTGCCTATTTCTTTTATAAAAATCCATGATTTTTCTTCAACATTCATCATCTATGTGACAAACTCTGTTATATATAGTGTGACAATTGGTTCTTCTTGTTTTCCCCTAGGCATAAGAGCTGTATATGGGGAGCCAAAAGAAGTATTATTATACAAGTAATAATTCAGAAAAGATCATGCATTCTGAAAAAATAACAAAGATGATTTTTAAAATCTAACAATTTTCATTGTCCTCTGGCTGTTTTAAAGATTCAAAACATTTTAAAAATCAATTAGACACTTCTGAGCCTAAGCATGATTTTCTTTACATGTAGATTTATTGCCCTTCATTTACATAGAAATTGATGATTTTCAAGAATTTAATTTAAAAAACGTTTGATCCCTTTTTCTCTTTTTTCAGGTATTTCTACCACAAAACATAAATTGTTAACATGTTGTATCTTTTCTTATAGATGATAAACCTCTCTCCAAATTTTTGCGATCTTTGCTGAGACTTCCACGAAGACAGTTTTAATTTCTTATCTTCAAATTAAGTGAACTGTTAAGGTCATCTAGAAATTATAGTCTTTCATTGTATATTATACATTTTATATTATAGAATTCTAAATAATCTTTTCCATCACTTCAATTTTTCTGATTAAATTTTCCAACATTTCACTCAGGAACTTTCCTTTTAAAAAATCTTAGAATTAATTATAGAAGATGATGTATAGATTATATTATTTGCTAATTTCCATAGCTAGTTATCTCAGGGTTTTTGTCTGTTGATACTCTCTCTTCATTGTATATATTTTCCTGCTTTTTTCATATCTTGTAATTTTTACTAAGTTAGATATTTTGGGACATTTCGTAGTTTTTGATGTTCTGTTGTTTTCTATTAGGTAGTTAAATAGTTACTGGAAGATTAGTTTGGTCCTGGTTTGGTTTAGTCCACATTTGGAATAAATTGTGGTTTATCTGCATTTGGTTCTGTGGTAACTTCATTTTATTGTTAAACCCAGTCCCATAGAGATGGTCATTTTTTAAGGTACATGTTAACAAATTTTTAGTTAATAAGTTAAATATTTTAGACTTTATAGACATATAGATCCTACTATTCCACTCTGACTGTTTAACTCTTCTGATATAATATGAAAATAGCTTCAAATATTTATTATTTAAGTGAATGTGTGACTCTTTATTTTTTCTTTTAAAATGTTTATTCTTTGTAAAAAGAAGTTTTTGACTGAATTTAACCTATGGAACACAATTTGAAATATTTGACCTAGGGTGTGATACTTACTCCTTATTTTACCTTTTCTCAAATAAATGCTAGGGGCTTATTCAAGTCTCTGTAATCAACCTAGGTCAATTTCCAATATTTTCTAGAAACTCTAGAATCCTATTTAGCTTTCACCAAAGAAATAGTTCGCTTTTTCTAGCCCTTGTAGAGTACCAACCAACCTGTAGATATGTATCCCAACCTTTAGCCAAAAACATTCTAAGTTTCAGTCTTATCACTACATATATACACACTGAAACTCTGCACACTTCCTACCCATCTATACCCAACTTCTCTACTCCCGGTGAACAGAATGCAGCTACTACTTACTGTCCACAGTTCCACTATCTTCACCCTGAGCTATGCATGACCTTACTCTACATATGCTTCAGCTTCCTCAGGCATAGTTGGAAAGTGCTCCTAAGTAGAAGACTGGGGTGTTTTTGTGGCTTATTTTGTTTTACTTTTCCTAAAAAAACATTTTTTTTTACTATTCTTTTATTAATTCCAGAGAAGAATAAAAGGTGTGTTTTGCCCATTTCCAGAGATGGACTCAGTAGTACAGCAAGTCAATTATCAGTTACTTTATTATAGGTAGAAGATATTGCTACAGGAGCTACTGTTGAAATGGGAGTTAATTATTCATCTAAGAGGTTCTGCCATTGCCCTAGACCTTCACTGTTATTTTCCTTTTGTGTCATGTTGGAATTCAAAACATCTTTATCTACTGTAAACCCTCCCATTTTGGTGAAGTCTGCCTCATTGTAAGAAACAAATGGCAGAAGATCTTGCACTATAACCTGGATTTTCTGCAGACCATCTCTCTTATTTTGTTTCCTAGTAATTTTCAAATGTGACCAATTTTGTAGTATAATTTGAAGTCTAGTATTGTGATGCTCCTTGCCTTACCTTTCTTGCTCAGAATTGCTTTTGTCATTCTAGAACTCTTCTGGTTTCCTATGAATTTTAGGATTGCTTTCTCCAGTTCTGTAAGGAATGCTATCACTATTTTGATCGGAATTGAGTTAAATTTATATAACAGTTTTGGAAGTATGGCTATTTTTACTACATTGGTTTTGCCTATCCAGAGACATGGAATATCTATCCATCTTCTGATATCCTTTTCACTCTCTTTTATCCGAATACTATGGTTTTCATTGTAGAGATCTTTCACTTCCTTGGTTGGATTAATTCCTCAATATTTCATTTTTCTGGATGCTATTGTGAAGGGTGTTTCTCTAATTTCCCTCTCAGTGAGTTTGTTATTCTTATACAGGAATGAAATTCATTTTTGAGTGTTGACTTTGTAACCTGCTACACTGCCGAATTTGGATATTAGCTTTGACAGTGATAAAAACAGCATGATATTGGTAGAAAGTACAGAGAACAACACAGTAGAATATATGGAAACAAGTCCAGGCACACTCAGCTATGTTATTTCTGACAAATGCTCCAAATACTTTACTTTTAGGACAGATACCCTCTTTAACAAATGGTGCTCCAAAAACTGGCTATCCATGTAGTAAAGTTTGAACCTAAACTCATATATCTCAACATGCACTAAACTAAAATCAAAATGGATCAAATATCTACACACTAGCTCAATTTCATTTCATATGCTGGAAGACAAGATAGGTAAAACTATTGAAGACATAGGTGCGGGCAAAATCTTTCTGAACAAAATCCCAGTTCCATAAGAGGTTATACACCAAGAATCAATAAATGCAACTGTATCAAATTAAAAAGCTTCTGCACAACAAAGGAAATCACTAATGGAGTGCAGAGACAATCTAGAGAATGGGAAAGAATTTTTGCCAGCTAGTCCTTAGACAAAGGACTAATATAAAAATATATAATATATAATATAATTTATATAATATATAAATATAGAGTATATAAAGAGTTGAAAAAATTAGACCCCCACAAATTTAAAGACCCAGTCCAAAAATTGGCATCTAAAACAAACAGAAACTCCTCAGAAGAAATACAAACAGCCAATAAACAGATGAAAACATATTCAGGATCACTATTTGAGAAATGCAAATTAAAACAACACTGAGATTCCATGCAACTCCAGAAATAATGGCTACCATAAAGAAATAAACCAATAACAAATTCTGGTGGGGAGCTCTTCTCCATTGAGGAGAGGACTGTAAACTGATACAACCACTATGGAAATCAGAATAGAGATTTCTCAAAAAACTAAAATTGATTCCATTTGACTCAGCTATTCTCCTTCTAGGTATCTTCCCAAAAGAATTAAAACCATCATGCAACACTAATGTATCTATACCCACTTTATAGCAGTGTGATTCATAATAGCTAAATCTTAGAAACAGCCTATATGTCCATCAACAAATGAATGGATTAAAAAATGTGGTATTTAGGGCTGGAGATTTAGCTCAGTGGTTTCACCACCTGCTGCTCAAGCGCAAGGACCTGAGTTTGATCCCTGGTACCAAAAAAAAAAAAAAAATGTGGTATTTATACACAATAGAGTACTACTGTGGCATTTGAGTCATTTGTAGAAAAATGGATCCACTATAATGTTAAGTGAGGTAATTCAGACATACAAGTTTAATTATCACATGGTTTCTCTTATATAAAACTCTCTCTCTCCTCTCTGACATATAATAGGATATATAATAGGAAAAAAGAGAAAAAAAAGAAACAGTATTGTAATCCAGTGCAGACAATATATCTAAAAGTGTACCTTGACGTAGTACAATTGTCTTACATGTTTTATATGTTCCTTAGACTATTAGTTTGGTTTTCAATCTGTATATAAGATAATTAACTTGATAGGATCTGATAAGATAAATGAATATCATGCTTGAAAAATAAAAGGAGAGGGGAGGAAATTGAAATGTGCAATATATATATACCAACCTCTTACAGTGAATGTAATCGTTATGTACTGCAAACATGTACTAATAAAAGTTTAAAAAAAGGAAGTGAAAAAAATGACTCAATTTAAGTAGTGCAAGAAAGATGTCAGAATACAATCTCCCAAGATGGAATGTATTCTCTATATATTATAGGAAGTCTATGGAACACTGTGTTTTTATCAGTAATGGAGGTACAAATGTAGCACCCTTTCTCTCACTTTAATTAAATATTTTATTCACTTAAATGTAAAATATTATTAATATCATTAACATTAATGCTTTCATCAGACTGTTTGGATTTTAGTTGTTCCTTCTAAAATTTGCTTCTATGTTCCTTTCTGTTCTGGTTGTTTCTGGAAAAACTTCATTTCATATTCATTTTATATATTTAATTTTTGTCTTAAGTAGGCATTTTTGTTTTATTTGTATTTGGCCAGTCATGGAATTAAAATGTGCATACTGGACTCATCTCTGATATCAGAAATGATATTATACACCTTCACACAAAGAGTAAGAATATAACCCCCCCATTTGCCTATTTAGCCTTCCTCTTCTTTGTATATCATCATACAACTTCTGTCTATGGGATGTACCCTGTAACCCATTGTTACTGTTTCTGGTTTAAGTGGATGGTTGTATTTTGAAAAGTAAGATAATAGAGTAAAATCTATTTTATATTTTTCATATCTTTACAATTTTTAGGATTGTTAATTACTCCATATACAACCAAGTTTCTTTATGTATATTGTACTACTTCATCTTGTAGAAATTGTTTTACCATTTCTTGTAGTAGTGGAAATTTTCTAGTAATTTTTAATTAACATTTTATTTACTCAGAATTACTTTTTCTTTCATTGTAAATTAATTTTAAATTGTCAATAAAACAAAAATATTAATATTAATGGAGCACTGTGCGATATTTTGATGGGTATATACATTGCTTAATTTAAACCTACTTATCTTCTCAAACATTGATCTCTTCTTTATGATAAAAATATTCAAATCTTTTCTTCAATTATTTTGAGATATTAGAAGACATATTTGCTACCTATATTCACTCTATTTTGCTATTACCAGAAATCTGATTGCTTCCTAACTGCAAATAAATTTAGTTCTCATTAATCAAAATTCCTCAACCCTTGAACATTCATTTTTAAATGATATTTATAATCATTTCCTCATACATCTACTCTGTGAATTTTATTATGTGTCATCTCTGTGTTATCATTGCTCTATTTCATATTTTGCTTCTTCATTGATGTTTTATTGTTGATTTAGATTTACTACTCCTGAAGGTACTGGATTTGTTACTTGTTGCTTTTATAGTGTTTTCATTTCCTTTTCTGGCAATAAATTTATTGGTGGATTGGCTTGCTCCACTTGCATGTTTCTAAGTGACATTCATCTACATTTTATATAACTTTCATTCTAGGGTTAGAGTGGCCCTCACTTGTGATTATTCTTGGTCCTCAGTTGAGTATTTGAAATATTCAGGAATGCTGCTATCTACTTGGTTTAAGTTCTGTGGGTTTCAATATTATAGAATTTCCACATATTAATTATGCTAGCAGCTGTCTAATCACATGGGGTTTAACTCAGATCAATTACTTGTTAAATAATTGCATGAGAGTCACAAAGTATAACTCCTAGGTACCTAAATATACCCCCACTTCAGGGAAAGAGTTTATGGCTTTGATCTGTGGCCATTTTGCAAGGGCATTTATCTGCATGATTTGGCTTTCTCAATCTGCTTTGGTTTCATGAATGGGATTCTCTGGAAATTGTTTAAGACATTGATTACATATTGTGATGACCCAGAATAAGATTTGTATAAATATATGTATATTTTAACATTTATGTTATATATTTATGATATATATATTCCAATATATGTCAAATAGTACCTGATTAACTGAATATCTATTTTATTTCTATGTACATATTGTCTAGTTTCTCTAAAAATAGAACATTTCAGTCATCATTCTACCTTATATTATCATAACTGGACCCATATTATTTAAGATAATTATGCATTCCAATTTGGCCTCCACTTCTTTTTGTGACCCTGCTATTTTTATTGGCATTAGGCATTTCATTTTTATTTTAACATCCTTACCACTATCTCCTAGTCACAGAGAACTAATACAAAAAGAATGCTGCATCCTTTCACCAATTCATTAAGTGATAAATTCATGATAATCCCTTTGATAGTTTTTAGAAAATGACTAAGCAGGTTATAGATAATATATCCATTCTACTATTCTCATTCTATTGAGCTAACAAAGCTTCTTTTACTGTATACAATACAATAAAAGGTGGAATTGGTATTTTGAGCTATTTAACTGTAAGACATCATGGTGTAACATACTGAACTTTGAATAATAATAGTGAATTACCTACTACAAATTTAGACTCAAGTAAGATTTGATATAACTCTATAGGATTGCATTGAACATGACCTTCTTATGGTCACTTAGTTTAATTTTATTTATATAACAAATACTTACGTGGTGCTTGCTCTATGTCAGTTACTGTTCTAAACCTCTTCACTTTTTGTGGGTCTGGTGATTGTTAGTTTACTGTAATCACACTATGTAAAGGGGGGCATGTTTCCAAGCCAACAAATGATGATAATTTGAATGTAAGAGAAATTTACTATTAGTAGTTAATAACTACAGGTTTTAGTGTTTTAAAACATTGTAAAAGTTATTGAATCCCATGTTATACCTTAAGTGACATACTCTAATTTAGAACTGAGATGAACATTTATAACTTTAATTAGTAAAATTTCACTATTCTAACACTTACTTTACTTAACTAGTGAGAATGTTGCCTTTGATTTATTTACTGATAATAAACTTTGTGTGTTCAAATCTTGATGATTTTTGTGAGTCCTGAAAGCAAGTAATATGTTTGGTATCATACAGAATTATGATTACTGCAAAAAATCCTCGATGAGTTCCATCACTACCTGTTTGATTAGAAGCACTCAGGGCTTTTTTTTGAACTATTTTTCAAGGAGATTAGTGAATAAAAAACCTAGAATTAGAGATAGTGTCTCATTCTGGAAGAGAAGTGTTTTTATTCAGAATAATAGAGTATTTCCCTATAGGTTGATGGTCACACAGAATTGACAACTACCCTCTTTTAAGATGACTGTTTTCTACATTAAACATTCCTGACCTGTGATAAAACCCTGCTGTGAGCACAGTATGGCCTTAGGCTTTCCTCTGCTTCTCTCGTCATAGGGATTAGAGGAAAAGAGAAACAGATGCAAATATGAAGTTCACACTGCCTGTCATGCTATTGTCCTTGAACTCAAGTCACCACTTTTGGCCAACATCTAAGATACTGTGACAAGTTAATTTTTCAGGTTGCATTAAAAAAAAAATCTCAGAAGCTCCAAAATCTTTGATAGTTGTTTATGAAGTATTTACATTTTTGGCACTTTTGACATTCTAGATACAAACCGTGTTCTCTTATTAAGAAAAAAATGATCATGCATTTTGTTTCTTTTCTACAAAGGTACTAGGCATAACTCAAAAATTTGATGTATGTGGTAATAAAATGAGAAAGATGCACAAACATACACATAAAAGCCTACTTCAAGATCCCGCCTAGCAGCGGTGTGCACGAGAGTGGCCTGGCTTCAGACAGGTCCAGCCAGGGCCCCAGCCTGACCCCATGCCACTTGGGCAAAGAGGCCCAAGCCAAGGGCCAAGCTGGAATAGAGCTGCATAGGTGCACAAGCAAAAGCCAGAGGCTCACCTTGATACCATCAGTAAGTGTGTGGAGACCCTACCCAGAATACTGCTATGACATCAGTGTCTGGGGTGCACAGCCCCCAGCCAAAGGCCCTCCAAGACAATAGCTACATAGGGGCACAGGCCCTAGACAGAGGAATGCCTAGATACATCCCAAGTGGACACAGACCCCAGAGAGAAGCCCACCCAGACAACAGGTCAGATAAGGAATCCAGAAGGAAACTATTTGGAACCCAGGAACTGGTGCACTGGTGAGCAGCAGAGAAAAGGCATCTCAGGGGCTTGCTGAGAATTGAAGACTACTGGGCAAGCAAAAATTTGCCTCAACAAAGCCACAGCAGGCTGCATCTGTTGAAATGAGAAGACACATAAACAAGTCTCAAAACCAGACTTCTAGATCATCTGAGGGAACCCCAAAGGGAAATGAGATGGAACAATCTGACACTCAACCACTTGGACTCCCTGAACTTGCAATGAAAGAGGATCTGGAAAAAATGAAATCAGAAATAATTTCTCAGATAACAACAGAGATTGTGCCCTTATTGCAAGACATGATTAATATATCTAAAGAAGACACAGATAAAAAATAAATAGAGAAGCTGAGGAACATGATGGAGTCCCAACATAAGAAACAAATGTAATCCATAAAACAGATGCAAACACATTTCCAAGAGATTAAAAACTCCATTGAAAATTTATGCAGCAGAACAAACCACAATGTGAGGACAAGATTTCAGATATAGAAGATAGGATTGCAATTAGTGACCAGGAAAAGAAAAATTTCTTAAAAATAGTAAGGGATCATGAGAAATCAATCCAGCAGCTGCTAGGCAATGGAAAGAAGAGTAACATGAGAATGATTGGCGTCAATGAAGAAACAGAAGAGAGTGCAAATGACATTAAAAAAAACCTGTTCACAGAAGTAATGGCAGAAAACTTCCCAAGCAGGGGAAAATAAATTGATGTACAGATAAGTGAGGCATATAGGGCTCCAACTAGCCATGATAAAAAAAAGTCTACACATAGGCATATAATTGTTAAGATTCCAGAAACCCAACAGAAGAACAAAATTCTACAAGCAGTTAGAGAAAACAAACAAAACACATACAAAAGAAAGCCCATCAGAATCACAGCAGACTTTTCAACATAAACCCTCAAGGCAAGAAGAGCTTGGAGTGATGTATTTCAAGCCCTAAGGGAAAACAACCTCCAAACCAGGTTGATGTACCTTGCAAAACTATCTTTCAAAACTGATGGAGAAATAAGATACTTTCATGACAAAGAGCACCTTAGAAAATTCATGAATACCAAACCAGCAATCCAAAGAATTTTAAACAATATCCTAGGAAAAAACAATTAGGATCAAAACCCCGTGAAGCCCAGAACAATGAGTCTATCAGGCAAGGCAAGAAATTAAATGCAAAGGGGGAGAATCCAACAAAAAGAAAAAGTCATGACAAGGACAAGTCAATACATATCAGTTATAACAATCAATGTTAATGGTCTGAATTCACCAATCAAAAGAAATAGACTGGCAGAATGTGTCAAAAAGCAAGATCCAACAATATTCTCCATGTAAGAAACACACTTATTTCAAAAAGAAACTGGTAGACTGAGAGTTAAAAGCTGAAAACAATACTCCATGGAACAAGAACCTGAAAAAAAGCAGGAGTAGCTAGTATTTGCAGATAAAATGGATTTCAAACCAACACTGATTAAGAGGAACAAAGAAGGACACTACATCCTTGTAAAGGGAAAAATCAAAAAGAAAGAGGTGACAATCATAAATATATATTCACCAAACACTAGTGCTCCCAACTATAGAAAACAAATACTAAGATATGAAAAATCAAATAAGAACTAATACAATGTTAGTTGGGGACCTCACAGTAACAAATAGATAGATCAATTAGACAAAAAACAAAATGAAATTCTGCAATTCAACCAAAACCTTGAAGAAATTGAAATCAGATATGTTTACAGGGTGTTCCAATCCACAAAATCAGAATGTACATTCTTTTCGACTGTACATGTGTTGTACTTCAAAATAGACCACTCAGTCACTCACTCATAAAAAATATTTAGGTAAATGCAAATGAATTTAACTCAACCCCTGTATACTATTAGATCATAGTGCAATGAAATTGGAGATCAATTGCAAAAGAGACCACAAGAATTTTAAAAACACATGGAAAATGAACAACACACATCTGAATAACCAATGGGTCACAGAAGAAATCAGACAGTTTCAACAATTACATGAAAATGTCAACATAACATATTGGAATCTATGGGAAACAATGAAAGCTGTCTTATGAGGGAAATCCTTAGCAGTGAATACTAGTATTAGGAACATATAGCAGGGCAAATTAAACAACCTGATGCTGAAACCTCAAGCTTCTAGAAAAAGAAGAGCAGGACAAACCCAAAGCTCACACAGCAAGGAAATTATAAAGATCAGAGCAGAAATCAATCCAATGGAGACTAAGAGAATGATACAAAAAAAAAAATCAATGAAGCCAAGAGTTCGAAAGAATAAACAAAATTGATAAACCTTTAGCCAAACATCAGAAAAAAGAAAGAAAAGGTCCAAATCCATGCAATTAGGAATGAAAAGGATGAAATTAAAACAGACCCATCAGAAATCCAGGGGATCATCAATACCTACTTCAAGAACCTATACGCCAGTAAGATGGAAAATACAGAAGAAATGGGCAGATTCCTAGATGCATATGAATTACCAAAGTTGAACAAAGGAGTCCTAAAAATTCTAAACAACCCAATATCAATCAATGAAATTGAAAACATAATTAAAAACTTACCAAGCAAGAAAAGCCCTGGTCCTAATGGCTTCACTGCTGAATTTTACAAGACATTAAGAGAGGAACTATTGCCACTACTGTTTAACCTCTACAATGCAATTGAAAGGGAAACAATACTCCAGAATTTATTCCTGGAGCAAGCATCACCTTGATCCCCAAAGCACAGAAAGACCCAATGGGAAAAGAGACGTATAGGCCAATCTCACTAATGAACATAGATGCAAAAATCCTTAATAAGATAGAGTCAAATAGAATGCAGAAGATCATCAAGAAGATCATACACCCTGACCAAGTGGGATTCATCCCAGGGATGCAGGGATGGTTCTACATATGCAAATCAATAAATGTAATACATTATATCAATAGAGACAAGGATAAAAACCATATGATCATCTCAACAGATGGCGAAGAAGCATTTGACAAAATCCAACATGCATTTATGATAAAAACCATACAGAAAATTAGAATAGACAGTCTCTATCTCAACCTGATAAAAGCGATCTATGAAAAACCAACAGTCAATACCATACTAAATGCTCAAAAACTGAAATCCTTCACACTAAAATCAGGAACAAGACAGAGATATCCACTATCACTACTCCTGTTCAATAAAGTCTTGGAAACATTAGCCATAGCAATTAGACAAGATAAAGAAATAAAAGGAATAAAGATACCAAATTGTCATTATTTGCAGATAACATGATACTCTATATAGAAAACCCCAAGAATGTGACCAAAAGTCTTCTAGACTTAATAACCAAATTCAGTGAAGTAGCTGGATACAACATCAACACACAAAAGTCAATAGCTTTCCTGTACACGAACGATAGACTCACTGAGAGAGAAATAGGGCAAATAATTCCTTTCACAATAGCATCCAAAAAAATTGAAATATCTAGGAATCAACCTAATTAAAAAAATCAAAGACCTCTACTCTGAAAACTGTAGCACTCTGAAAAAAGAGATTGAAGATGATATCAGAAATGGAATGATAGCCCTTGCATCTGAGCAGGAAGAATTAATGTAGTGAAAATGTCCATACTTCCAAATCTGCTATATCAATTCAATGCAATACCTATGAAAATTCCAGCACCATACTTTACACACCCGGAGAAAACAATCCAAAAATTCATTTGGAACAAGAAGAGACCTAGAATGGCAAAAGTCCATTCTAGATGATAAAGACAAGGTAGGGGTATCACAATCCCCAATTTAAAACTATACTACAAGGCCAGTGTAATAAAAACAGCATGGTACTGGAAAAGAAACAGACCCGTGGACCTTTTCAACAGATTAAAGATGCAGAAATAGCTCCTGACACACTCAGTCACCTCATCTTCGACAAAGGAGCCAAACACCTTCACTGGAGGAAAGATAACCTCTTTAGTAAATGGTTCTGGAGGGCCAGGGATTTCGCTCAGTCCTTCTGCAGCCTGCCTCCCAAGCACAAGAACCTGAGTTAAATTGCAGGTACCAAAAAAAAAAAAAAAATTGTGCTGGAAAAACTGGGTTTCAACTTGTCAAAGATTAAAACTAGACCTATTTCTCTCACCATGCACTAAAATAAAATCAAAATGGATTAAAGATCTAAATATTAAAACAGAAACACTAAACCGGCTGAAAGGTAAGTTAGGTAGAACTCTTGAAGACATGGGGGTAAGAAAAGACTTTATGAACAAAACCTTAGTTGCATGTGAACTAGCACAATCAACAAGTGGGATCTCTTCTTATTAAAAAGCTTCTCCACAGCAAGAGAAACCACACAAAAGTCTAATATCTAGTATATATAATGAACTTAAAAAAAATCAGACCTCCCAAATTTAAAGACCCAATCCAAAAATGGGCATCTGAAATAAACAGACATTTCTCAGACAAAGAAGTAGAGATACCAAATACACATATGAAAAGATGTTCAACATCACTGATCATTGAAGAGATGCAAATGGAAACAATGCTGAGATTCCACCTCACCCCCAAAAGAATGGCTGCTATCATGAATAACAAATGCTGGTGGGGCTTTGGGGAAAGAGGAGCACTGCTCTGCTGCTGGTGGGAGTGTAGACTTGTGCAACCAGTTGGAAATCAGTATGGAGATACCTCAAAGAAGTAGGACTGGAAGTCTCATTTGACCCAGCTATTCCCCTGCTGAGTATCTTCCCAAAGAAATTAAAGGAATCATACCACAGTGATATATGTACACCCATGTTCTTAGCAGCACAATTTGTAATGGCTAAAACTTGGAAGCAGCCCAATTGTGCATCAACTGGAGACTGGATAAAGAAAATGTGTGTTTTTTAAAATATAAAATGGAGTACTACTCAGACATAAAGAATGAGAAATTAGAGGCATTTATAGCTAAATGGATGCACATTGAAGCCATACTCCTAAGTGAAATAAACAGGACACACATGTGTAAATATTGAATAGTTTCTCTAGTGTGAGATACTGAAAGTGTAAATAAGACTAAATGGTATAACAGACAATGTAAAATAGGAAGAAAAGGTGCTAAGTGGAAGGGAAAATGGGATGGGTAGGGGAAAGGAAAGAAGGGAATGGAATTTATATGAGAAAATGAAAAAAATAGAAACTGTCTATGTAAATAGGGAGGGGTGGAGGGGTTGAAGGGAGGGCAGGGGAAAGGGAAAAAATAAGAACCAAGACAGATTATGTAAAGGTGCAAATTCCCAATGGTGAATGTCATTATATTTTATATCTAAAATGTAGCAATAAAATTAATAATGAAAATTCCTATTGCATTTGACATCTATGTGAATATACTTAAATAGAAATAATAAACATAATTATGCAATGAAATGCTTGTGTGCTTTACTTTCATAATCTCAATCAACTGAATTCCTTTTACTTCAAAACACATGATATTTTAAGCTAAAAGAAACATACTTGCTTCTTACCCATTTGCTTTTTATTTTTATATTTTATTGATACACGTTTGCAGTACATAATGACTACATTCCTTGGGACAAGTTAGCACATATACATAACACATCTCAATTCCTTTTTCATCCATTTTCCCTTCTCTCTCCCCACTCTCCCTCCATTTCTTGATCCCTTTCCCATTTGAAAAGGATCTGTCTCCCTACCTATTATCATTATTGATATTCAGGATTTCTGAACTTTTTTAAAATTATGAGATTTGGGCTGGAGATGTAGCTCAGTGGCATCATGGCTGCCTGGCAAGCACAGGGTCCTAAGTTTGATTCCCGGTACTGGAAAAAAAAAAAAAAAAAAAAAGAGATTAAGGATGTTTTAGTCACAGTACTAATTCTTATTAGTAAATCACTTAAACAAAGATTGAAGTAGTTTGCTATTATTGATTTTGTAAATCAAATCTATGCATCATATACATACCTATGTAGACAGTCTGAAATTTGGTATATAATGTATTTATATAATTTGGTAAATAATGTATTGTTGACAATGGAACTTACGTTATTGGCTTTACAATGTGTTTAATTTAAAGGATTTGTACAATTAAGTAACTAACTTAAGAATATAATTCAAGAAACAAAATCTATGTATTATTGAATACTCAGATGTATGTTCTTGATTTACAGTGTAGTCATGACGTGACAAGCTCATTTTAATTTGAAAATATCTTAAGAAAAACTTCATTTAACATATTTAACCCAACAAATAGCTTAGCAACACAGCATACTGCAGACTAGAGTATCTGTAGTTTATCACCATGATGCTATAGTTGACTGCAAGCCCTGTCTCACAGCTGTTCTCCCGGATCACAAGAAAACAACATGCTGCCCATCACTAGAATGTGAAAAGATCAAAATTCAAAATATGGCTTTTTCTGACTCTCTTTGGCTTTCACACCAAATACAGAAAAAGATTGCAATTTGAACCATTGTAATTCAAGGTGTATCCATATATATCAATATATTGGAAATAATCATTTTGTTATTTTTCTCTGATATATAAATAAGAAAAGATAGACCTATATCTCCAATCTCATGGCTAGCATCCAAGAATAATGGATTTAAATGAGGTGAAATAACTTTAAAGTTATATGAAAAAGGGAAAATCTATTTTATGGTGATTATATAATTCTCTTTCTAATCTTGTTCAAGTGTAATAGGAGTAAGCCTCTGACACTAAAAAAAAATAGAGTTATCATCCAAGCACCTGAAATCCAAGCATTTTGGGAGTGTGCAGCAGGAAAATCACAAGTTCAAACCCAGGGTGGGGATCTTTGTTCGTTAGTGAGACCCTGACACAAAAGTTTTTTAAAAATGGCTGGGGATGTAGCTCAGTGCAAAGTCTGTAGACTCAATCTTCAGTACTACAAAAAATATATCATATATTCATTATTTTTCACCCTCATTAAAATTGATGTAAAAATTGTGTCTAGCTAAATGCATTAGGTACTATCAAAAAGGGAAAGAAGACTTTCATGGCTTGAAGTTTATATAGATAGATAGACAAATATAATTTATGCATACTTTAATGTTTTGGAAGTGTAAATTTAATGTTGTAGGACAACAAATTTTAGACTTTTTAAAACATTCAACATAGAATTACAGAGAAAATTTCAATATTTGAACTTAAACAATTTTCTCTCTATGCACATCATGATTTACTATATGTTTTTGTTTCAGAAAATTATTAGAAGAGGTTCCTTAGTTAACCAAATACAAATAAATAGCCACTCACTCATTGACTTGAATTTGCTATTAATATAAATTTAAATGCTCCTATGAAGAAATGTGAATTATTAAACCATTTGGCTTGTAATCTAAAGAATTGCTTTTCTTGTGACTGTGATTGTTCAGATTTGGTGAGTTGCACTGCATAAACAATGTCACAGGAGAAAAATAAATGAATAAGTTTCTATAAAACTCTCACCTGGTCTAGTGTTGCTTCAGCTTCCAAATGAAAAGATGGTAATAGGGGCAGACCTTGTTTAAGTACCTGAACTGAAACTAGATTATCTACTACAGTGGTATATTGGTCTACAAACTTAATTTGTTTTATGATTCTAGGGAAGATGGGTGCATTTGTGTTTGCATGGGAAAGATGGCCATGATCATGCTTGGAAACAAAAGCCTTAATGAACCAAGGTATTACTATATGGGCACTAGCACCTTACGCAACAATACAGGAGATTATTTGGGAAGCAGCACTGGAAGGTGGAAGGACTTCTGTTGGTGGCTTCAAAGCAGGAAATCCTAGGATGAATGAAGTCATAAAATATTGTCAACAAAATGATCATCAAACCTTGCTGAATTGAGGCAGGTCAGGAAATATTTTAATAATCTATGAAGTAAAATGTAAATATAATTCTATTTTCCAAAGGTTTAGTTTATACACACTATTGGATCAAACAATACCCTCTGTAGCATTTTTGTTAGATACTCATTCACTAACAACAGGAAATAGAAACATTGCTCTTAAAATTTTAGGACTACTTTCTCATTATTTCAAAGGTTACTTAGGGTTGAACAATTATAGTCAAGTAAGTGAAAGCACATCAAATTCCAGATGATAATTTTTTTTTACTATTCCTGATATTATATTCTTATGATAAAATATTTAAATATTATATTTTTTCCTCCCAAGCACTAAGTTCTAAATGTTTCACAGATACAATGGACCCTTGAGTTATGACCTGCTTAACATATAAACAACTTGGGTTACAACCAGAATTTTAGTTTTAACTTATGACCGAAGTCCAATTATGACCCAAATGCCAGCCACTTGTGCTTCCATTTGGTCTCAGACACACATTTGACCCTTAAAAAGATCTGGAAGGAACATTACAACATCCTTTCCTGTGTGGGGTTAACAGAAATCCTGGGGCAAGTTCTCTCTAAGGACACTGAAATCTGCCTGTGTATAGGAGAGAGACTTTGAAGGCTGTGTAGGAGGAGCCTAAGCCTTCAACTAACTGACTTGAGTTACAACCAGCCCTCGTGAACAAATTGAGTTCATAAGTCAAGGGTCCAATGTAATAATTCAATTGATTGTTTGAACACCTCTTTGAACCAGGTACTATGATCCTCATTTTGTAGGTCATATAGCTGAAACTCAGAGAAGTACATGAATTTGACCAAATTATACTTGACTAACATAGAATTGTAAATCTCTCAATCGATCTATGTTGTTACTATTTAAAATGAAGCATAATGTGAATTAAGGGAACTCTAAGTACCAGTATCTCACAATTATTCTATTAGAAGGGATATAAATCATTAGATAATTTTATATAGAAAATCATTAGAAAAACGTAATTAACTTAGTAGTGTCATTATAATGTCAATGTATATGTATACTTTATGAATTAAACATAAAATTTCAACTATAATATTCACAAAAATAAAGTATTCTAGAAAGTATTAGTAAAATAAAACCACTAATTTTAAGCTGACTTTCTGTTAACCAGATTAGAAAGTCCTGCTCAGCATGTTTCCCTTCATGTAGATTTTTGTGTTCTTAAGAGTTCTGTGACTAGACTATTGCTCATTGCCAAACTCTAATTTGCTCCAAATTATCACAATTAAAGAAGGAGCTTTAAAGCTTTCCCACAACACAAAACCTACACTTGGTTTCAAATAATTTTGCTTTGGCATTTTAAAATTAGATAGTTTTAGGGTATTTCTTCCCTGTGAAAAAGTAAAACTACAGTAATTGCTCAACAACTGTAAAGCTATATTTAAGATCTTCTTTTAATCTTGGATTGGAATTGCAATTTTGTCACAAAATTCACTAAGAAATTAATATTTTCAATTTCCATTTGACATGAATGCAAACGGTAACATCAATTACATTTCTAAATAGAAATATCTATTGAAAATATCCCATTTTAAACATTAAGAAGTCAAAATTTAAAATCACGTTAATCACTATTCATGAGTAATATTTAAACCTATTTCTTTAGAATTAATAATTTTATAATAACTATCAAATGTATATTAACATATCAAAAATTTGATCAGTGAATTCACCTATAAAATTGTAATTAGAAAATAATTAGAGTAGGACACATTGCATATTCCATAATATATATAAAATGTTCATAAAAGTCTCATTTATTGCACAGAAAACTAAGAAATGAACTAAATGCATAAATATAGGTTAATAAAGTTAAATGAGACCACTCACACCCCCCAGGGCCCAGGAGCAGAGCTGCCCCCAGCCCAGAGGTAAACATTCTGGTCACTGTACTACCGCCCCCAGAACTGAGGAGGTGAGCTTCGAGGAGGGTGTCAGCAGCACACATACCTCCCTACCCTGCACCCCTGAAATGAAAAGACATGAAAACAAGTATCAAAACCAGACTTTCAGATCACCTAAAGCAACCCCAAAGGGAAATGAGATGGAACCTTCTGATATTCAACCATCTGGACTCCCTGAACTGGCAACAAAAGAGGATCTGAAAAAACAATGAAATCAGAAATAATTTCTCACATATCAGCAGGGATTGTGTCCATAGTGCAAGACATGATTAATAAATCTAGAGAGGACAAAGATAAAAAAAATAGTGGAGCTGAGGAACATGATGGAATCCCAACATAAGAAACAAATGGAATCCATAAAACAGATGCAAACAGATTTCCAGGAGATTAAAAACTCTATTGAGGGCTGGGGATTTAGCTCAGTGGTTTTTGCCCCCTGCGCCTGCTGAGCAAGCACAATTCCCGGTACTAAAAAAAATAAAAAATAAAAATAAAACCTCTATTGAAAGTTTATACAGCAGAATGAGCCAATGTGAGGACAGAATTTCACATATAGAAGATAAGATTGTAATTAGTAACCAGGAAAAGAAGATTCTTAAAAATAGTAAGGGAACATGAGAAATCAATCCAGCAGCTGCTAGATGATGCAAAGATGAATAACATAAGAGTGATTGGAGTCAATGAAGAAACAGGAGAGAGTGCAAACAAACTAAAAAAACTTCTCAGAAGTGATGGCAGAGAACTTCCCAAGCCGAGGAAAAGAAATTGACATACAGATAAAAGGCATATAGAACTCCAACTAGCTATGATCAAAAAAATCTACTTATAGGCATATAATAGTTAAGATTCCAGAAACCTAAGAGAAGAACAAAATTCTACAAGAAGTTAGAGAAAAGAAACAAATCACATACAAAGGAAAGCCCATCAGAATCACAGCAGACTTCCCAGTGCAAACCCTCAATGCATCAAGAGCTTGGAGTGACATATTTCCAGCCCTAAAGTAAAACAGCCTCCAACTCAGATTGATATGCCCTGCAAAACTATCTTTCAAAATTGATAGAGAAATAAGATACTTTTATGACAAAGAGCACCTTAGGAACTTCATGAAAACCAAACCAGCACTCCTAAAAATTTTAGATAATATCCTAGGAAAAGACAATGAGGATCACAATCCCAGGAAGCCCAGCATAATGAATCCATCAGGCACAACAAGAAATTAAACTCAAAGGAGGAGAATATAACAAAAAGAAAAAGTCATGACAATGATAAGTCAATACATATAACTGTCAATGTAAACAGTCTCAATTCACCAATAAAAGAAATAGACTGGCAGAAGTGGTCAAGAAGCAAGATCCAACCATGTGCTGCATACAAGAAACACACATAATTCAAAAAGAAACTCATAGACTGAAAATTAAAGGGTGGAAAACAATACTCCATGCAACAAGAACCCCCCCAAAAGCAGGAGTAGCTATCCTCCTTAGATATCAAATGGATTTCAAACCAACACTGATTAAGAGGAACAAAGAAGGACACTACATCCTTCTAAAGGGAACAATCCAAGAAGAAGAGATGACAATCATAAACTTATATGCACCAAACACTACTGCATCCAACTATATGAAACAAATACTAATGGACATGAAAAATCAAATAAGCACTACTACAATAGCAGTGGGAGCCTTAATACCCCACTCTCACAAATAGATAGATCAACTAGATAAAAAATAAACAACAGAATACTAGAACTCAATCATGCTCTTGAATAAATGAACTTAACAGATGGTTACAGTGTTCTACCCCACAAAATCAGAATACATATTCTTTTCAGCTGCACCTGGGTCGTTCTCTAAAATGGACCACATACTCATTCATAGAATATATTTAAGCAAGTGCAAAGGAATTGAAGTTATCCCCTGTATATTATCAGACCATAGTGCGATGAAATTGGAGATCAATAGCAAAAGAAACTGCAAAAATTATATCAAAACATAGAAACTGCACAACATACTACTGAATAACAAATGGGTCACAGAGGAAATTAAAGAAGAAATCAGACAGTTCATTCAATTAAATGACAATGACAATACAACATATTGGAATCTATGGGACACAATGAAAGTCTTATGAGGGAAATTCATAAATGTAAATGATAATATTGGGAAAACAGAGCAAGCCCAATTAAACAATTTGATGCTGAACCTCAAGCTTCTAGAAAAAGAAGAGCAGGACAAACCCAATCCTGATACGAGGGAAGAAATTATAAAGATTAGAGCAGAAATCAATGCAATGAAGACTAAGAGAATGATACAAAAAATTAATAAACCCAAGAGTTGGTTCTTCGAAAGAATAGACAAAATTGACAAACCCTTAGCTAAACTTATCAGAAAAAGGAAAGAAAAGGCCCAAATCCATCCAATTAGGAATGAAAAGGATGAAATTACAATGGACTCAGCAGAAATCCAGAGGATCATCAATACCTACTTCCAGAACCCATATGTCAATAAGATGGAAAATACAAAAGAAATGGACAGATTCCTAGATGCGTATGAATTACCAAAGTTGAACAAAGGAGACCTAAAAATTCTAAACAACCCAATATTAATCAATGAAATTGAAAACATAATTAAAAACTTACCAAACAAGAAAAGCCCAGGTCCTAATGGCTTCACTGCTGAATTTTACAAGACATTAAGAGAGGAGCTACTGCCACTACTGTTTAAACTCTTCAGTGAAATTGTAAGGGAAGCAATACTCCAGAATTTATTCCTGGAGCAAGCATCACCTTGATCCCCAAAGCACAGAAAGACCCAACCAGAAAAGAGAACTATAGGTCAATCTCACTAATGAACATAGATGCAAAAATCCTTAATAAGGTAGTGGCAATAGAATGCAGAAGATCATCAAGAAGATCATACACCCTGATCAAGTGGGATTCATCCCAAGGATGCACAGATGGTTCAACATATGTAGATCAATAAATGTAATACACTGTATCAATAGAGCCAAGAACAAAGCTATATGATCATGTTAATAAATGCAGAAAAAGCATTTTACAAAATTAAACATAAATTTATGATAAAAAGCCTACAAAATATTGAAATAGTCTCTGTCTCAACCTGATAAAAGCCATCTATGAAAAACCTACAACAAATATCATACTAAATGCTCAAAAACTGTAATCTTTCACGCTAAAATCAGGGACAAGAAAAGATGTCCACTATCTCCACTCCTGTTCAATACAGCCTTGGAAACATTAGCCAAAACAAATTGACAAGAGAAAGCAATAAAAGCAATAAAGATAGGAAATGGAGAAGTCAAATTGTCTTTATTTGCAGATGACATGATAGTCTATATAGAAGACCCCAACAACACCACCAAAAGTCTTCTAGTCTTGATAAGCAAATTCAGTAAAGTAGCTGGATTTAAGGTCAACACAAAAAAATCAATAGCTTTCCTCCACATGAACAACAGACTCACTGAGAGAGAAATAGGGGAAACAATTAATTTCACAATAATATCCAAAAAAAATTGAAATACATAGGAATCAACATAATGAAAGAAATCAAAGACCTCTACTCTGAAAACTATAACATTCTGAAAAGAGCGATTGAAGACAATATCAGAAAATGGCAAGATATCCCTTGCTCCTGAGTAAGAAGAATCAACATAGTGAAAATGGATATACTTGCCAAACTGCTATATACATTCCATGCAATTCCAATTGAAATTCCAGCAACATAATTCACAGACCTTGAGAAAACAATAAAAAAATTCATTTGGAACAAGAAGAGACCTAGAATTTTAAAAGCAATTCTAGGCAATGGAGACATGGCAGGGGGCATCACAACCCCCTAATTGAAAGTATACTACAAAGCCACTATAATAAAAACAGCATGGTACTGGCAAAGAAATGGCCCCAAGGATCAGTGGAACAGATTAGAAGATGAAGAAACAACTCCAGACACACTCAGCCACCTCATCTTTGACAAAGGAGCCAAATATCCTCACTGGAGAAAAGATAGCCTCTTTAATAAATGATGCTGGACAAATTGGGTTCAATGTGCCAGAGTTTACAACTGGATCCACATCTCTCACCATGCACTAAACTAAAATCAAAATGCATTAAAGATCTAAATATTAAAATACAAAAGCTGAACCAGCTGGAACAGAGGTTAGGTAGAACTCTTGAAGATATTGGTGCAGGAAAGATTTTATGAATAATACCTCAGTTGCCCATGAACTAGCACAAAAAATCAACAAGTGGAATCTCTTCTTATTAAAAACTTCTGCACAGAAAGCAAAGCTACCAACAGTGTGAAGAGACAACATACAATGTGGCAAAATATTTCACCTGCTGTTCCTCAGACAAAGGTCTACTATCTTGAATCTATAAAGATCTTAAAAAGATAAGACCTCCCAATTTAAAGATCCAATCCCAAAATGGGCATGTGAAATGAACAGACATTTCTCAAAGAAGCAGAAATAGCAAATAAACATATGAAAAAATGTTCAACATCACTGGTCATTTAAGAGATGCAGATGCAAACAACACTGAGATTCCACCTCACTCCAGAAAGAATGGCTGCTATCATGAAATCAACCAATAACAAATGCTAGCAGGACTTTGGGTAAAGAGGAACTCTGTTCCACTGCTGGTGGGAGTGTAGACTTGTGCAACCACTGTGGAAATCAGTATGGAGATACCTCAAAGAACTAGGCCTGGAGGTCCCATTTGACCCAGCTATTCCCCTGCTGGGTACCTTCCCCAAAGAATTAAAGGAATCATACCACAGTGATATATGTACACTCATGTTCTTAGCAGCACAATTTGTAATGGCTAAAACTTGGAAGCAGCCCAATTGCACATCAACTGGAGACTGGATAAAGAAAATGTGCTTTTTTTTTTTTTTTTTTTTTTTTCTTTTAAATAAAATGGAGTACTGCTCAGATATAAAGAATGAGAAATTAGGGACATTTATAGCTAAATGATGCACATTGAGGTATTACTTTTAAGTGAAATAAATAGGACACACATGTGTAAATACTGAATAGTTTTTTGAGTGTGAGAAAGTGAAAGTGTAAATAAGGACTAAAAGGTCTAATAGATAATGTGAAGTAGGAAGAAAAGGGGCAAAGGGGAAGGGGAAGTGGGAGGAGTAGGGGAAAGGAAAGGAGGGAATGGAATTAATATGAGAAAATCAAAAATGGAAACAATGTCTTTGTAAATAGGGAGGGTTGGAGAGGTTGAAGGGAGGGAATGGGAATGGGGAAAAAATAAGAACCAAGAAAGATTATGTAAAGGTGCAAATTTCCAATAATGAATGTCATTATATTGTATACCTAAAATCTACCAATAAAATTAATTTTAAAAATTAAAGTTAAATCAGTTATCTCTATAGGAGATACTACACTACAGGGACATTATAAAAATAATAATTTTGTATTTAAAGAATATGTTATAGTATGAGAAATTACTCATTTTTAAAACAAAGTAGGCAGTGTTATCCTGATTAAAACACTGAATATTATATATATATATTTATTTATTTAAAAAATAAACATAAAGACATGACACATGCATGATATAATTAATGGATTTTTTGTTTTAAGTGCATGTTCTCTCTTTTCAAAACCTTTCCAAATCAATTAATATTCATTAATTTAATAATTTACAAATTTTAAAATTATGCAATATTTTTATATATAGCTTTTCTCTACATACTGCTTAAGGAAAAGCATTTGACTTCAGTACTAAAAAGATTAATCTATTTTTATTTATACCTAAAATATGCAGTTATGCCTCATAGTTTTAATACTTTACTTCTAATGTTTTAAAGGCATGTATTGTCCTGACTTAAATTATAAAAAATTACTGTTGAATTATTATAGTTTTGTCAGTATCCATAAATGCCAGAGTTTGAATTTCACAAGGTACTTCAGTTAAAACATGAAGCATTAAATTTCAGAACATGAGTGACTCAAGTCTGGTTAGGTTTGGGATTCCATTTCTGCCACTTGATACATGATTTTGGGTGAATTCAGGGCACTTTCCAACCAAAATTTCCAAATCTGTGAATTTGGAACTACTAAAAAATCTGCCATATAATATTTTATGTGTAAGAGTAAAAATAGCTTAGTTCCTGCATTAGTCACTGTTCTCAAGAGACATAGAACCAATAGGATGGACATATACTGTATATGTAGAAACAGTTTATTTGAAGGAATTGGCTTGTGCAATTATGGAGACCTGGTGAGTACAAACTCTTATGAAGCAAATCTGCAGCTAGGAAATTCAAGATGGATTTACTCTTTTGAGTCTAAAGGCAATTGGGGTAGAGACACAAGAAGAGTCAAGGTTGCAGTTGAAGTCTGCAGGAAATATGCTGCCAGAAGTCTCTTACTAGGCTAGTGAGGCTTTTCTACTATTTCGGCACTTGACTAAACAGATGTGATTCACACACATTCTGGAGGCAATCTGCTTCAGTCAACATCCACCGATTTAAAATGGATCTCACAGAGTACACTCATAGAAATGCCCCAAATGTTTGACCACAGAAATGGGCAATATGGCCCAGCCAAGTTGACACATGAAATTAATCATCGCAGTTTTTATGTAGCATGATTCCCGGTACTAAACTGCATTTATAGTGAATATTAGCTTGTAAAATCATTTACTGGTTAGATTTTAAATATATGCTGCCTCAATAACATATTTTAAATTGTACAGAGGTGTTACAACTTTTGTTTAAATATTGTCAGTTTAAAAAAATAAATAGTGTTAAGAAAAACTTACTATGGATTTTTTTTACACATTATTTCTCTCAACATTTTTCATGAATATTTTCTTACTGAATGTCAAAAAAAAAGTACATAAATAATTAATTTACAAAACCATGTTTGATCACGAGCTTCAATTCTAAGAACTTATCACTGGGAATTTCATCAGGAATTTGTGCTTACTCATCAATATTGTCCTTGATAGTAAGTAATAAATATCTTTCCAAGAGATTTCACTTTTTTTAGGGCATTTTTGGTTTCAGTGTGTCAGATGTTTTGCTAGCTATTTGTTGCTGAATCCTACAGTCCGGTATATTGTGAAACCCACTTGCAGTTTTTATTTTTGAAATGTTTACAATGGAAACAGTGTGCCCTTTAGGCAGGTTGCTCTCTAATTCTGATATAAAGCTGCCTTCCAAAAATTTTTGCTCACCATAATTCTGAGGAACAACTGTTTCTAGGCCCAGAAGTTATTTTCATTCTTTGCGCATGCCTGTAGCCTACTGGTATGTATCCTTTACTGTTTTCCTTAAGAGCTGTTTATGAGACATAAATTTTCTAAATATTTACATGTGAAAATTTTTTACTCTGTTTTCACACATTTTGATAATTTGGCAGACTTGCATTCTAGGTTGGAAATAGTCTCTCACCATGTTTTTTTTTTTTTTTAAAGCTCTATTGCTCTATAGCTTCCTGTGTTGCGGAGAGTCTCAAAGCAATTCATATTTTTGTTCCATTGTTATGTTTCCTTCTCTTGTTTCCCTTACTTGCTTGTACCCCTTGGTGGAGATTTGTAAGATCTTCTTGTCATTTAAGGTGTTCTTAAATCCTTGATGAGGCTTCTTGGAACAGGTTATTATTCTGCCATGTTCTGGGATTCCAATGGCACTACCAGGAAGTTCATAGCATTCTTCCTTGGAAAAGTTTTTTGAGTTTTTGTGATAATAAATTTTATCATTCCATCTTCACTCATTCTTTCTCTAAATTCTATATCGAAATGTAGAGGTCATCCTTTTTTAAACTATCACATATCTTGTTCATTATCTTTATATATATTAATAGTATAGAAATTTCCCAGGTTTTTGTCTATAATCTTATTGTTCAGTATTAACTTTTTGTCAGCCAGCTTCATAGGACTTAGGGTGAAGATAAAAGTGAAGGCACACACAACATGTACCTAACTAGTAAAAATGATAAATAATACTATCAAAATGAAAAATATGTCATATCTTTCTACCTTAAAGTACCTTCATAAAATCTTTGTGGCCAGGTTAAAAGATTGAATTGTCATTCTCCTTGGAATTCCATCCCAAGAGAATGCTGCACAGGGACAAGCATCATAATATCAAAATAGAATATGAAAATATCTGTCTCAAGAGATCATCATTTATCATATCAAGAATCAAATTGATGACAAGCTGAGTGAAAAGTAGTTAATACATATCAATATCAAGGAGGCAAATATTTTAGAATTGTTTGGCAATAATTTGAAAGTAGTCACAATAAAATATTTCAGGAACAAATATGGAAATTCTTAAAATAAATGAAACAACAGAATATCTCAGGAAAAATAGAATATTTCCGCAAAAATTGTTCAGAGAATCAAATGGAAATTATAGAATTGAAAATTTCAATAATTAAAATAAAAATCTCTCATGATGATCTCAAAAACATAACACAAAGAAGAAAGTGTCAATAAACTTGAAGATGGATTTGTTAATTATGTGTTCTGGACAGAGAGGGATAACTATGTCCTCAGGAAACTGTAACTGTATTGAAATCTGTTATTGGAGCCATTCCAATCATGGACAAAGAGAGAAACTGGAAGAAGCTGAATAAGTAATTGAAGAAAAAACTGGCTAAAATCTCAAGTTCATTGAGAAAAATTTAGAAATTTCAAGAAAATTAGAATACCAGAAGCAGAAAATACCTACAGTAATCATGGCAAGACATGATAATTTTATTAAAGCTAAAAGACACAAGAATAATCTTAAGAGCACAGAGAATAAGGCAAATTTTTCTATGCAGAAATATTTTAAATGACAGAATATTTCTCACCAAAAGCCCTGTAGGTCTGGAAGAGACAACAAAATATACGTCAAGAATTGAAGTAAAAGAAACGTAAACCCAGAATCCTACATCTAGAAAAAATAATTCCTAATGAATTTGAAGAAAATTTAGGAAAACTAAGGGAATTTGTTGTCTTCAGACTTGTCTCAGTGAAGTTTTCTAGACAGAGCATATATAGAAAAGAACTTTAGAATATTAAGAAGAAAGAAATAAGAGCTTATCCTTAAGCTCTCTGAAATACATTTAATGTTTGAAGTCAAAAGTGGAACTAATGTCATGATGCTTGCTATGTACATAGTAAAATATTAAGAAAATTATTTTATAAAGTTGGAAGATAAATGGATATGCAGGATGCTATGGTTTCTATATTTTCCTTAAAATGATAAAAACATGATACCTCGTCAGTATAATATCATGTATCTACAATGTTATACCTTGAGAACTACTAAAAGAGTATACAAACATATACACAGAAGTTGTTATATATAAATTAAAATGAATATAAAAATATCCAAGTAGTCTACACGAGAGCAGGGAAAACAAAACAACAACCAGAAAAAAACATGCAACACAACACACACCAACAACACACAGGACAACCAATAAAAGAAAATATACTTAAGCCCTAATATGTCAACAACAATGTTAAATTTAAATAATCTAAATATATCAAGTAATGAAAATATCACCATTTATTAAAATGACAAAACTGTACAATTTCTACAAGAAATTCAGTTCAAACACAAACATAGATAAGTTAAAAATAAGAGAAATAATTTACATTTTGAAAATGTAAATCACATAAATAGATGAGTAGCTATGCTAATTTCATAAAGTATATTTAATACTAGAGAAAACTACCAAAAGCACAGTTTGTTAAATAAGGATAAAGTGATCAACCCACTAAGAAGACATAGCCATTTTAAATGAGTATGCATAAAAGCCGAAGCAGCAAAATGTGAAACAAAAATGGGAAAAAACTGAAAGGAGATATAGAGAAATGCCAAATTCTATTTTGAAACTTCATCAACTTCCTAATACACACAGATATAGAACACAATAACATCATCAGTGAACCAACGCTAACAACATAACAGATTGAATAACAGGAGAATGCATTCTTACAAGTGTCCAAAGAAGGTAAGGCAAGGCAGTCCATATCCTGGACCCCCCCTCCAAAAAAAAAAAACTTGAAAGAATAAAAAGATTTGAACAATTTAGGGTATGTTCTTTGAATTCAATAAATTAAACTAGAAGTCTATTATAAAGGATAGCAGGAGAATATAAAAACACTTGAATTTGCCCATCAGACCTCAAAATAACCCCTTGGCCAAACAGAAAATCATAAGGAAATTTAGAAAAAAAATATGATTTCATTGAAAATGAAAATGCAACATGTTGACAAGAGAGACAAAGTCACTACATACTTGTTAAGGGAAAACTCCAAGAGGGAGAGATAAGAATCATAAATATATATGCACCAAATACTGGCACACTCACAAGAAAAAGCAAATAAGCACTAACACAATTGTAAGGGGGACTTCAAAACCCCACTGTAAAAAGTAGACAGATGAACTAGATGAAAAATCAACAAAGAATTATCAAGACTGAACCAAATTTGTGAACATATGGATTTAGTAGCTGCTTACATCGTGTTACAACCCACAACATCAGAATACACATTCTTCTCAGCTTTATATTGGACATTCTCCAAAATAGACCACATACTATCTCATAGAATATGCTTAACTAAATGCAAAAGAATTGAGATTGTCCCAAATTATCAGACAATAACAAAATGAAGTTGGAAATAAATGGGAAAAGAAACCACAAAAACTACATAAACACGTGGAAATTAAGTTCTACCCTCCTCAACAACCAATAGGTCACAGATGAAGTTATAGAAGAAATTAGAAAGTTTCTACAATTAAATGATAATAACACAGCAACATACTAGAACTTATGGGACAAAATGAAAGCAGTCCTATGAGGGAAATTTATAGCAGTGAATTACCACAGCAGGAAAACAACCTAATACTGAATCTATAAAAGGAAGAACAAGTCAAATCCAAAACTTGCATGAGGGAGGAAATTATAAAGATCAGAGAAGAAATGAATGCCATTGAGACTAAGAAAACAATAAAAAGAATCAATGAATTGAAGAGTTAGTTCTTTGAAAGGGTAAATAAAATTGACAAACTCCTAGACAATCTTGTCAAAAAAGAAAGAAAAGACTCAAATCCTGAAACTAAGAATGAAAAGAATGAAATCACAACAGATTCTGCAGAAATCCAGAAGATCATCGATACTTACTATGAGAAACTCTTTTCTGATAAGATGGAAAACACTGAAGAAATAGACAAATTCCTAGATATATATGAATTACCAAAGCTAAATCAAGAAGATATAAAAATGCTAAATAAACAATGTAACTCAATGAAATTGAAGATATAATTAAAAACCTACCAAAAAAGAAAAGTCCAGGTCCTATTGGATTCACAGCTAAATTCTACAAGAAATTGAGAGAAAATTGAATGCCCCTACTCCTCAAACTCGTTAATGAAAATGAAAGGAAAGTCATACTTCCGAAGTCATTTCTGGAAGCAAGAATTACCCTGATACAAAACCCAAAGAAGGATCCAACCAGAAAAAGGCAACTACAGACCAATCTTGCTAATGAAGATAGATGCAAAAATCTTTAATAAGATATTGACAAGTAGAATGTAGCAAATAATCAAGATTATACAACATGAATCCAAGTAGGATTCATCCCAGGGATTCAGGGATGGTTCAACATATGCAAAGCAATAAATGTAATACACCATATCATCAGAGCCAAGTACAAAAATCATATCATCTCAACAGACACGGAAAAAGCATTTGACAGAGTCCACCACTAATTCATGATAAAAACCTTTAACATAATTGGAATGGACAGTCTTTATCTCAATCTGATAAAATTCATCTATGACAAACCAACAGCCAACATCAAACGCAATTTACAAAAACTGAAATCTTTCATTCTAAAATCAGGAAGATGACAAAGATATCCACTATCACCATTTCTAGTCAATATAGTTTTGGAAACATTAGCCAGAGCAATTAGACAAGGGAAAGAAATAAAAGGAATAAAGCTAGGAAAGGAAGAAGTTAAATTATCATTATTTGGAGATGACATGATACTCTACATAGAAGACCCCCAACACTCCACCAAAAGACTTCTAGATTTAATATTAGATTTAATATTCAGTCGGATTCAAAATCAACACTCAAAAATCAATAGCCTTCCTGCACCCAAACAATCAACTTACTGAGAGAGAAATTAGGGAAACAACACTTTTCACAATAGGATCCTAAAAAATGAACTACCTAAGAATCAATCTAACAAAGGAAGTAAATGACCTGTACATTGAAAACTGTAGTATTCTGAAAAAGGAGATTAAAGACAATATTGGAAAATGGCAAGATATTCCTTGGTCTTGGGTAAGGAAGAACCAATATACTGAAATGGCCATATTCCCCAAAGTGTTATGCAGATTTAATGCAATATAATTCAAAATACAAATAACATATCTTGGAGAACTACAGAAAATAATCCTAAAACTTATTTCAAACCAGAAGAGACCTAAAATCAAAAACAATTCTGAGCAACAAAGGCAAGGCAGAGTCCTCACAATTCCTGACTTAAAATTATACTACAAAGTAACTATGATAAAAACAAGATGGTACTGGAAAAAAAGCAGACCCAAGGATCAATGGAATAGATTAGAAAATGCAGAAACAATTTCAAACACACTTAGCTGCCTTATTTTATTTTATTTTATTTTTTTGGTACTGGATATTGAACTTGGGTCCTTATTCTTGCGAGGCAAGCGGCAGACTCACTGAGCTAAATCCCTGGCCCAGCTGCCTTATCTTTGACAAAGGCGCCAAACACCTTCACTGGAAGACACACAGCCTCTTTAATAAGTAGTGCTGGAAAATTGGCTTTCTGAATGTTGAAGATTAAAATTAGACCCATATCTCTCACCATGCACTAAAGAAAAATCAAAATGGATCAAAGATCTAAATGAAATGCAAACACTAAATATGCTGGAAGATCGAATAGGTAGAACTCTTGAAGACAGGTGTAAGCAAAGAGTTTTTTTTTTTTTAACAAAATCTTGATTGCACAATAAATATTACAAAGAATCAACAACTAAGATCTCATCATATTAAAAAGCTTTTGGACAGCAAACAATAAATTATCAACAGAGTGAAGAGACGACACACTGAATGGGAAAAATTTTTTCAGCTGTTCCTCAGACAAAGACATATCATAAAGATATCATTATGATAATCAAGATATATCATGTACCCTATAATAAATGTGATCATTTAATTATGTTAAAGGTTTTTATCCTGAGTTACTGGTGGACTCTGTCAAATGCTTTTTCTGTGTCTATTGAGATGATCATGTGATTTTTGTATTTGGCTCTGATGATATAGTGTAATATATTGGTTTGTGTATGTTAAACCATCCCTGCATCCCTGGGATGAATTGGAATAGACAGACTGGTGATGGCCAGTTTTTGTGAGTTATGGGAGAGGAAGAAAAGTGTGCTCATAAGAGGTCAGTATCAGGTTTCTTTGTGTAAAGACATGTTTTGTGTCTTGCCTTTATCAATATTCTGTTTCTAGTTTTGTGCTCCAAAGTTTTGCAAAGTATTACAATTGGGGAAAACTTGGTAGAGAATACAAAACATTTTTCTGTATTATTTCTTGTAGTTGTATGTGTCTCCTTTTAGTAGCATTTCAGGAAAAGATAACAGATATCTACTAAATGTACTGTCATTAACTAGTGCCTTAGCCTGTTTACTTTTTAAAAATCCACATCTCTTTCTAAGTTTTAGATTACAAAATTGATATTTGGATATTTTTATAAGTGAAGCTGTAGAAAACATTGTAAAATTTCCAAATTATATATTTGGAGGCAGATGTTCATTTTAGGCTTCCAGTTTTGTCCAGTTGAAGTGAATATTCTTAAGTCCAACTCCTGTGTGGTATAGTCCAGTCTTCATTTCAAATTGAATCAATCCCAAGCTACTTCACAACAGATAGCTTTTTTCTCAGTTGATTTTTAGCAATTGTTTCATGCATTTAAATATAAACATTGTATCCATGCAATAGAAATTAAATTGTCAAAACACATCCAATGCCTATTCATTTTTAGTGAACACAAATACATTTTCAAGAAAAATTGGAGAAATTGTTAAAATGTATTTTTCCTCCAGTAATGGATGAGTAGAAAATTCTATTTGTGAAATAAAATGTTACAGAAATTTAAAAATAGAAGTAAATTTATCTTGTAAAGAATATTCTGAACTGAATTTTTGCATAAAATATGAAACACGTATTAACATATGCTAATAATAACATATGTATTTCTCGCTTGCTCATTCTTTGCTTTTTGTTTAGGCTCCAGGACCACATCTGAAATTATTTATGTAATATTTGCTCAGTGATGAATACACTCTCAAATGGTACTTTATTCCATTCTAAACTGAAACATTTAAAAGAAATACGGTGCTTCAGTAACTTTAAATCATTCCCTATTATACAAGGCAATTTGAAACCATTGAAGCATTTTTTAAGGGTTTCTTTTTACATTGTTCAATGTTTAGGGATTACAAAGAGTGGTTTAACTTCATTGCAATATTTTAGATTTATTAGTATCATTTTTAAAGGATGGATATAATATCAAATAAATCTATCAAGGAAAACAGTATAAAACATATTTAACGATGTGACTGCCATATGGAGACATATTCTGAATGAGAAAGGAACAAAGAAATGGAGAACAGCAATCATAAGCAATTTTGAGATCAGGATTTTATAGATTACAAAGGAAGAAATTTAGGAATAGAAAACAGATGATTGCATTTTACAAATTGTGCATACATGTAGAATTTAAAACAAAATATAAATAATCTTTGAAAAAAGAAAATATTCTTTAAGGTAATTATATGATACTTAAGTTTGAATACCAGTTGAAAAAATACAGGGTGAAATTAATAAAATGTGGTGAGGTATGGACTTCACCAAAGGAATCCAATGAGCCAACTTTTTGGTGCTCATGATGTTGCATAATTACCCATCCTTAAATGTGATTTGGAGCCAGTAACTCACTTCTGAATATTAAATATGGCAGAAGTGATATTATCTCTCAGATAGTATTTTTAAAAGACCTTGTGTTCCACCATACTTGCCCTTTCTTGCTTTCTTGCTCCACTGAAGCCAGATATCATGTTGAAATTTGCCCTGAAGAGAAGCAAGTAGCAAGAAACTGAGGGCCACAGTCCATACCTCACATAGAACTGAATTCTGCCAACAAACCTTCACTTTAAACAAGATATTACCACTGATGTCTTCAGAGGGAACTTCAGCCACGGCCAAAAACTTCACTTCAGTCTCATAATAGACCTTGAACCAGCTAAATTAAATGTAATTTTGGAACTATTCAAATCCTGAGATAATATTTATTAAGTTTTTTGTTAATTTGTCAACCCAAGAGTATGATATCATCAATTGATAGTTAATATAAATAGCTAAAGCTGAAAGGAAAGAAATAATTTTATAAGAAGAAAAATATCTAAACCACTGAATGAAATGTTCTAATTGGATTTATTAAAAGAAAAAGCCTAAATAGAAAAGTACAGCAAAAAATAAATAATAAAGATATTATTATATGTAAATGAAGTCAAAAAAGTGATAAATAAAACTTAAATCTAATATTATGAAATATATTAGTAATTTAAATTTTCTTCTAGCAAGAATTAATGAAGAAGGGCTGGGGATTTAGCTCAGTGGTTCCGCTGCCTGCCTCACAAGCAGAAGGACCTGAGTTTAATCTCCAGTACCAAAAAAAAAAAAAAGAATTACTGCAGAGAAGATATTCAAAATAAAAGTGATGATTGAGAAAGAAAAAATATCCACAATAATAGATTAAAATATGATAACAAACAATATATAAATACACAAATATATTTGAAATTTTAGACAAGATGGATAAATTTACTGAAAAAACACAAAATTCTTAAAGTCAGTATAAAATGAATAAGCTTGGATAGACCATTTTTATAAACATCAGAAAAATTGGAATAATGTTCAATAATATTCAGCCTTGACAGTGCTATTCATGTATTTTATTAAAATTTTGAAAAACAAATAAGCCTTTTCTTATATAAGTAATTCTAAATAGAGAACAAAATGTAAAACTTGGCTAAATTTTTGGTGAAAACAAAATAAAACTTCTTTCCAAAACTGGACAGGAGAACTGCAAATACAGATTATATGTCATTGAAAAACTCAGTAATAAAGCAAATTTTGTTTTTGTCTTCTGTAAGACCATGTTTCTTCAGAAATTTAATTTTTCCTTGGCTTTTTTTTTTTTAACATAAAGCACACTTCCAAAGGAAACACTAGCATTTCACTTTTCACTTTTGCATAAAATGGCAGATAAAAATAAAACATCTCTAAAATCTAACCTGAAAATTAAATGGACTTTGTAAAATGTTTTCTGAGGAAGTATGGAGAGAATTTTTTAGTTAAATAATGATTTTAAGAATGTCTATTAAGACATGCCATTTTAGAATAAAGCATTAGAAAAGCTTTTAATTAGAGAAATTAATTTATTCATAAAAATAAAATCAATGTGCTTGTCCTTGAAAAAATCTTACAGTGATGAGTATATTACTTGCTTTATTAAACAAGGTATGGATATACAGGTACCTGCATTTCATAGCTGTCTTAAATAGAAAGGTATAATAAACACAGCAACTGTAAGTTTTCTTTGGTATTTTCTTGCATTGTTATATGTCAGACATTGAAATAAGCCTGGTTTAGATCTGAAATCCTGTACTAGCTCTAGTTTAATAACTTCTCAGATATATAGGATAATGGTAGTAAAACTCATCCTAGTTACAACATGAGTGTTATGGCTTGTGTCTAGATGTTCCCACAAAGCCTCAGGCAGTCATAGGTTCCGCTTTTCAGAGGTGACTGAATGTGACGCTAGGATTAAGTGTGTGATTAAATGTGCAATACTGGAATCAAGGGTGTGTGATTATTAAATTAGTCCACTGATTGGTTTGGCATGGTTCTGGGTGTGGACAATGGGACATTCACCCAGGGTGTGAATGTTGCTCCCCAAACGGCGTGTAGCCCAGAGAGAATATGAGACTGAAAGAGAGACACTGACATCACTTGCTGTTTCTTATTTGCTATTTTGCTGCCTTCTGCTCACCATGAACTGTTTCTCCTCTGCAATGCCCCTCTGCCATGCCACCAGGCCTTGGAGCCAGCCAACTATGAACTAAAACCTCTATAAACAGTGAACTATGATAAATCTTTCCTCATTTAACTTTGGGTGTCTGGTATTTTGTCTCAGCAAAAAGAACACATTAAATAAGACAACAAGATACTCATAGTTCATAGTGATGTCTTTATGGAAGCTACAGTATAGCAGATGGATATTTTGTTAATAGTATACATAAGTAAATTGGGACTTACCATAAACTATGTTAAATTTCCTACTGTTGCTACTTATATTCAATAATATGGAATTATCTAGGCATATTCTTACCGAATTTATCAATATTACATCATGTGGATAAATAAAATGTTATTCACAATGATTTATTCATTGTAGATGTGTTAAATGGCTTCTTTCCCATTTTAAAACCTTTGAATGTTAAAAGATATATTTTTAAAATAACACAATGTGCATATGGAAAATATTTGTGGTTAACAAATATGTGAGCAATATTTAAAATTTATATAACACATACAAGTTTTATTTTTCAGTAAATTCTAAGCACGAGGTATAAGGCATAACTTTCATGTGAGCAAATCAGTAGTCAACAAAACAAGCAAATATCTCCATCATAACATAATGAGAACAGTCTCATTCTCTCTCAACATACATACATATAAACAAAATTTATCATATTAATAGAATTAATCCTATAATTTGTTAGATGGGGAAAGTAAATCATAGAAAGTTTTACATAGGATTGATATAAGATGTTATAATTTATTTTTTCCCACTAAGTTTATTGGTAGATTTTAGGATTAAACTACAGTTACATTCATCATTGGGATCTTGTATCATTACTTGAATATCTTGGTTCTTATATTTTTCCCCTTCCTTGCCCTCTCTTCACCCCCTCCACCCTTCCCTATTTGCAAAGATCTTGTTTCCATTTTTTTATTTTTCTCGTATTTTTCCCTTCCTTCCTTTCCCCTACCTCTCCCACTTCCCCTGCTCCTTTAGACCTTTTCTTGTTATTATGCAATATCAATTATACATTTTTAAAATTACAATATCAAAATCTAGAAGACATTACCACAGATTTTACAGAATTTAAAAGGATATAGAAAGCATATTACAAAAATCTGTTTGAAATAAATTTGACAACTTCTAAGAAGTACCTTGGAAGACAAATTAATGACACTGACTCTAGAGGAAATATAAAATTTGAATAACACCTACTAAAGAAAGTATATTCCTAGCTTGAAAACCTACCTATATGACAATAGCAGGCTCATAAACATTTTAACTGCTAAATTATATCAAACAATTAAAGCAGAAAAAAGAAGGAACACTTCTCCCCTCATTTTAGAAACTCAACATTGTGCTAATCCTAAAACTGGATAAAGATAATAGAAGAAAAAAGTATGAACATAGATAGAAATTTGTTTAATAAAATAAACTATTAGAAGTCAGATCTGGCAGTATGTAGAAAGTGGTTTTGTTATAGGGATGGCAGTGTTGGTTCAGCATTGGAAGATCCACCCCCAAAGACATTATTTTAACAGAGGAAAGGAAAAAGCCATAAAATCCTGTCAGTAGTTGGAGAAAAAGTATTGGACTAAATTCTACAGATGTTTATGGTAAAAGCTATCAGGAGACTAGAAGTAGAACAGAAACTTCTCAACATATAAAAGATATGTACTCCATACTTTCAGCAAAAACAACTTATATGAATGGAAAAGATACAATGCTTTCTCCCTAAGGTGGGGAACAAGGGCAGATATGCCTACTCTTCATCTGTCCATTAAACTTTGAAACATAGGCCTGAACCAAAATAGTTTGACAATAAAATGACACAATTAGGATGAGATTGGCAAGGTAGAAATACAATCTTTATATGTAGATGAAATGATAATTTACAGAGAAAATACTAAGAAATCTCTAGGAGCCCCTAGAACTTGAATTTGAATTTAGCAGGATTAGAAAACACAAGGTATACATAAAAATTCAGGTTTATATATAATTGCTATAAATGAAGAATTGGATATTGAAATTTAAAAGTTATGTAGGAGTACAAAGGACTTAGAAAAGTAAAAAGAAAAAAAAATCAGTGTTGGAAGACATTTAGTACCTAATTTTAAGACTTCCTCTAAATCTACAGTAATCAAGGCAGTGTTGGTGTAAAGAAAGACATACAGATCATTGGAATAAAACAGAGAATCTAGAAATAGAACCACACATATACGGTCCACTGAGTTTTGAAAGATTATTTAACATTAACATTTTATAGAACATAAACTCAATTCAAGAGCTGAGGAAGAGATAGTGTTTTCAGCAAATGACACTAGAACACCTGATATCCGTATATAAAAAATTAACCTCAACCCTTTATTTCCATACATAAAATAACTTGAAAGGATCTATGAACCTAAATATGAAAGACTAAAACTATAAAACTTTGAGAAGAAATTATAAGGAAAAATGTTTATGAATTTAGGGTAGGCAAGAATTTCCTAGGATATAAAAAACATTACGTATAAGAGAAAAAAATTGATAAATGAGATTCCATCAAAATTTAGAACTTTAAATGACATCATTAAGAAAATGAAAAGTAGTCCTTAAACAGACCATAGTTTCAATGCATATAATCTATGATGAGAATATATAAAGAACACTTACAGCTCATTAATAGATAACCCATTTAAAAAGTAGACACAAGAAGATGATCAATAGCCAGTACAGCACAAGGAATGGTGTGCAACACTAGAATCAGAAAAATACTAATCAGTACAATAACAAGATTGAATTATACATCAATTAGGGAGATGAAGTTAAAAGTTTTAAAAGAATAAATGTCAGCTTAGGTGTGAACCAGTTAGAACTTTCTAATACTGCTAATGTAAATGTAAAATGATAAAACCATTTTGGAAAACCATATAGAAATTTCTTGTGTTACAGTTAAGAACCAAGAGTCTTATTCTTAAGTTTTTACTTGAGAGAAATGAAAATACATGTTCACAATAGATTTGTACATACAAGTTGACTATCCCTTATCTGAAATTCTTGGGACCTGAGTGTTTCAGTTTTTCATTTGAAATCCACTTGATCTGCAAAGAGGATAGCTAGTCCTGCTTTTTTTTTTTTCAGGTTGCTGTCACATGGAGGACTGTTTTTAAGCCCTTTAACTTTCAGACTATGCATTTCTTTTTGAATTAAATGTGTTTCTTGTATGCAGCATATTGTTGGATCTTGCTTTTTGACCTATTCTGCTATTTCTTTTGATTGTCGAATTGAGACCATTACATTGATGGTTATAACTCATACCTATTGACTTATCATTGCCATGACTTTTTCTTTTTGTTGGATTCTCCCCCTTTGCATTTAATTTCTTGTCGTGCAAGATGGATTAATTCTGCTGGGGTTCCTGGGGTTGTGATTCTCATTTTCTTTTCCTAGGAAATTTGTAAAAATTTTGGAGTGCTGATTTGGTATTCATGAAGTTCCTAAGGTGCTCTTTGTCATGAAATTGTCTTATTTCTCCATCAATTTTGAAAGATAATTTTGCAGAGTACATCAATCTGGGTTGGAGGCTGTTTTCCTTTAGGGCTTGAAATACACCACTCCAAGCTCTTCATGCCTTGAGGGTTTGCATTGAGAAGTCTGCTGTGATTCTGATGGCCTTTCCTTTGTATGTGATTTGTTTCTTTTCTCTTACTGCTTGTAGAATTTTGTTCTTCTTTTGGGTTTCTGGAATCTTAACTATTATATGCCTATGTGTAGAATTTTTGTGATCACAGCTACTTGGAGTCCTATATGCCTCACTTATCTGTATGTCAAATTCTTTTCCTCTCCTTGGGAAGTTTTCTGCCATCACTTCTGTGAACAATTTTTTTATGTCACCTGCACTCTCTCCTATTTCTTCATTGACTCCAATCACACTTATGTTATTCTTCTTTGCATCATCTAACAGCTGCTGGATTGATTTCTCGTGGTCCCTTATAATTTTGAAGAAATTTTTCTTTTACTGCTCACTCATTGCAATCTTATCTTCTATATCTGAAATTCTGTCTCACATTGGCTCATTCTGCTGCATAGATTTTCAATGGAGTATTTAATCTCCTGCAAATCTGTTTGTATCTGTCTTATGCATTCCATTTGTTTCCAATGTTGGGATTCCATCATGTTCCTCAGCTCCTCTGTTTTTTTTTTTATCTGTGTCCTCTCTAGATTTATTAATCATGTCTCACACTATGGGCACAATCTCTGCTGATATGTGAGAAATTATTTCTGATTTCATTTCTTCCAGATCCTCTTTTGTTGCAGGTTCAGGGAGTCCAGGTGTTTGAGTATCACAGTGTTCCATCTCATTTCCCTTTGGGGTTGTTTTAGGTGATCTGGAAGTCTGGTTTTGAAACTTGTTTATGTATCATCTCATTTCTGCGGGGGTTGGGGGAGCTGCTGGCACCCATGTGGTTCACCTCCTGTGTGCTGGCTGGGATGGTACAGAGGCCCAGAAGCCTCCTCTTGTATGCTGGGAGTGGCTCACCTCCTCTGTGCTCTGTTATAGTTTAAATAGTCAGGGAAGGCTCCATTTAAAAAGTATTATTTAAATAGAGTCCTCAATTTTTGAAACTTTGAGCCATCTGTGTATTTGAGAAAGAATTTTCCAATTATAGAGAAAGTAAATTATATTATGCTGAAGAAGAAGCAAGCTAGATGTGTTTGAAGGGCTGTAAAAAAGTCACAGACAAAGAAAGACTGGGGCAAGAATCGCAAGGAGGAGTTGCCATTAACTGGGACTGGATAGATGAGAAGGAATGGGCCTAGGAAAAAAGATCAGGAATTCAATTTGACACATACATTTGTGATGCCTAGTAGATATACCTACATGGAAATATGTGGAGTGGGAAGTTGTATGTAGAAATCTGAAATTAGTGAACAGATATGATTAATAGAGAAAGTTTGGGGTGTTTCAAAATACTGTGTTGCATTTTGATCATATTTATCCACCCCTGGAACTGGATGAAATCTCAAAGTAGTAGATGTAAGTCCAGAAGTAAAAGTACTAAGGCTGTGGTAAGAAGAAAGATAGGAGACTGTTGAGTCTTTAAGCCAAATGAAGAAAATGTATCCAGGACAAAGGAGTGTGAACCAGAGAAAATATTGTCAAGAGCTGAATTAAAATGTGCACTGAGAATCTGTTATGGGCTTTACTTGAATGGAACCAGGATTACTTCCACCATTAGGACCTTAAAGTTCATATAATTTAAAATATAAATCCATATCAACATTAGATATAGATATAAATATAGATGTAGATATAGATACAGATATATATATATATATATATGAATTATTTAGAATAACAAGAGACTGTAACAGATTAGAAAAAATATTACAGTGCCAGTGGATGCCACAACCTTCCAAAACTCAGAGAGAAGTAATTAGTATTTTTAATAACCACTTGATACAAATCTATGATTTTTTGTTGTATGACTTTGGCATCACACTCATTGTTAATTTTCTTAAATATCAAGGAATTTATAGTACAGTTTTGAAGATGTAGTGAAGAGGATAGTCTTTAATTAGTTAGTCCTTATATTTAATATTATTTTTAAGAAAAGTTTCTGTGTTTAATCTGACCAAAGAAATATAGATATTTCTGTGCACATGTAATAAAAGTTTTACCAGTGAAGTTTCTCCCAGGCTTAGTTTTTAACTTTATATTTTTTTATTCTGCTAGAATTCTTCTCAGTCATGTATCATTTTGGGTAGAAATGATAATTCTAAATATTACCTTGAAATTAATTTGAAATAATGAATTTGAGATTCAGTAAAACAATATGCCAATTCAAATAATTTATAGTTATAGTCTGTGGAGTAACTTCATATAATTCCTTCATTTATCATATATGTAATTGTTCATAATATTTGAAACTTTAAGTCTGAAATGCTTATTTCTTCAGGAAATTTTACTATTAGTGATACCCGAAACTTTAGGATATGATATGTCAGATATGCTCAGAATGTCAGAATTCATTAACATTTTACCTCAAACACAAATCTCTTTTCTGCTTGCGTTATAGTCCTAGAAGCATTTGACTTTTGATAAATTCTGATTTTTACAATTCACATAGGAAAAAGAAAGTCTGGGGGATATATACCTGTTTACGCTGCACTTTCAAGTATATTTCTGACAGTATAGGACATGCATTTTGATGAGGCATCAATAAGATCTAAAACATTGCTTATAATTCCACACAACAGACGACTGGATGAATTTTCTGCAGTTCAGCATCTGGAGCAGTATATTTCAAGACTTTTATTTCCAATGCTGCATATTTCTATATACCACATATTAGCTATGTAATTCAGGTGAGAAATAATTTTAAAAAACAGATAATTGTAGATTTATGTTATAATAGTACTTAATAATTTTTTCTTTAATTTTACCATATATTTGTCAATTACTTGCTAAATAAAATACACTAAGGTATAAATTATTCTGCTGGGTTTTTTTAAATAGGAACTCTCATTTTTATATTGTTACTTAAAATAGAAACTATGTGGTGGTGAATTTTAGTGTGATTTTTTCTTTGTTTAACACATCTTAAATTGTCACATTTGTTACAAGTGTACCCTTTGATTTTGAATTAATACAGAATGAATTTCTTTATAATATAAATACATTGCATGTCATTTACTTTGAGCACAATATTTAAAAGTGAATATTCTGTTAGTTCCAATCAAAGTCCTTACCTATGAGTCAATTTTTGTGTCTACAGTGTAGGTAAATATTTATAAATGTTGATGTTTTTCCACTTTCAATAAGTTACTATCAATTAATTAATTAATACTAATTATATTAAAATAATAACACAATTAAAATCAATTATTGGATTAAAACGCTAGACTATAAAATGAGAAATTGTACATCAACTATGACATTTTAGTACATTTTATTAAAATGTCTACAAAAGTATATTAGCAATACACATTTTTTGTTAAGGCCTACTGTATCAAATTTACTTTGTCTCTTTTTATTATTCAACACTGTCCAATGAATTAAATACTTTAGAATTGTGTTTAACTTACCAGAAGAGATAACTTGCAAGTAGAAAACAAAATAAAATTTATTAGGCATCATAAAACACAGTCACTATGAATGTAAGAGTTTCAAGTCTGCAATTTCCTCTCCCTCCTACTTCATGATTTCTTCTGGCAGCCATGCTAACTGTATTCACCCTAAGTTTATCACCATAAATCTTGAATGGAGGCTTCTCTTCTACCAAACCACTAACTATAGCTCCCTTAAAGTAAATTCATTATCTTGCTTGCACAAATACTTTCATAGTTCCTTCCTCTCTTAATTGTTCTTCCACCCTCACTCTCTCCTGGTTAACTTTCAGTTTACCAAGTACATATTATTAAACAGAAGTGGATTTTAATCTCCTCCAGTATATTTACCTGTATTCACATACTCTATCTTCTTAAAAATTAATTTTTCTGCTAAATATCTTAGTAGAAGAATAAAATGATTGCCCTAGAAGAGACTTTATTACACTTTTGAAGGAAAGCTGGAGAAGGGAACAGTAAATCTATCTGTACTTTTTATATATGATATTGGGAAATAAACCTGAATAAGGTCTCTTTGTTATTCAACAAATTAATTGGATTAGCCCCAATGTGAATGCACCAATGGCCATTCAAGAGAAGTTTAATATCCCCTACACCACTCATTTCTTGATGCAATTGGATTTATGATCTATAATGAAGGATAGTTATTTCATACAAGTAGGTTCTGTATGAGTGATAAAGATGGTTTTTATAAAAAGTAATACAGGTATCACAATATGAAAAACTTACAGTTCACTTTCTACACTCTAGGAAATGTGTTCTGTCTGTGGCACTGAGATCTTTGGATGGAATCTAATTTATAAAGGGACTATTTTGACTGTATGATGCACTTATATTCCATTAACAATATACTTAATTAGTAATATTAGTTAATGAGCATTACTTCATACTCTATACCCTTCAATTTTCTTATATTAATCATAAATTAAGGGTATAAAATAACTTTTCAAAGTTATATAATTTGGAAAATGTCAAAGGCTAGCAAGGTTGGCTGTTCACTGAACTGAGGAAACTGCCCTTTGAACAATATTATAAAATTGCCAGAAACAAGACTAAAATTTATAATGTTTATTTTAAAAGCATTTTTTTATAAATTAAGGAGCGAAGGAAAACAATATTGGACATGCCTTGTGTTCAACTTCACATCTTTTCATCTCAGCTTTTATTCTCACCATTGAAATGACAATCAACTTGTTTCATGGGTGGAGTCAAATATATTACACCATGTATTTCCTTTTAGCCCCATATATTTGCTAGCACCAGATTGTGGAATGAAACCCCAGTTTTCCACTGATAATTAATACAAATTTTGTATTCTTGTGTTAAATTTCCATACTCATGTGTTATTTTCTTTTTAAAAAGACTTTACTTTTAGAGAAATCTTATATTAAGAACAAAGTTGAGTGAAAAATACAGAATGTTTTTATTCTCCTAACTGCATGCATGTGCAGTTTTTCTTATTATTGATATTTCCCAAGTAGTTGTACATTTACTACAATTGATGAACTTCATGAACATTAGCATTCATTATTGGTAGTGTACCTTTATTGGATTTTGGGAAATGTATACTGATGTGTATCTACCATTAGACTATCCTATAGAGTATTCACTACCCTAAAAATCTTCTATGATAATATATAAAATAATGTGTCTTCTGCAGTTTAAGGATAATTTATTCACTATTCAGGCAAAATAATTTAATTTTATACATCTAAAAATACTTGTCTTTTTAAAAAAATATTCCATCTATTTGGTCCATGACATGATATATTAAAAGAAATTGTTCCAATCTCTGGGGCCTCACTTAATTACTATGGCATCTAGATCAGCACTTTATGGAAAGTATTGAAAACTTTTCCTAATAAATACATTTTTTACCTTATCAATTTGTGTTGCAAACTGTTTCTGAAAATTTAAATCTCAAAATGTTATGTTTTATATATAATATATAATAGATCAATTTTATATTTTATGAAAAAATGGATAAATTGAAACAATTCAGTAAAGAGTAACAGCAATAGGTAAAGTAGAAAGATAATGCTTAGAGTGGAGGAACTTAATTATTTTTGCATTTCTAAGATAACGAAGATGAAAGTGTATTTTTTAATATAACACACATATATCGATTATTTGAATTAACATTTTAAAAGTTGATTAAAAACTAATAATCCTATTAGCTTTACTGTTATACAGTTAATTATGAGTTTTTGGGTTCAAATTTTGATTCTTAAAACTTGACTAATACTAATACTAAACATGTTTTGATGAGAACATTAGCCTGACAATGGTTAGTCTGAATTTCAACATGAAAATCATCTAAAGGTCATCAAATTTCATGATATTAAGATATGGAACAAATCCAAGGAAAGCAATTACTGCAAAATATTCATTATTAATAATTTGTAAAGTGTTGAATGAAAACTTACTAAAATAGTTAAAGCCACAAAGTATTAAAAATGTTATGTAAAATGAAAAGAAAGGTTCATGGCATAGCAAATACAGTACAAAAATATTAATTTAATTACATAATTATGTCTCCAAATGTACTAGTCAGTGCTTACTAGAGTTGGATGTGGGTGAGTCCAAACTTCTGTCTGCACCCTGGAGACCAGAAGGATCCACTCAAGGGCTTTGGAGCCAGGGGCAGTGTCCCATGCAAATCCATATCAAGGATCTGCACCAGAAAGACCCAAGGGCCAGTGGTGGAAGCTAGAAATTGTTTACTGGCGGGGTGAAGGATCTGTGTGGAAAGCCTGAGAGATCTGCACTGGAAGCCAGGAGACGATGTCCAAAATAAAGACGAGGATTGAAGCTCTCCAGAAGGAAGACAGCAGCCAAAGATTCTGTAAAGAAAAGCTGCTGAAAAGCAACTTCAGGAAAATCAGTAGCATGCAATCTTCCCCTCTCATTCTCCTTTTATACAGCTGTGGCAACACTTCTCAGGTGGCTGGCTCTTCCACGCCCAGAACCACGCTGGCTCAGTTCAGCTGGGCGTCCCACTCAAGTTGAACATGAATTAGTCCACCACATTGACTATTATGTAACATTTTACTTTACTCCTTTTAAAAATGAAAGAATTATTTTCAATATTAAAAAAACTGAAATAGAAGCACATATAAACTAAGCAATTTTGGATAATCAGAAAATATGGAAAATATTTTTTAAATGAAAAAGTTATCTGGTGTAAATACCCTGTAAATAATGTAATAAAATCTACGCATTAAAATTAAAGAAATTTTGTCATATATGTAAAGATTTTTTATATTACATATCCTAAAGTATATTCCAATAAAACTAGAGCAAACCTCAACTAGCAAGTATAACAAAAACCTTGCTGTTCTCTAGGCCCTAAAGTGCATTATTATTTAGATAATGAGCCAATGGAAATACTGTTTTTTTCCTGTCAGAGAATGTGAAGAAAAATAAGGTGAAGGAAATGTAGAGAGAAAAACAGAAAAGGACAGCATCTATACAATAGATTATGCATTGATCGTGAGAATTTCAGTTACTGGAAAAATGTCTTGCAAAACAGGCTTTGAGTCACTAAATCTGAATACATACACTTGGGAGAAATACTATATAGTTTTCACACACTATTTGTTATAAAATATCAATAGTAAAGAAAAGATTTCCTGTTCAGAGCTCAACCGAACAAATATGTCTCTATCAATTCCTAGTTTCTGGTGATCCTTGCACTGTTAAATAGTTCCAATTTCTATACAGTGCTTGTTTTTAATAAATTATTTTAACCAACACAACTTTCATTCTTTGTCTTGTTTTACATAAAAACTTCAAGAAAAGGTGTCCGTGTGTGTGTGTGTGTGAACCGAACTTGTTTTTATTAGTTACTTGTCACTCATATGATAATAAAAATGTAAAATATCAAGAATTCACTGTACTTGCCTTGATAACAACTAATCCATGACTATGACTGATTGCCACTAAATGTGTATCAGTTGTGAATTTTGTCTTTTAATATGAACCCCAGAAGGAAATGTTAATTTTCAGGTATAGTCTCATAGTCACAATATCATTACTAGTTCAAATTTTCAATAAATTATTATGTCATAAAAACCTGAGTAAATTAATATTTACTTTATACAGTTGATTCATAATCAAGATGAATGTTCACCATCCTCTCAAGTTACTTAAAGCACTTCTTCAAGGGTCACTGTCAAAATTTTACCAGTGCTTTCTTTATTCGAGCATATCCAATTTCCCTCTTCCATGATCCTAAAAAAAATGTGAACACATATATTATTATAATATATCACAAAATTTTCCTATATATTAGCATGCTTACTGAGCTACATTGTGATAATTTTGGTCATTTCCTTATATCTAGGTCACAGTTCATATTTCCTGAAAACCTGAATGTACATCCAAATACTGAGTACAAGACTAATAATTTGGTCAAATTAAAATGCTTAGACTACAGTATATTTACTTTTGAAAAAAAATAAATTAAATATAAGAAATTTCAATCATATGATATGAAACTGCTAAAATAACTTCTAAAGTGATGTTTTATCATTAAATATTTTACAATAGCACTTAGACATAAATGTTAACATAGTGACACTTGATTATTTTAAGACTGAACAGCTTTTATCTTATTCAATATAAATTTGATTAAAGAGTTGTGATTTTGTAAATGAATGCACTAAATTTTAGACATAAATGTAGTCATAAGGGAACTGTCCATTCAAGTACATTATATTAAACTTTTGTTGAAAATTAATACTATCAATTGTAATAAGATACTGGATTTTTAAAAAAACAATGTATAAAATACAGCCAATTACAGAAAAGGTAAAGTTTGTCAGTTTAGAAATGTAATGCAGCAGAGATTATTTTCATGTACCTTACACATGTTGATTTGACTTTTGCTATTTAACTCAGTCCCCTAAATTTTGTTATGCCATAGTTATTCATGGTTTATGAATGTTTTTAACATATGATCACCAAAAGAAAATGTTACCATGAGTTTAGTTTTTTTTTGAAGAAAAGTGTTTAAAAAGCAATGTATGTTAAATCCATATAAATTGGTAAACTAAAAAGCTTGCTATTTAATATTTTGATAGAATTTATTTCATTATTACAAATGAAATTGATGACTCTGAAACTACTATTTCTAAGATTTTTCAAAATAAAACACCATCTTTAAACAAAAGCTGAATCAAATAATTTCATGTTTTCTAGGCATTCAAAAAATGTCAAAATTTCATGACTGGTTACAAGTCTCAACTCAGGTATCAATTTTTACATTATTGCCTCATGGAGTGAACTGCCTGACAGATGTAGTAATATCATGTGAATTTCCCCGTGGCAACCATTTCAACAGGAATAGTGATACATAAGTAAAGCATCTATCCTGGCTGCTCAGTGTTCACAGATTCTAGACTCTTCTGCCCCAATAATATCAATGCCAGATTAAAATTTTGAAAGAGAAAAGTTTCTAAATTTCCAAAGTTTAAATTGTGCTATGGTGGAAATTTGAAAAAATTGAACTTTGTTTTCATGGAAATATCTCCTCTGTTTATCCATTCTCACTAATACAAAGAAATTATACATTTTAAATAGTATTAAAAATTACTCATATCAGTGGATTAACCCAAAAATACGTATCTTGTATATTTTAACAGATATAAAGTAACTGAGAGAAACTACTTTTGAATAAGATTAAGTATGGACTAAGAAATATTTCTTACATTCACTCGTGCTTTACAAGTATTTTCCTCTTTATTAGGAGGCTTTTCTTTTAAAGAATATAAAACCTTGTCTTATGGATTAAAATAAAAAATGTGGGAACAAATTACAATCAGGTAAAGAAAAAATATTCTAGTTATTGTGCTAATATTCATAGCATTCTCAAGCAAAATTCAAAATTCACAAGTCTTTAAGAGTATTAATATGAATTTAATAACAAAACTCTTATTTGTTATTTTAGTCAAGCCATTAATCAACTCTTTTAACAAATACTCACTGATGTATTTTATAGAAATTCAATGAAATAAAGACATTTTCAGACAGATGTAAACACCGATAGATCCTAACTATAATGGATGCTAGATAATGCCATGCTATTTCGTACAAAGTGGTTTTCAGGTAAAAAGTCTATTTTTTATTAGTACAAGATGATTAAGAACGGTAATTACTTCTAGATAAATACAAAACGATTCCAAATATGCATTACTTTCCTAGGACTTCTGTGACAAGGTACCAAAGAGTGTTGGCTTAAAACAATAGAATATTTTCTGACAGAATTCCAAACTTGAAAGGATTCTTAGGACCATATTCCCTCAGAAGGCTCTATAGAGTCATCTGATTCATCTTTTCCTAGGCTCTGGCAATTACTAGTGTAATTGCTAGGTCTTTTCATCCCTTAGCTCACTGCAATTTCTGCTTCCATTTTCACGTTGCCATCTTCCCTGTGAGTGTGTGACTGTGTTTTAAGTCTTCTTATAGGGACACCAGTCACATCGAATCTACAAATCACTCTAACTCACAGGAACACCATTTCAACCAATTGCATCTCCCATAAACATATTGGTAAATAATGATGTATTTGCAAGTAACTACTATGCATATTTTCTTTTAAATGAAAAATTTCCAGAAAACTTTTCTCTGATAAATGCCTCAATGGGTGTAGAACATGGCACTTACTTTAGTAATGTTACTAGTTTTCTAAGAATTGCAATCTATAATATCTACTTTTTCAGCAAGATTTATTGTTTTGTATCAGCTATTGTTACTGAAGCTGATATATAAAATGAAGCAAATGGTAATTATGAGATGATGTTTTATGATCATAGTGAGAAGAGAAGAACTTATACAAGAACTCTCTGTCTTTGTCTCTCAGTAAGTCAGTGAAAAATGAAGGACATTAATAGTCATTTTTTCTAAGGACCAATTCTTTGCAACACTGATTGGTCTTAATCAATATTACTTGATCCTTTATGTGCAAATGGAAGTAAAAATGTGTGTTATTTTCTAAACAATATCTCTCAGAATATGATGCACCTAAAAGAAAATTGATCCTTCCACCTAAAAATGAAATTCAATATATTCAATCAAATCCTAGGTGGGAGAAGATGTAAATTGTATTATAAAAATAATTGGTCATCAGAATTACAAGTAGTTATTTTTCAATTTTTGAGCTTCCATGGAGATTCTTTTGGTGTTGTCACAGAGGACATGTTATTTCTGTAAAAGATCTGCTTATCCATGAATTTATAAAATATCTATAGTAGAAAGTGATGGCATTTGGCCTCTTGTCCCTAGTCTTCAATATCTGTATTTTACTGTATTGTTTGTGTTTGCAAAGCTTCTAATTTTTATTTCAAACAATGTTAAATAGCTTCTCAATATACTTTTTCATATACTATTGTGATATTCAATAAATGACTTACATAGTAAAATTGGAGACTATTAAGTTTCTGTACCATCTTGTCTGAGACATGGAAAATAACATAAAAATTATTTCTAGTTTTTTATGGAAAGTTACTTCTGAATGAAATTTTGATATTAATTCTGCATTTGAATTAGTGGACTCAAAGCAGATTGCCCTCAGAATATAGGCTGATATATAACCACTTTTATGTTGAGAGCCTGAGTAAAAGAAAAGATGGAAGAAAGAATGTTGACAATTTGAGTTTAGCACTTGTCTTCAATGTCCTTGGTCTGAGACTGCACCAACAGCTTTCCTGGTTCTCAGGCCTTTAGACTGACTACACAGTGTCACCAATGGTCCAAGGAACCCATTGTGTAGTCAGTGGATGAGGAATCTTCCCAAATCAATAATCATGTGAATCGCTGGTGTTAAGTAATATAACTAATTAGAGACTGAAGTATAGATGCAAATATATTTTATTGCCTATAGATTCTGTTTTTCTAAATAACCCTAACTAACATAAGTACTTGCATGTGTTTGTTAGACAGTTGTCTACACACAATAAACATATGGGCCACAGCCAATAAAGATCCAATGAGCATAACTGAGATATTCATAATACCTACTCCATCCATGAGAAATGGAGCACAAAATTAAATTTGTAATCTTCTAGTTATCATGTTCTCTTAAAAATTTCTGGCTGAATTTACTGGTTTTATTAGAACTGCCTACTGTCCTCTTTGAGATTCACCAGGTCATCTTTGTCATCCTTAAGTAGATATGAGCATATGTGCACACATGTTTCACATACATGTACTAACACAAGTAGACACATTTCATTTCTTAATTATATAGATTATTAATCATATAGATTCATTTCTCAATTATATAGATATAGATAATTATATAGGTTATATAGATTCTATTATAGAGAAGAACAATGGTTATAGCAAATCTAAGAATATAAGTGCTATTTATATTTCAATTAAGACAAATTTTACTTGGACATATTGAGTCACTCTCTCCCCATTTTTAATAATAAAATCACTTTTCATACCTAGTCTTTGGAGACTCATTTTTTAAAGGCAGGACTTCTTAGTAAAGAAGTAGGCTTTGCTTATGCATTGTTAATATGCATATTTTTGTTGGAAGGATCATGAGTAAATCTCTGCTGGATTACTCATCTCTAAGTAATTCAGAAATTGCTAGAAAATATGTGCTTGTCCCAAAGTATCGCCTCTCTTTTCATTGAAAGGATTGATTTTAACTTTTGTACAAGTATGTTTAAAGATGATTGATATTTTATCATTTCAATCTGTATATTTTATATATCTACTCCCAATTATAGTACTATAAATTAATGAATAATTCAGTTTTGGCAACAAATTGATTATACATGCAAGAACATTTTTTTTCAGTGAAGTTTTAGTTCAGGATATTAGATAATTACATATTCAGTAATCAATATTGTCTTTGTTCATGTGTTAGTAACACAACATTGAGGATCAGAATATCAGTAAAGTATAGTTAAGCCACTATTTACATAAAGCTGCAGGAGAGGCTGTAAACCAAAGCCGTCTAACCAAATCTTTTCCATATCAATGACCCATAGAAATCATGATAAGAAATGAAATGAATTGGGTTGTTTATAGTACTAAGATTTAGAGTAATTTGTTATAGAACAGATAAATGAATGAATTCAAGTCAAATCCAGTGTGGTATACACCTACTTCCACATTATAGGAATCACCCCATTTCCTTGCTGGTATTTTTTATTTTCCTTTTGTTTACTTTCCTTTCCTGCACTGATGAATGCAGAATCTAAGTGGAATCAAAGCAAAACTCTCAGCAGTCACTGGAGTAAGGAAGTTGCAAAATTCAAGGCTATTAAGTAACTGGATTTTTATCAGAGACCTCTCCAATAGGTTCTGATCTGTTCAGTGCTACAGTGCAAGGCTGAGAAAAAAGATAAATCTAAAAAGATAGAGAAACAAGGCAGTCAGGAGCAGCCAGTGCTGCTCATTCAGCAAAGGCACTGGTCAGTCCAAACCACTGATTTTTATTGGTAATCAATCAGGGTTAAAGTGAACTATGTGCTAAAGGGGAATTGCATGTGAGGACATGCAATCATGTAATTACTATGGATACTAATGCAAGCAAGGCTTGTAAAGGAAAAAGACAAAGCATTCTCAAATTAGGAACTAAAGAGATAAAATCCTTGTCCATCTAGTCAAGAAGGTTTTAATTGTGGAATGGAATTTGGGTGTAAGTTACACTGACATCAGCACTTAGGCTTCTGCCAGACTTGCTTCTCAAAGCAAGCCACTTGAGGGTTTATCTATTTACAGCATGGAACTCCTTACAACTTGCTTTGGGCATAATCAATATTTCAGGCACTTACAGATTTTTGGTTCAAGGTTGTGAAGTAATGAGCTGAACAGAGCAAATGATCAATGCAAGGACAACCAATGCTAGTTCAACCTTTCCCTAAAAGCACAATTATATAGACAAAAAAAAGGGCACGTATAGCTACCTCGATAAGCTCAATTAGATTTTGTTACTTTCTCTTGTTACTTTCATTTTAAATTTTTAAAATCCACTTATGGAAGGTAAATATACTCTGTCATAACTCCATTGATAAAAAGATAGATGTACAGACATGTCTTAGACACAAGTGTTGTAAAAAGATGTCCTAACTAAAAGGTAAATGGCTCATTACAATTAATAACATAGGGAGCAGGGTATGTTTATTTTTCAGCAAATAAAAAGATGCTCTGGCCATCATCCCAGAATGTATAACCATAGACCGAGATGATAGATTTGCTGCAAGCAGCATGATGTGACACCCCTACTGAGAGTCACGCAAAGGCTGTGTCTGAGAGACTTCCCTCACCTGCATTGGCCCTTGTACCTGCAAAGATCACCAGACCTGATATACCACCCAGTGATGAGACCCAGGAGCAAACAAGACCCAAAGACAATCACAGCTCACCGTGATGCAGCTGCCATTTCCAAACGAGAAGGGTGCAAGGGACCATAATATTGATTATGCCCAAAGCAGGCTGTGAAGAATTCATCCCACAATCGGTTTGTTTATAAAAGTGAGTCCAGCCTAAACCTACATGCCAAGGTCAGCATAACTCGCACCCAAATTCCATTCCCACAACTAAAACCTTCTGACTAGAAAGACAATGTTCTAATTGCAATCATATATTTTGTCTATTTTGTTCCTAACTTGAGAATGCTTTGCCTTGTCCATTATGACTCTTGCTTACCTTAGTTTCCATAGAAACCACATGATTGTGCTTCCTTTCATGTATCCCTCCCCTCGCACATAGCTTATCTCGATCCCAATTGATTACTAATACAAATCAGTGACTTGGTCTGACTAGTACCTTTGTTGGTTGCACCAGCATTGGTTGTCCTGGCATCCAGCTTTCTCTTTCCTAGTTCTGTCTCTTAGCATATTTTTTTTCCCCTCAGGCTTACATTGTATATGGGCAGGATACTAGAACCTAACTGGGGTCTCCAGTAGATCAACAATTTCTGGGGAGGTTTACTGTAGTTCTTCAGATAAAAACTAACTATACATACACAAAAGAAACTGTAGCCAGCAGATTATAATACTGAGATGTAAATGTAGATATAGATGATTTTTCAAGACTAAGAAGAGTGAGAATCATAGCCCAGCCAGAAAAGACAAATATTACCTGAACTCTTGCTATTCTTTTGACTAACTTAGAAATTAGGAACACGATGCAGACAAGAAGACATACCCTAGGCCTAAAATAAAACACACAATTTCTTAAAGAAATATCTTTAGGTAAATAAATGAAGCAGTATGAGGGCCCAATAAGATCTGCTAGTTATTTAATTGACAGTTATTAAGAAAATTCACCACTATTTAAAAAAATACAAAATAGTTTATGCTTCTTGGAGCTTTATAGCATTTCATCTAGCATGGCTAGCTCATAGTTAAAACTCATCAGGCATGAAGTTTTTGATATACTAAAAAATAAAGACAATCAAAGATGACCAAATTTTATATTTCCAAACAATTACATATATATAAACAAGATAGTGATAAAAAATCAATAGGACCTCCTTAATGAGCATACATTTTACATCTCAGTTGAAAATCAATTTATTTAAATTGCAAAATAAAATCATTGAATTGAGAAAAATCATAAAATATATTTAAGTTCAGCAATACTTAGATTCAGGGGTTCAAAGTAGAAATTACACAGGGAACTAAATTGTTTTGTAATGTAATAAAATCATTTCAATATTGGGTACTTACAAGGAAGTAGTACTTTTTAGATAAGAATACATTGGCAAATGACAATTAAAAATTAAGAAACACAAAAGAAGAAAGAGAATAAAGAGAAAGAGGCAGGGAAAGAAGAAGAGAAAGTGAGAAAAGAAGGGATAGAAGGAGAAAGAATAAGAGAGAAAATTCTTTCAAAGGATTCAAGAGAAGGGGGAAATTATAAATAAACCTGGCAGAATAAAAGAAACAATAAAAATAACAGAAAGAAATCCCACAAAAAGCAAAAAATATGATAAGCGAAAATTAACAAAGGTTTAATCAGGTTTGTTGAAAACTTTAATGTTAATTTTTTAAATATCATTAAGAAAAATGTAGGACTGGGGAATTAGCTCAGTGGTGCCACCATCTGCCTGGCAAGCGGAAGGTCCTGAGATTGATCTCTGGTACCAAAAAAAAAGTAGCAAATATTAATTACCAATATCAAGAATAAAGGAGACAACCCTATAGATTCCAGATGTTAAAGATACACAAAGTACTATTATAAAAACTTTTCTGCCAATATGTCTTAAGTTAAATACAATGTACATGTTGACTGAAAATATAACCTAAATATGCCAATAGAGAGATACATAAAATGAAGTATGCATCATACATATTGCATGTCAAGTTTTAAATAAATATGATCCCTTTTAAGTATAAGTTTTCAAGCCCATATGTTTTCAGTTATGAATACTATCATAAATTTAAGAAAGCAGTAATTTAAATTTCATGATAAAATATAATTATATAATTTTGTTCATTGTTTCACAAAATGTAGCAAATTTTCTTTTTTTTTTTTTTTTGCTTGTTTGTTTTTTAAAAAAGAAGTAGCACTTCAATTCCAGGATAAATTCCAATTGTTTATGAAATACTATCTTCTATTAAAACTTTTGCGTATGTTTTTCTGAGGGACGGTAATTACCTCAATTCTTTGATTGATCTGTAATTAATCTTAAATTCATTTTCATGTTCTTAATAGGGTTGGTATTGGCCTGATAAATGAATCAGTAAAGGCAGTCTATGAAGGACTTGTTTCCATTTTACAAATGATTTGAATGAGAGAGAAGTGAAATTTATTGAGGTATCTTTTTAAAAAATTCTTTTATTAGTACATTTCAGGTATACAATACATTTACATTTATCATTGGGTACTTGTACCTGTAGATGACGTATCTTGGTTTTTATTTTTTCCCCATTACCTATGCACCCTTCACCCCCTCCACCCTTCTCTATTTACATAGATTTAATTTCCTTTTTTTTTCTTTTCTCATAATTTTTCCTTTTCCTTCTTTCCCTCCCCCTTCCCCTCCCACCACCCCTACACCTTCGGACCTTTTCCTATTTCAAATTATCAATTATTCGTTGAGGTATCTTAAATGCAGTGAGTATTGCTTGCATTTCTGAGTCTGCTAAGAAAAATATTTCTCTATTTTTTTCCCTATGGTAAAGTTTGTGTACCTTGTGTGTGCATGTGGCACACATAAATTTTGTTATCGGTGAGACGTGATAAGTATATGCACTGACTCCCTAAGATGAATGTAATTATGTATCATCAGCATATAGTAATAAATGGATATAGTAGGAAAATGGATGCATCTTGAGGCCATAATGCTAGTAAATCAGAGGTACAGGCTTAAATATTGCATTGTTTCTGTTACTTGAGAAACCCAGAGAAAAATAGAGAGGCAAAATAAAAGATAGTAGGAAGTAGGAGGATAGATCATTTTCAGAGGACGTCAAGAGATGGAGGAAAGTAAGGAATAAAAATGAAAAAAAAACAAACAAAAGGAAATTGAGATGTTTTATGTACATGTATCTACTCCCCACAAAAAATTATGTACTGCAAACACGTAAAACAATAAAGGAAGGGAATCAAAGCATAAGTGGGGGGGAAGGAAGGGAAGAGAAAGGGGATGAAAAATGGAATTAAAACACATTGTGCACCTGTACCAACTCTACACAAGGACTGTAAACATGACGTGCTGCACACAGGTAACTAAAACAATAATAAAATACTAGTATCATTATTGAATAGCAATATAGTGATACTGTGGCATTAAATAAATTTCAAATGTCTGCATTGACTTAGTCCTTATGCTGGTTTCATGATCGAAACTAGTAAAACTATGAAGTATGCCTTGAAAGAAGCTAGTTCTTATAAACAAATATAGATCAGAGTCTCAGATAAATCAACATTGTAATTTGGTGTCCACATTAAGCTTGTTCAAAGCAAAATTTTAAATTCAAATAAAGTATAACATTGAAATATTCATGCCTGAATATTGTCATGTCACAATGACTATTATATTTTCCATAAGATATGTATTTTTATTAATTTAATTCTGAAAAAGTCTACTATATAAAACCATGAAATTAACTTCCTAATTTAATAAATGGAGATTCTTTTCATTTTTTGATATATATGATTTAGCTTATTAATTTTACAAATTATTGGCTTTAAATGTAGAGTTTTCATATAAGGATGTAATATATTTTCATCGTATTTATCACTCCTATTACATTCAATTACATTCCTTCATTCCCCTATGCCTTTACTCTTGTCTCCTATTTCCCTTCTATTTTCACGATATCTTTTGTTGTTGTAGTAGTAGTTTTTCCTTAGCTCCACGTATTAGGGAAACTATACTTGTCTGAATCTAGCTTATTCAATTTGACACGATGATCATCACTTCTACCCATTTTCCCTGAAGTTGTAAATTTTCATTTTTTCTTTACAGGATAATAATAACCCATTGTGAATATATATCACATTTTCTTTATTAGTTTATCTGTTGATGGTTTCATATATTGTCTTTTGTGAATTGTACCATAGTAAACATGGATATGCATGTGTCCTTATAGTTTGCTAACTAATTCCTTCAAGTATTTAACAAGAAGTACATAACTGGGTTATACTGTCTTTTTATTTTTAATTTTTTGAGGAACTGCCATATTGATATTCATAGTGGCTGTATAAATTTACATTTCCACCAAAAATGTAGAATTGTTCCCTTTCCCCCCATATTCAACTGAGGTTATTTGCGTTTTTATTGTTGATGATGTGAAAAGCAAAAATCAATGTGGTTTTGATTTGAATTCCCCTAATTGCTTCAGATGTTGAAGGATTTTTTTAATGTATTTATTTACCATATCTACTTCTTTTGAGATAGAGCTGCTCAATTCAGTCAGTCATCTATTGACTGGGATATCTGTATGTTTGGTTTTGACCCTAAGCTTTTTAGTTTTGTTTATAATCTCAAAATTAATACTCTGTTGGTACAATAGCTACCAAAGATTTTTTTCTATTCTGCAGGATGTGTTTACTCTGTTATTTCCTTTGCTTTGCAGAAGCTTTTAAATTTTATATTGTCCTATTTATTGATTCTTGCTGTTAATTCTGTGCTATTGGAGTCCTTTTCAGGAAGTTTTTGTCTGTATCTATGATTTCAAGTGTTTCTCCTAAGTTTTCTTCTGGCAGTTTTAAAGTTTCAGGTCTTATACCCATTTTGAACTGATTTTTGTAGTGTGAAAGATGGGGCTCTATTTTCAATCTCTTACATATAGTTACCCAGTTTTCTTAAAACAATTATTTTAAAGTCACAGTTTGAAGAACAAAAAGGTAAAAAATGGTTGCAATGGACAATTTTTATTTTTCATAATTAACTCTCTTAATAGTTCTTAAAATTATCTTAGGAAAGAAGAGAAAAAACATCGAAGAAATGGTTTATCTAAGCTGTCTTATATATTTAAAAAAAATAAATGCTTTTACCAACCATTGTTAGTCTTTTCCTATCATGAACCCTCCTAAAATACATTGTGCCACCTTATAAAGAAAAACCACGCAGCCAAAACAGTGTCAAATAGTCATGCCACCTTTTATTTAGAGCTTTCTTTTACCTCCCTTTCCCCCAAAACATTCAAATGATTGGAGAAGGAAATACATCCATTTCTTCTCAGTTTGTGAATAGTAAGAATGTGAATCCAAATCAGTTTGTAGAAGCATTATTCAACCTGATTTGACTTCCACGCATGAGTGTATATATAGTCATACAAACAAAAGAAGAGCCGGCATCCCAATATGCCAACAAATACTCCATGCCAGCATTATCTCCATATTCAGCTTTTCTTTTGGGAGTGGACTGGAATGACTAGTGTTGCAAGTCAATGCATTCTCCTTTATTTCTTTGTGTTTAAATCAGTTAATTTAATGTAGAATTAGTTTGTCATTTGTTACTCTGTCCTAATATTATGTCTATATGTTAAACTCAGTTCATCATGAAAATAGATTTGTCTATAACAGCCCCAATTTTTGCCTGCTTTTCAAAGATTATGGTGCTCCTTTTACTCTGAAAAGTATCCTAGATGGATGGATAAATTACACAATTATAATCTTCATAGATCACACAAAATATAAAATTATGTAAATTTTAAAATTCTAAATGCCAAGCGCATTTATAAATGTTATCATAGAACATATTTTGAAACTTGAGGCTCTGTTAGAGTATCAAACTTTGGACAGTGCTGCCATTCCATTTATTTCAAAGTCGTTCCAAATCACTCCACTATGGTAACTTTCCAAGATCATTTTGGATATTCCAAGTTATTATGTTCTGATTTAATTTCTAAATATACAGAAGGAGGCCATATTTTCTAGCTATTATATGGTTTCCAGTAACCTATGATAGCCAGATTTTCAGGCAGTGATGCTATTTCCAAATACTTTTAGGCATGCCAAAATTTTATCCTCTGATTTAATTCTCAAATAGTTAAGACTATGCCAGATTGTGAGACTACCAAGTCATTGCCAGAACAGTTCATTTCTTGGGAGGCAAAAAGCTCATATGAACAGTTCACTTTCAAGTTTATAGTAATGCATGATAATTTATTCACTTGTCTTTTTTCTTCAAGGGTCTCCTTATTGTGTCTTTGTACTTAAAGTTATACTGACAATATTTCACAAATTAAAATACTCAGAGTTTCAATAATTTGAGGGCCTTTGTGTATAGATTGATTATTAAGAAAATATCAAATTTTAAATTTCCACAATCAATTATTTTTCTACATTTTCTCATATTAATTTTATGTTGTGACTTTCTTATTGTATTTATAGCAATATACATTGTACCAATTTCCAAGTTCAAAATATAACCTACTATTCCTCCCTGAATTTCTTCCACTTTCAGTAATTTGGTCAATTTTTTAGATTTCATTGTCACATTAACCACAGAATCGATATGTGGGTTTATGTTTCCATTGTACTTGTTATAAATCAAATTTACATCAATTCTGTGAAATGATAATGGCTTTTGATTACATGTATGATTACATCCAAGATACAGACTCTTTCTCCTTTCATTAGGAATTCCTTGGGTTCAAATTGGATTTTGCATTGGATGATGATGATTATGACATCTATTAACTAATATTTAATATTCAGATTTTGATTGAATTCAGTTGTTTGGGAGTATAATATTTGCTGAAATAAAAGTGTCTAGATTTCTGCTATCTATATAATATGGATCTTCCTTTAAGTTTCTTCACTATTTCAAAAATGCAATAACTTCCAGTGAATAACACAGATTAATCAGTAAGAAGTCCTCTAACAATTAAACCATCAAATTCTGTAGAATTTTAAGCATTTTCAGAGTCTTTTGTCATCTCTCATTTTCTTTTACTCAAAATATATTTCAAATTTTTATTTATTTTATCTATCTTGCTCACTATTAGATACTCTTAAGACCTAGTGTCTCACTTCATATGGATAGTAGAATTTATCCCACAAGGTCTATCTGAGCTTTCTGTTTCTATCTAAGGTCAGTCATCCAGATTGAAAATCATCCACATTTTTTTTCCTTCCTTTGCTGTTTCTTATTGTTTGTCATGGTCAATAGCTACATGCTGAGAAAATCCTGTATTTTTTCTTATATTTTCTATGTTGAGTCAGTTATCTACTCCTGCATAATTGTCTAGTAAAAAAAAATTAAAATTAACCCATAGCCATTCATTTTATTCTTATTTTTGGTCAGCAATTTGTATTGGTTTCAGACAGGCAGTTGTGCTCATCTGGACCTCATCTCTCCTGAATCTGCTGTTAGCTGTGGCTTTCAGTGGGTGACAGTGGGCATGACTGGTTTATATCTTGTTCTAGGATGGTGGGGATTGATGAAGTCTCACAATGTATGATTGTGTAGCTCACCTGTCTGGCCTTGTTCACCTCGTGTCAGAGTCCACAAACAGCTAGACATCAAGCCCAGTGCACAAGTGATTTTCACGTTTGTTCTGATTTGCTACAGTCACAATGGCCAAAGGAGGTTGCAATGATATCCATATTTAAAGGGTAAAAGAAATCTGTATTTAATGGGAAGGATTAGGAAGTCATATTTCAAGATTATGGATATACAGAAACAGAAAATATCTTGATGATTTATTACCATTCATCACAAATTTTGTGGGTAAGTCACCTCCCCAAAGCCCCATCTATGAATGCATGAGGCTTTAGGGGAGATATTTAGATATAAATCATAACAGTAAGTTAACATAAACAACTAGGCAAACATAAAGGAAATATTTTATCCACTTGTAGAGGCAGGCTTTAACTATACCTTCAATTTGTGTAGTTCCACAACATTGAGTAAAAATTATTTTTTACTGTACAGTTATTATAAAAATCACCATTGAATTGTTTAATGGGTATTATTTTAATAGGAATTAAAAATCATGTCTTACTGTTCTTGGTCCTTCGTAGAGTGTTGGGTACAATGGTGTCTATGTCAATTTCCTTATGACTGAAACAATGCCTAATAATCACATTAAAGAAGACAGGTTTATTTAGCATGGATTATAAAGGTCTCAGTTGATAGTTGGGCAGACACGAGACAGGAAAATTATGGTGGAAGGTCCTGGATGGAGGAGAGCTGCTCAACTCATGGAGATAAGGAAGCACTGGGACAGGAGGAGTGGGGATGGCGACACACCCCACAGGTCCTGTATCCAGAGAGCAGCCTCCTCCACCCACGCCCCACCTCCTAACAGCAGATACATATGAGCTCATTGTGGACCAGTCCTCTGGTAGGTATAGCGCCCTTGTGATCCAATCACCTTCCAAACACAAGAAATGTGTGCGTGTGGGGGGTGTAATCCAGATCTAAACCATAACAAATATAGGCTCTAGATGTACAGTATTCATTTAGAATAGTTACTGATCATGGTAGCATAAATTCAGTGTTGCTCTTTTATAGTTGTATTTTTAAATAGTATTATAAATTTAATATCTAAATCTAATCATCACCATTTTGAGTAATTTTATTATTTCTAAGGTCAATTTTTTTCCATAGGACAAAAAGTGCAAAAGCACGATGCTTTATTGTCAAATAGAACTTAGTTTAAATTACAGATTTAATAAATCTTAATTGTATGTAACTTTGAAAAACTTCTTGCTTTATTAAGACTTACTTTTGTCATGAACCAAGTATGGGAAATCATAATGATAGTTTATCGATATTGTAAACATCAGAGGCATTTTGTGGAAGTTAAAATTAGGGAAATAAAGTGATCCAGAATGTTTGCAATAAGGACTGATTTATACTGGCTAGCCACAATACAAATATTATTGTTTTTCTTAGTGGGTTAACTTCCTTGTGAATTTAGGTGTTGAGTAATTTAAACAACGCTTAAAATTTTATATGATTATAATGTAGAATTGTAGTGGATTTTTATATTAATTTATTTACTAATATTGCTGGATGCTCAGGAGTAACTTAGGATCCTTTGCTCATACTAGTTCTTCCACACACAAACAAGGGTATTTGTCTAAAAAGAAATGAAAGGAAATGATCGAACTACAGTATATACCACAGTGACATAAAACAAAATCTGTATTAGGATGCTATGATTATTTTTCATCACTGAGACTGCTTTATCCCAAACAATGTTTTTATGAAGTTCACTACCTGAAAACATCAATCCACTTTTAATGTATTGTGTTTGAAATTATTACAGAACAGTAGGGCCTAGTTCTAGAGTGGAAACATTTAAATGTTATTTCAGTTACTGTAAGACTAAATATTCTTTTCTTGGGAACAGACACATTTGAAAGTTTTCAATTCTCTTGTTTTGAGCCAGCTGTGTTAGGATTTCTAGCTATTTTTACCACATCACAGGAAAAAGAAAATATGTCACATATAACTTTCCAAAGTCTCCCTCCTTCTCTTTACTATCCATCAGTATCACTGAAGCCAAAGATCTATAAATTTGTTCACTGAGTTACATGATGATTCTTAACATTTGCTCTTGAAGGGCATCGGTCTTTTTTACAACATAGCACTAAAACCAAATCTGTTCAAGTGAGTTTAGATTTATGTAATTAGTGTTTCTTATAGATTCTTTGGGCCACTAAACTTGGATGGTGAATTTTACAAAGCTCAGCCATCTACCATTCTTGCAGTATGTGAAGCATGGCCAGCTTGAAGGTCCTATTCTGAATTGACTGTGCTCTCAGTTCAGTTTTCTAACCTCCAAAACTCTTCTTATCACTAATGAACCACCTTGTTTATGTTAACCAATGTTTGCCCACCCTATCACCATTAATCCCATTTCCCAAGTCTGTGAAAATATCAATGAAATGGAAAGACTGTTTGGTCAACAAGCATATACCCTGGAACTGAGATTTAAAGAGTCCTTAGGTTATTTCTGGAAAAAAAAAAAAAGAGGGAAAATATAGCCATGCAACAAGTAAAGCTATTTTGAATACTTTTGTGAATCTTCAGACTTTTCTTCCTGATCTACAGAAGCCTAGACATTTCCATCAGGAACAACTGATGGTAGGGCATCACTGATACTAACTCAGACTCATCATCAGTTGATGAATATGATATTGAATTAACATAGGGGTATGTTTAGGGACATTAATAAATAACACAAATGTATAGGTTGCATTAAATTTGAAGTTATTAAAATCAGTTCTGTTCCTCATATGGAATAAAAGTCATTTGAATTCCAAATTCTTACCTATGCTATTGAAATGCGAGTCGAAATATATTGAACTACTTTGCAGCTGGTCTGAAAGACTAAATTCACCAGCAATCCCTCATTTTAAGATTTCCACATCACTTTTTTAAAACTGTGGTATATCAAAAAAGAAAAAATTTCTATGGAATTTCACAGTGTATCATGAGATCTTAGTACTGAGGCAAGATCTTCAAAGCATTAAGTTATACCATTATACTGTGACACACTTTGTGTGTTCAAGTACTAAAACTGAACACAGTAGTAATGGACAGTAGTGAATGGATGGATAATATATTTAATAATGAGGCATCAAAATTTTCATGAATGTTTCTTTGAAAAGAGAATGTTTCTCATCAAGTATTGTTTCTTTGAAATTACGTTAATAGAAATTAAGATTCTTCTTTGCCTTTTAAAAAAATTATTTTGGGGAGGTACCAGAGATTGAACTTGGGACCTTGTGCTTCTGAGGCAGATGGCAGAACCACTGAGCTAAATCCTCTGCCCTACTTTTGTTTCTTAATGAACTCCAGGTTGTGATAAATGCTCATAGCAAAAAATATTCTTGAAATTCCATAATTATTTTATTACTTTATTTTGTATAATCAATTGTTACATTAAATGTATTTTTACCTACAAACACAAATATATATACAAAAACACATATATATTCATTGTAGATCAATGTAAAATAATATAAAAACTCAGAAGATTTGAGTGTTTATCCAAGTTCACCAAATCACTAGCTTGAGATGCTTTTCCTATTAATGAAATGCAGTTTAGACGTGAATAAATTTGAACATGAATAATAATGATGACATTCTTCTTCCCTGTAAGAATGAACAGATTTCTATGGACTTTACTTGTCCATCTGCATCCATATACCTGAGACAAGAATGATTTCATGAACTTTTAAATAGCAAGCTAGTAAAATTCTTTTAAACTTTAATCATTCTCTTGGCTATGATTTAAAACCTAGATTTTAGAGTAATACTTAAAATTGACCTTCATATTCAAAAGTCTATGGAACAAATTAAGTATTTGCTGATAGAAGAAAACTTTGATCAACATACTATTTTCTACTTGATGATATTTTAAAACATCACAAAACTCTGCTCCAACATCTCCTCTACTCCACTCACCCCTGAGCAATGAAAGATAGAACAACAGTCATCAGAAAACAAAATTCATTTAAGGTAGGAAGAATTTAATAATATACAAAGGCAAGTATATTTGCCTTTTTCTCTACCTTAATGTGCATAGAAATAAAAAAGTCACAATCTAAAAGGTAGCAGTAGTTGTACGTGAATTCAATGGGTTATAATTCACAATTTAACACACATAATCATATTCACTTTTTAGAAGTAACTGTCAATTGGAAACACCAACTGTTATATTCCAAATAGGAAATTGCTTCCTCCTTCCTCACTATAGCTTTCACATGAAACATCTCAAATGTTTTTTTTTTTATAGAATTGGAGCGTATATCTGGTACTGACCTAAATTTTGACATTTTCAGGTGTGTAAATGTCTACATAAAGTAGAACCTAATGTTCATATACAGCTAAAAAAAAAATTCTTACTCAGCCTCAGTTTGCATGGAATCATATCCTGATACCTCAAGTAACTGTGCAGTTAAAAAAGAGGTATTACCTCTTAATTTCCCTTTAATTTTCCCCCCTTACTTCCACTCACTAGCAATATTCTTTTCTGGCTTCTTATAATTACTGAGACTGTTGATGTTGAGTAAAGTGGAATGAAAGAGGAGTGCTTATAAGTAATGCTTTTTGCATAGTTATTCTTTGGCTTTTCAATGACTTCAGCCATATCTAGCTTTCAAATGCTAGCTCTCTCAAGGGTAGCATTTGTACTTTTATGGTGTATTCTCTGTCCTATTCAACCTTTCTTCATAGCATCATTTTCTGATTTGTGCTGTGCAAACTCAGGCTGAATTGTTGTGAGAATTGCTCAGTCCTTTTCCCTGGTGATACACTACCGGTCATTCACTGCTTCAAAGCATCTATCACAGAAGTTCTAAGACAATGCTGTCCCAGATACACTCCAACATATCATAATATACATTCTTGCCCTGAACATAGAAAAAATGCAGTTTTTAGACCTATTACTGCTCTCTTCCAACCATCTCTTTACAAGAAGTTTATAATATTTATAACTATCCAAGTAAGCAAGCAGTCATTTATTGGCCCTATACACTCAAGAAAGACCTCAGGCACACTCTCTTATAAGTCTTAGATGCCCCTCATCAGAATTCAGAGGTGAACCAATGAGTATTTGTACATGGGTAGTTCAAGCAATCTATCTCATTCAAGTAACCTATCTTTCTAAATGAGCTTAGTTTGAATCTTCCTAATTTCATCCTAATGGGACGAGGATGCATTGACTGTATCACAAAAATGGGAAAAAGAAGAATCCTATATGTATTACAACTTTTTATCAGTTTTTTTCTTTGGTTAGTAAGCATTTTTCTTTTATGGTTAGTATTTTCAGTTCTATCAATTAGAAATATAGTCCTCCACAAACTAATTAAAATCCTAATGGTAATTCTGATGTTGTTTATTTAGTTTTATTTTTCTCATCTACATGAAGTCTGAAGGTCCCAATAAGCACTTTGTAAAACTTTCAGAGTTTTGATTATGGTTAAGCTAAGACAATCCACTAAAGAATGATAAAATTTCGTGACCTGGAACCTTGCAGAGAAACTATTTTCCAATTTACTATATATACTACATTATTGCTTGAGGACGATAATAGGAATTTAAAGTTAAGTAATGATTTAATATATTGACTACATAATTTGAAGAGAAATTAATGTATGTAATTGTATTTTAATATGAAAGTAAAAATTTAAAAATATATGAAATTATCAAGTTATACCTGTATATTTTTGATTCATTTATTTTTTTCTCCTGTGTCAAATGTGAAAAAGGGTAAAAGAAAAAACTCTACATATTAAAAACTGAAAAATAGGACACCTTTTCAAAGAGAAGGAATCTAAATAAAAATGCCAGAAGACATCAAGTTGATAATCAATGTAACTTTCTTATAGCTGGGTTGCATTTCTTTTCACAGATGCAATTCTTATTTTCTATATATACCTATATTAAGAAACATAAAGCTGTGTCACCATGTGGCATTCATAATACTTCTTCATAAAATTTGCAGTGCATTTTCCAATGGCAAAAATATAAGGTAATACGTTACACTACAAAGAAAATGAAAAGAATACAAACTGTAAGCTATCTTAAATTTCAGTGATTATTTCACTTGCAATATTTCTATTGCAAATTTCTACTGCTTGTCTTTAACATTCTTTGGAAGGTCTCAAAGAGCATTTTTTGAAATTCAATTTATTATTCATGTCATTAAAAATAACATATATAGGATGGAAATAGTGTAGTGGAATGCTACACATTGACACTGGATGTCATAAAGCACCAGATTATGTGATAGAGGTGGGAGAGTGGTAGGGAAAGAAAGAAAAAGGGAGCACAGAAAGTTTAGCTGCAATACAAGCCCAGAAATGGTCTCCTGTACTCCCACTGTGTAACACTGGAAACCAGAACACGAGAGAGGAGAAAGCCATTGATATTGTTTTTAAAGATCATCTTCTGAAAACTCAGAGCCACATGGAAAATGGTTACACATTAACCCAGAAGGGCAGATAGAGAACAATGGGCACATATCTACCTGCTGTTACATCCAAGATCCAAAATCTGTATCACACCACACAGTCATTGTGTCCAAAGCAAGCTCAGAATATTGAATATCAGACAAGCAGTCAATAAACATGTGGTTAACTAACCATTCAACATTTGCTAGAGAGCACGTTCTGACGTTTTTTCATACATTTTATGAAATTGGGGGACTCAGTGCATTTTCTCATATTCTAAGGACGTTCACTGCACCACAATGCAAGATGCTCCAGAAGGCTTCCTGCGGTATAACAGGGAGAAACACATGTCTGAACATCCCTGTGCTCTATTTTCTAACCCCATCCATCACTTTCTTAAATAAACATCATTTTTTTCTTCAACACAGATATAAAGTAGATTTATCAGACCTGTGGAAGAGCATCTTTCACAGTACTCAAGTAATCAAAAACAAAACCAAACAAAACAAAATGGGAATTAATAATGTAGCAAAGTCAAATTTGTCTAATTAAAATCTAGTCAAAATCAAATACAGAAAATAACAGATTGCACTAGATTTGATAGTAGGTTCAAATCTATCTAGTTATTTTAATTAATTAAGAAAAAACCTTGAGGCTGAATTGAAGCCTAATCAATTATTACTGATATATTTAAACTGGCTATCAGAACTTAACTTTCTATGTGCCACATTAACATTTTATATATAAGATGGAATTATAAAAAGAATATGGCATATTTTTACAGAACAAGTAATCTATTGGCCAAGTGTTTATTATATTATGTACATAACTTTATTTTTTCTGAATTAGATTTTCAAAAATTATATTTATTATTACCATTTTTTGAAGGAAATGAATCACTGGGAAGGTATGTAAATTACTGATATTCTCATATTTATTTAAATGTAGAATTTAAATCCATATCTGGCTACCAGATAAAATTCTCATTATATAAAACAATACATAGATAGTTAAACAATAATTGCAGGAGTGTTCCTTCTTACTATTTACCACAATACAATAACATTAATTACCACAATGTAACTTCATTTGCATTATCATATAACTGCATTGTGCACCTAGTAAGTTATCAATTTATTTCTTTATTTCTTTAACTTTGTGGTTATCCATTTTATTTATTTATTCATTCATTTATTTACTGGTACTGGGGATTAAACCCAGGGCATTCACACTGAGCTATATCACTGGCCCTTTTATTTCTTATATTTTAAAACAGGTTCTTGATATGTTGCTTTGTTGTTTAGGCTTGGCTTGAATTTGTAATCTTCCTGCCTCCATTTCCGAGAGTTCTGGGATGACAGGCCTGTTTCGTCACGTCCAGCCTTATACTTTCTTATTTAAAATAGCTCCCACTGCTTTAAAAGTAATGAAATATGTCATCAAAAAGTCAGTCTTCTCACACTTTGGGAAGATAAACCAGAAGAACGCATTAAAATTTTTCTTAGAAACCTAGCATCTATTATCATGTATCTGTTATATTTTTCTAAGAAAATAAAAAGATGCTCTTTTTATAAGTAGTAAAGACAGGAACTCTTGTATTTCCTGAATCTTTATTTTACTCTATGTATTGGTACTCCTTTTTTTTCTTTTTCTTTTTTCTTTTTTTTTGGTATCGGAGATTGAGCTCGGGCCCTTGCACTTGCACTGTACTGGTATTTCTTAATCTGCCAAAATTTCCTAAATTATTTTACAGCTGTAAGAAATTTATATCATCTTAGTATTTTATATTTAACTTAGTGTAAACTACATTCGCTTATATAAAATAAGAATATACACATGTGTACATACATACATACATACATTTTAGCTTTTGATACTTGGGGTTAAAAATGTTGCACCACTAAAAATGGCATAGCACATTCCTTGCTATCCAGTAGGAAGGGAAAAATACCTGCCTAAAGGTATTAAGACATTACCTTATGCTTCAAAAGCTTTGTTTTAAATTAACAATCTGAATTATATTCCATCCACATTTGAAGAGTCAATTTCATCACAAAATACTTTTAACATGTGTTTTTGATATATGACTTGTAACAGGCTTGAATGTACAATATAATGGATATTAATTTATCCATCTATTCAACTTCTATCATAGGACTTCTACAGTCTAGAAGAAAGAAGAAAAAGTAGGCAAATTTTTTGCCTTCCTAAAGTTTGAACTCCAATAATAGAGACAAATACTAATAAAATATTATAAATGAATATAAAATGATAACTGTAATCACTGCTATATAAAGGCAGGATGCTTTGAGGTTACATACCATCTGCAATTAGTCAACAACCTCTCAATCAAAGGAGTCTCACCTTTCAGTAGTAGTTTTGTTGAGATCATTTTCACTCTATAAATTAAATTTAAATTCTGCTGTAAAAACATTGACTGTGGGAAGTTCAGTTTGTTAGAGGTAGTAACTCTGGCTCCTTGGATTGACTCTTCCATTTGTGAAAACCACAGATCCTTTACTGTGAAATGTTTCTTTCTAGATGCACTTACTGGAATACAGGAAAAGGGTCTTGTTTTCATTTAGATCTTACATCCAAAGTCCTTTCCTTTTTAAATGAAAGCTGTTCCAAATTCTCATAATTCTAATTACATTTTCATTAGTCTTCAAGAACGTCAGCCATCTCTTTATTATGAGAAGTGTTAAAATTCTGAGGTTTTATTCATCAAAAAGCCACTTAAATCTATCTTTTAGATAAGATGTTTCAGACTTCCCACATAGAAGAGCAAACTTTTCCTTTAGAACAAAGGAAGGGATAAAGTAAGAGGCTAAAACCAAATTATTCCTTTGATACCTTTCTTCTAATTGTTTGAATTACTGAGAATAAAATAAAAGGAGTCATATCAGTGAGTTTTCTTGCACAGTCATTAATATTAATTCTAAAAGTGTAAATCAACATATTCTATGTGTTATAAACTATTAAACTTTGACAATTGAACCAAATATTTGTGTCAACAATTAATGTAGTAGAAGAGCTTTCATTGAAATCAGAAAAGATATTTTTATTATTTATGGAGCTGACGAAAAGCAAAAACAATTTTCTTTACATTGCTTGTCACAACTAATAAGTAGCTTTTACTTTTAAGTATATTTAAAAAAAATCCAATGATCTGTCTACAACAAAATTAGGACTTTATTTTTAAGTTATTTAAAATTTAATTTATTTGACTTTTTATTGACTTTTCCTTTGCTAATTTCTCCATTGTATTCATATTATTAATTGGCTGCCTCTCCTGTTAGTTGTGTACAAGTTTTTCTCTCTTTTAAACATTTCATTTTACTTTTTCAATGTTTTCATGAATCTTATCAGCTTTCAGGAGAGTTGGTTTTAGTTAACTGTACACCTGTAAGAGAGCAGAGGAAGGGTTCTATAAAAAAATACTCAGATTCAGATTTTAAAATCTTCATTACCATCAATTTTAAAAAACAATTTTCTTGTGACACCATATTAATTTAAATTTCCTAGTTTCTTCTGCATTTTTGATAATATTGATGCATTCTATCACCTCCTACTTTGCCTGGAAAGATCATTTTTTCCACTGCTGAGACCAAAACTCTGACCCCTGAAACCTAAAGGAAGAGTGCCAAATCCACTTTTGGCTCACTGCAGGATTTCAGAGAGTTACACTCAGAGCTGGTTGAATCTGTCTCAGGAACAGCATAGTGGAAGGGCGTGGAGGAGAGAGAAGAGGTGCTCACGTAATGACAGTCAGAAAGCAGAGAGAGAAAAGGTAGAACTGGAGAAAGGAACATGTCCTTTCAGAATAGTACCCAACTCCAAACAGGCCCCACCTCCTAGTGGCACATTCAGTGAATTCATCAGTGGATGAGTACAGCATCTCCATGATTCAGTCACTTTCAAAAGCCCCATCTATGAATACATGAGACTTTTGGGGGACATCTTAGATATAAACAATAACAGAAATTATTTCCATTCATTGTCTGTACTGCTTTGAGTATAGTATATGTAACCAAAACAATAATCTGTTAAAAAGTATATTGAAGCAAAATATGGAAAGGTCTGTGTGGAAATATAAAATGTATTATTATGATCATGGAATACCAAGTAATTAATTAGACATTTGTGAAGGTCTGTGGTTTGAATTGACTGCATATACCAAGGATCTAAAGCTATCTTGAAGTTTTTGAATATAGACAAATTGATCAATATATATATATGGTTATGGAGTACTAGAAAATACATTTTGCACCAGTGGAGTACTACTCTGCCACGAAGAAGGAAAGACTTGAGTCATTTGTAGGAAAAATGAATGCACCTGGAGACTATAAGATTAAATAAAATAAATCCAACACAAAGCTCAAATATTGAATCTTTTTTCTCATATGAGACACCCAAAATATAAATAAGAGCAAAATAAAAGATAACAGAATATAGAGAGATAGATCTTATTTCAAATAGGAATATCAAGAGATGGGGGAGGAGAAGAAAGGGGTATGAAAAAGAATTTGATGTGTTATGCACATGCATCCATTTACCACAAGGAATGCGATCATTATGTACTACAAGTATGTACTAATAAAAAATAAAAAAACTTTTTCAAAACATTGACACAATTAGAGATGAACAGTTACTATTTCCACCATGCTGACATTTATTTTATTGAGGAATTAATAGTAATAACTTATGTGCTCATCTATAACTACTATCAAACATGAGCTCTATAAGATCAGGGACACTTTAATTTTGTTTCGTTTTTAATCTCAATATGTTACATATTATCTTATCCATTGTATTCTTTTATTAAATTTTGATAAGTCAAGAGAAAGTAGTATAATAATCTAATCATTTTTTGATGTAAGCAAATAAATATGCCATTTTTAGGTATTTTGAGGTAAGTTAGTAAGTACCACAAATTACATGAATGCAATTATAGTAATTATATCAAAGAGAAAAATCAAAGGCCTTCATGATATACCATTTTATATATGTTCTAGTTTGCACAAATTTTATAGGGTAGTACTATCAGCAACAACAAAAGAAGGAGGTACCTATACTCCTCTCCTAAGTGTGGTGCACCTGGGGATTTCTGGTCATTCTGAAGCGGTTTTAAGGGTGCTCTGCTATAGAAATGTGCATTTCCTATAAAAAGATCCGAGACAGAGGTCTCTCAACACAGTCAACAGTAGACATAAAGATAATTCATTTTACTGTGGAAATACAGCTCTATTTTCTTAAGTCAATGTAATTTAAAATATATATGCATTGGCATGCTTTGTACTGCAAAAGTAAAATAAACATTACAGAAGGACATAGAAGAACATGCACATTTATTTTAGAAACAAGTGTTCTGAACTCTAGAGAGGCTCTCTTACCTCCACTGAACACTTCAGGTGCCAAGGCAAGGCTTTATTTTATTCCTTCTTTTGCCTGCAGAGGTTTGAACTGTAGGGGAGAAGAACAATATGTTCCAAACAATATTTGAATAACAAAGTGAATATAGATAGAAAACACTTCCTTTCTAATCCCAACATGCAGAATTCAAAATGGCTTTGTGCCTTGCTTTTGTTAGAGAAACACCTATCCCAGTAGTATCAATTTCAAGAGCTCTAAACCCAAATGCAACTCTTGTTCTGTCAGTGGAAGGCAAGACTCAGAAAAAGTAGTGGGAATCAAATGGCCTGCTCTGCAAATCTGATCCTGCTCAGGGTGAGATAACCAGGAGAAGCCCAACACCTGTGATGAAAGTCCAGCTAACAAAGACTCCCATGAGTGTGATTTATGGTAGCTAAGGCTGTTGTGGTACCTGTCCTCATTCAGCCACACAACTGAGATTAGAAACCTTATTTTTTTCTTAAAGTTTTGGAGGAAAAAAAGTTTCAAAAAGCAAAAATAAAGGCATCAACTGCTGTCGTGAAATTCTATAGTTAAGAGGTGGATGCGGACTTCATACAAATACTCTGAATCATATCACACACAGAGAAACACGTGCACACACACACACACACACACACACACACAGGCACAAACTTTCCTGTGGCTCAGCCCTTTCTTAGGGAGCCAGCCTACTTGCAGGGAGGAATTCTTCTGCATTGTCTTTCCAGAAAAGTAACAGAATTTTCCCTCTGTAGGGATTCAGTTGTGGTTCTGGTGAGGACATAGAGGTGCAGAACTGGGTATGCAGTAAGCAATTTTCTATAGTTCTGTAGTTAATAGGAAGCCTATTGCCACTTTCTCAAATTTTATTCTACTGGTAAGGATATTTCAGAAATGAGTTGATAGTTTTGATCATCATTTGCTTTTGTGTGTGTGTGTCCTCTCATGTTTGAAGACTGGAAAGGAGGGTTATTCACAGGTTCTCTGAAGTGTTGGTAAAAGAACCAGGGGTATGTGGAGTTTAACTAGGTCATACTGAGAGAATGATACTATACAACAAGACAGGCTCTTCCCTTACCCTTGCCTTGCCTCCATGTTTTTCCCACAAAATGTTTTATTCCATAAATGTAACATTTTTTGCTGCCAGGAAGCCTTGCTGCCAAATTTATCAAAATGTTTTGTAACTATTTGAACTGGGTGTTCACTCAAGAATGTTCTAGGAGTGGACCAGTGAGGACCTGAGTCGAGTGGAGCTGAACTGCACCACCATCAGCACTGCCCCACCCCACCCTGGACCTCTGAGCAAATGAGTGAAGAGCGGAGCCACCAAGGTGTCTGCAGCACCACTCCAGTGCCCTCAACCCACTCTAGCCTCCTGGTTGCCCTGGTTCCTGGATTCACACTGCAGAGGCACAGGGGATCATAAAGGCCATTGTCCTGAGCTCCAGAAGATGGAGAAGAAAGGAACAATAGAAACAGGGCCTCTTTCAGGCTCCTTGATGAAAATTGAAGCCCACTGGAAAAGTAAAGAGAATCTCTTCAACAAAGGCACACTAGACCAGCATACTTGGTAAGTTAGAGGGATCATCACCTCCCATTAGAACCTGGACTATCTTCAAGGAAAAGGCAGGTGGAACCTGCACAAGAACCTCACAGAGTTCAACCATGAAGGAGGTCAGGGAGATCAATTTGGGCCTACAGCCAGAAATCAGCCTGAATCTCAGGGGTCTGCTGCTGGCTTGCTGAGACTAATTCACTTAGATCTGCACACTGCTGCCCACATTATCTATTGTGACAGCAGAGACATACCCTGAAGGAGGCACTTTGTTTTTATTTTTGTATTTTTTATTTTCAAAGTTATTTTTTCTCTCATTTTTAATTTTTACTTTTATTTTTTTCTATTTTTCAACTTTTTCTTTTTTTCTTTCTTCATCTTTTTTCTTTTCTTTCTCTCTCACTATCTCACCCTCCCACATTGTTTTTCATCACCCTTTTTGTTCCTGTTCCTGCCCTAATTCAGATTTCTTCTTTTTTTCTTTCCTTCTCTCTTTTTCCTTCTCTCAGTTGTCATTAGTTTCAAAGGAAAGTAAATACAGTTTTTAGCTTCCCTCTTGCTATTAGGTTGTTCTGTTCTTCTCTTTCTTCTTTCATTCTGTCTTTTCCTCTTGTCTTCAACAGTTTCCTAGTGTTTGAGTGATCTTCCTGCGTCCTCTGGCCTCACTGCTAACTTTTCCTTATCCTTCTACCTATCTATCCCTCTTCCCAACTCCTTCTAAGTCCCCATCCTGAAGGGTAAAGTTGCTATATTGAAGAGTTGATTCACTATAAACATATTTTCAGCTGGTCCTATATTTTTATTTAATTCACATGGTTAAAGGTGATAGATTAATAACTTGCACAAATTGTCATCTTCTAACCTGTGCTTAACTATATTGTTGTTGCTGATTGTATCACTTGGGCTAAGGTGTTGTGATTGATCTAATCAGTTGTCCTTCCTGGTATAATGAAAATGAGACTGCCTCAGAGTCATTAGAGACTCAAAACCTAAAGACCAGCTATATCTGGAAGACACCTCTCAGAAGCAATCATTCCATAAGGGTTCTAAATACAAGCAACAAAGATATTTACAATAAGCAATATTGAAATATAAACCCAGAAATTAAACCAAGGGCAGTACCAACAGCAAAAATGGAAATTAGAAGACATTTAAACAAGGCACAGACCCAGACTTGCAGCTCACCAAGGGCAAATTCTGGGGGAAATGAGGTGGAAAAGTCTGGTAATCAACCACCTGGACACCCTGAACTGTTAGCACAGGAAGTAACAAAACAGATGAATGAAGCTCTAGAAAAATTCAAAACAGAAATAATTTCCCAAATAATTACAAAGATGATGAGCAGAATGAAATTCATGATTAGAGACACTAGAACAGAAACAGATAAAAAAAATAGATTAGTTCAGAATCATGATGGAAACCATGAATGTCCAGCATAGGAAAGAAATGGAAACCATGAATGCCAAACATAGGAAAGAAATGGAATCAATGAAACAGATTCAAACAGATATCCAGGAGATTAAAAAAAAAGTATGCACAGCAGACTAAGCCAATCTGAAGACAGAATATCAGATATAGAAGACTGGTTGGCCGTCAGTTATGATGAAAAGAGAGATCTCTTAAAAATAGTAATTAACCATGAGAAACCAATCCAACAGCTCCCAGATGACACAAAGTAGAATAACATAAGACTGATAGGAGTCCAGGAAAAAGCAGGAGAAAGTACAAATGACATTAAAAAAAAACAACTGTTCACATAATTAATAATAGAAAACTTCCCAAACAGGGCAAAAAAATTTGACATACAGATAAGTAAGGCATATAGGACTCCAACTAGCCATGATAAAAATAAATCTACATCTAGGTATATAATAATCAAGATCCCAGAAATCCAACAGAAGTACAAACTCCTACAAGTGGTTAGAGAAAAGAAATAAATCTCATGAAAAGGAAAGACCATCAGAATCACAGCAGGCTTTTCAAAACAAACCCTCAAGTCAAGGAGACCCTGGAGTGAGGTATTTCAAGCCCTAAAAGAAAACAACATCCTACCTAGACTGATATATCCTGCAAAACTTCTTTCAAAATTGATGGGGAAATAAGATAATGACAAAAACACCTGAGAAACTTCATGAATACCAAACCAGAACTCCAAACGATTCTAAACAATATCCTAGAAAAAAAACAATGAACATCACAACTTCATGAGGCCCAACAGAGCAAATTCATCAGGCAAGGCAAGAAATTAAAGAGAGAAGGGGAAAAATAAAAAAAGAGCCCACAACAGGAAAATAACATGACAAGGATAAACACATATATATCAGTTATTACCACCAATGTTAATGGCCTTAATTCACAAATCAAAAGAAATAGATTGGCAGAATGGATTAAGAAGCAAAATCCAACAATATGCTGTATACAAGAAACACACCTAGTTCAAAAAAAAACCTCATAGCCTGAAAGTGAAAGATTAGAAAACATTTCTCCATACAATAAGAACCAAGAAAAAGCAGGGGTAGCTATCTTATTTGCAGATAAAGTAAATTTCAAACCAAATTTAGAGAGAAAAAAGGTCACTATATCCTTGTAAAGGGAACAATCCAAGAGAAGACTATTGTAAATATATATGCCCCAATTATACAAAACAAATATTAAGAGAGATGAAAACCAGATAAGCACTAATACAATTGTAGTGGGGGACCTTAATACCCCACTGTCACAAATAGATCATATAGTCAAAAAATAAACAACAAAATATCAGAATTGAATCAAGGTTTTGAACAATGATCTTAATAGATATCTACAGAGTGTTCCAGGGGACAAAATCAGAATATGCATTCTTTTCAGCTGTACATGGGTCATTTCCCAAAGTAGACCACATACTAGCTCATAGAATATGTTTAAGTAAATGCAAAGGATTTGAAGTTATACTGTATATATTATCAGCCCATAGTGCAAATAAACTGGAGATCAATAACATAAGAAATCACAAGAACTTCACAAATACATGGAAATTGAGTAACGCTCTCCTGAACAACCAATGGGTAACAGAGAAAATTAAAGAAGAAATTGGACAGTTTTTATAATTAAATTATAATGCCAATACAACATATAACATACAGGAATCCATGGGACTCAATGAAACCAGTTTTATGAGGGAAATTCAAAGCAGTGAATGATCACACTAGGAAAACAGAGCAAGCTCAAATAAACAACCTAATGCTGAATCTGAAGCTCCTAGAAAAAGAAAAGTAAGACAAACCCAAAGCTTGTACAAGGGAGGAAATTAAAAAGATCAAAGCAGAAATCAATGCAATGAAGACTAAGAAGTCAGATCTGGCAGGATGTAGAAAGTGGTTTTGTTATAGGGATGGCAGTGTTGGTTCAGCATTGGAAGATCCATCCCCAAAAGTCATCATTTTAACAGAGGAAAGGAAAAAGCCATATGATCCTGTCACTAGTTGGAGAAAAAGTATTGGACTAAATTCTACAGCTGTTCATGGTAAAAACTATCAGGAGCCTAGAAGTAGAACAGAAACTTCTCAACAGATTAAAGACATGTACTCCATACTTCCAGCGAGAATGCCTTTTATAAATGGAGAAGATACAATGATTTCTCCTTAAGGTGGGGACAAGGGAAGATATGCTTACTCTTTATCTGTCCATTAAACTTTGAAACCTAGGCCCCACCAAAATAGTCTGGCAATAAAATGATACAACTAGGATAGGATTGGCACGGTAGAAGCAAAATCTTTATATGTAGATGAAATGATCATCTACAGAGAAAATACTAAGAAATCTGTAGGAGCCTCTAGGACTTGTACTTGAATTAGCAGGATTAGAAAACACAAGGTATGTAAAAAATTGAGGTCTGTGTATACTTGCTATAAATGAAGAATTGGATATTGAAATTTAAAAGTTATGTAGGAGTACAAAGGACCTAGAAAAGTAAAAAAAAAAAAAAAAAAAAAAAAACAGTGTTGGAAGACGTTTAGTACCTAATTTTAAGACTTCTTCTAAAGCTACAATAATCAAGGTAGTGTAGGTGTAAGGAAAGACATATAGATCATTGGAATAAAACAGAGGATCTAGAAATAGGACCACACATATATGGTCCACTGAGGTTTGAAAGATTATTTAACATTAGCATTTTATAGAATATAAACTCAATTCAAGAGCTGAGGAAGAGATAGTGTTTTCAGCAAATGGCACTAGAACACCTGATATCCATATATAAAAAATTAACCTCAACCCTTTATTTCCATACATGAAAATACTTGAAGGGATCTATGAACCTAAATAAGAAAGCCTAAAAGTATAAAACTTTAAGAAGAAATTATAAGGGAAAATATTTATGAATTCAGGGTAGGCAAGAACTACCTAGCATACATAAAACATGATGTATAAAAGAAAAAAATTGATGAATGAGATTCCATCAATATTTAGAACTTTAAATGACATCATTAAAATGAAAAGTAGTCCTTAAACAGACCATATTTACAATGCATATAACCTATGACCAGAATATATAAAGAATTCTTAGAGCGCATTAATAGACAACCCAATTAAAATGTAGACATAAGAAGTGATAAATAGCCAGTATAGCACAAGGAATGGTGCGCAACTCTAGAAACAGAAAAATACTAATCAGTACAATAATAAGATTGAATTATACGCTCATTAGGGAGATGAAGTTAAAAGTTTTAAAAGCCTTGTTATGACTTTTTTCTTTTAGTTGGATTCTCCCCCTTTGCATTTAATTTGTCATGCCCAATGGATTTATCCTGCTGGGTTTCCTGGGGTTGTGATCCTCATTGTCTTTTGTTTTGTTAAATAAATTTCTATCTATGTTCATACTTTTTTTCTTCTATTATCTTTATCCAGTTTTAGGATTAGCACAATGTTGAGTTCCTAAAATGAGGGGACAAGTGTTCCTTCTTTTTTCTGCTTTAATTGTTTGATATAATTTAGCAGTTAAAATGTTTATGAGCCTGCTGTTGTCATATAGGTAGTTTTTCAAACTAGGAATATACTTTCTTTAATAGGTCTTATTCAAATTTTATATTTTCTCCAGAGTTAGTTTCATTAATTTGTCTTCCAAGGTACTTCTTAGAAGTTGTCAAATTTATTTCAAAAAAGATTTTTGTAATATGCTTTCTATATCCTTTTAAATTCTGTAAAATCTGTGGTAATATCTCCTAGATCTTGATATTGTAATTTAAAAAATGTATAACTGATATTGTGTAACAGGAAGAAAAGTTCTAAAAGAGCAGGGGAATTGGGAGGGGTAGGGGAAGGGGAAAAAGGGAAAGGAAAAAATATGAGAAGAGGAAAAAAATGGAAACAAGGTCTTTGCAAATAGGAAAGGGTGGAGGGGGTGAAGAGAGGCCAAGGGAAGGGGAAAAAAAATAAGAATCAAGAGACTCATGTAATGGTACAAGATCCCAATGATGAATGTAACTGTATTTTATACCTAAAATGTACCAATAAAGTTAATGGGGAAAAAATAAAATAAAATAAAATGTACTAAAATATTTGTCACTGGGGTGGGGATTTAGCTCAGTGATACCACCAGAGCAAGGTCCTGAGTTGGATCCCCAGTACCAAAAATAGATAAATAAATAAGTAAATAAATAAATTAAATGTATGTCACTATCTCATCCCAATAAAATATACTTTTTAGAAGTAAAAATAATTAAGACTAAGAGAACAATACAAAAAAATCAAAGCATCAACGATTTGATTTTTTGAAAGAACAAATAAAATCCATAAACCCTTAGCAAACCTCATCAAAAAAAGGAAATAAAAGGCTCAAATCCATGCAATTAGGAACAAAAAAGGTGAAGTCCAAGAGTTCCAGCAGAAATCCAGAGGATCATCAATACCTACTTTGAGAACCTATACTCTAATAAAATGGAAAACACAAAAGAAATGGGTAGATTTCTAGATACCTATGAATTACCAAATTTGAAAGAAGATGATATAAAAATTCTAAACACCCCAATTACAATCTGTTAAACTAAAAATATAATTAAAAATTTACCAACAAAGAAAAGCCCAGGTCTTAATGGCTACAAGACATTAGAGAAGAACTATTACTGCTGCTCTTTAAACTTTTCAATTAAATTGAAAGGGAAGCAAAACTTCCAAATTCATTGCTGGAAGCAAGTGTCACTTTGATTCCAAAACCAGGGAAAGACCCAACTAAAAAGAAAACTACAGCCCAATCTCCCTAATAAACATAGATGCAAAAAATCTCAATAAGATACTGGCAAACAGAATAGAGAGGGTCCTCAAGAAGATTATACAGCCTGACAAAGTGGGATACATCCCAGGGATGCAAGGATGGTTCAACATACATAGGTAAATAAATGTAACACACTTTATTAACAGAGTCAAGGACAAAAACAATATGATCATCTCAATAGATGCAGAAAAAACATTTGACAAAAATCCAACACCTATTCATGATAAAAATCCTATAGAAAATTGGAATAGATGGTCTTTATCTCAACTTGATTAAGGCTATCTACGAAAAACCAACAGCCAACATCATACACTAAGTGGTCAAAAACTGAAATCCTTCACTCTAAAATTAGGAACAAGACAAAGATGTCCACTATCACCACTCTGGTTCAATATAGTTTTGGAAACATTAGCCACAGCAATTAGACAGAAGAAAGAAATATAAGAAATAAAGATTTGAAATGAAGAAGTGAAATCATCATTATTTACAGATGAGAAGATACTCTACATAGAAGACCCAAAAAACACTTTCAAAAGACTTCTAGACTTAATTGACAGGTTCAGTAGAGTAGCTGATTACGAGTTCATCACACAAAAATCAATAGCCTTCTTGTAAACAAAGAACAGACTCTCTGAGAAAGAAATTAGGGAAACAATGCCTTTCATAGTAGCATCCAAAAAATGAAATATCTAGGAAGCAATCTAGAGAAGGAAGCAAAAGACCTCTACATTGAAAACTACAACACTGAAAAAAGAGACCACAGAGGGTATAAGAAAATGGAAAGACACCCCTTGTTCCTGGTTAGGGAGAACAAATATAGTGAAAAAGGGCATACTCTCTAAACTGCTATACAGATTCAATGCAATCCTGATTGAAATCCCAACAGTACATTTCACAGAACTGGAGGAAGCAATCCAAAAATTCATTTTGAACCAGAAGAGACCTAGAATAGCAAAAACAATTCTAGGCAATACAGACATGGCTGGGGGTATCACAATCCCCAACTTGAAACTATGCTACAAAGCCACTGTGATAAAAACAGCATGTTACTGGTAAAGAAACAGACCTGAGGATCAGTGGACTAGATTAGAAGATGCAGAAACAACTCCATACATACTCAGGTACCTCATCTTTGACAGAGGGGCCAACCATCCTCAGTGGAAGAATCTTTAATAAATGATGTTGGAAAAACTAGATTTCAACTTGCTGAAGATTAAAACTACACCCCTATCTTTCACCATGCACTAAACTAAAATTGAAGTGGATTAAAGATCTAAATATCAAAACAGAAACAATAAACTTGCTGAAAAATAAGTTAAGTAAAACTCTCAAAGTCTTTGGCATAGGAAAAGTCTTTAGGAACAATTCCTCAGTATCAGGGGACCTAGCCCAAAGAATCAACAACTGGGATTTAATATGATTAAAAAGCTTCTACACTACTAGAGAAACCACCAACAGAGCTAATAAACAACCTACAATGAGGGAAAAAAATTTTACCAGCTGTTCCTCAGACAAAGGTCTGCTATCTAGAATATATAAAGAACTCAAAAAAATATCAGACCTCCCCCAAATATAAAGACTCAATGCAAAAATGGGGATCTGAAATGAACTGACATTTCTCAGACAAAGAAGTAAAAGCATCAAATAAACATATGAAAAAATGTTCAGCATCACTGGTCATTCAAGAGATGCAGATGAAAACAATGCTGAGATTCCACCTCACCCCAGAAAGAATGGCTGCTATCAAGAAATCAACCAATAACAAATGCTGGTGGGTCTTTGGGGAGAAAGGAACTCTTCTTCATTGTTAGTGGGACTGCAGACTGGTGCAACCACTGTGGAAATCTATATGATAATACCTCAAAAAACTAGGATTAGAAATCCCAATTGACCCAACTCCTCTGCTGGGAATTTCCCAAAAGAATTAAAAGAATAATACCACAGTGATATATGATCACCCATGTTTATAGTGGCACGGTTTGTAATAGCTAAAACTTGGAAACAGCCCAATTGTGCATCAACTGAAGACTGCATAAAGAAGATGTGGGATTTTTTTGTTTTTTTTTTTATAAAATGGAGTACTACTCAGCCATAAAGAATGAGAAACTAGAGACATTTATAGCTAGGTGGATACACATTGAGGCCATATTCTTAAGTTAAATAAATAGGACACACATGTAAATACCGAATAGTGTCTCTGGTGTGAAAAACTAAAAGTGTAAATAAGGATCAAAATGTATAGTTGATATTGTGTAATAGCAAGAAAAGTTGTAAAGGAGTAGGGGAAAGGGTGGGCAGGGGAATGGGGAAAAAATATGAACCAAGATACATCATGCACAGGTACAAGATCCCAATGATGAGTGTAACTGTATTGTATACCTAAAATTTACCGATAAACTTAATGGAGAAAAAAAAAAAAAAAAAAGAATGTTCTGTTAGCTCTATCCCTTAGGGGAATAACCCCGCCCCTCTGCTTCTGTGAGCATGCTCACCTACCCCTAAACCCCGTATAAGGAGGCTCCCATTTCTCCTGGAGTGCTCAAAGGACAGAATAGGAATTCCTCTTAGCCCACTGGCATAAGAAAATTGTTCTCTCCTCCTCTTCGAGTGACTTTTGGATTCTCCAATCTTCAAATTTCGATAGCTGTGACACAGAGCTATAACACTTAGCTGTAACACTCAGCTGTGACTCAGAGCTGTGGTACTTGGCTGTGACACTGCGCTGAGCTGTAACACTTGGGCTATAGCACGGAGCTCTTCGGCTTTGCCACAACCGCATTAACTTGTGGTTTGCATCAGAGTTCTTGGAATGATGTAGTGTACCAAGTAACTGTGGAAATACTTAGGAATATGTCCCTAACACAAGGGTAGTATGGACCTCAGGAACACAAGTGTGAGTTTTAGATAAAAAGAATAAAATGTGATCTTAAATAATATCTTAGTGCTAGTGAGGCTTCCGGGAAACACGACCACAGTAAAGATATTAAAATGACCATTTTTTTCTAACTGACATTTCAATTTATGAAACATTATCAAAATATCATTTTGTGATTTTCTCTTATAATCACCAAGGTATTTATAACAACTATCAATGACAAATAAAAACATAATAATTTTTCAAAGCAAATATTACCTGAAAAAAAAGAAGCAAAAGTAATGTGGAGATAAATCTGAATTGATTAGTCATTGATATAACACCTCAATGCGTGATTATATTTATTAACTTGGTTTATAACATAAAAATAATAACATATAATTTGGGGGCCAAAATAAAGTAGTAATCCATTTTTTTCTCAATACAATTGCTTTGCATTTTCCTTAAGAGTTAATGTAAATTGATATATGAATTTTTCAAGTTTTTGCTCATATATATATATAAACTTTAAAATGTTTGCAGCATATTTGTTATGAGAGTTATAATATATTGTCAAAATAATTTAACATAGATAACAGATTCAACAATGGTATATTTTGCACTGTATGGTTAGGTTTTGAATAGTTGCATCTATACTAAAAAAATACACCTTTTCTTCTTGTCATTCTCTAAACAATATAGTATAGCTACCATTTATATACTGTTGACATTGTTATTGGTACTAAAAGTAATTTAGAGATGAAAGGTATATGGAAAGATTTATGTAGGTAATATTTAACTACTAAGCCATTTTATGTAGGAATTTCATGGGTTTTCATATCTGAGAGAGGAATGGAAAACAATGTCACCAATCCCGAGGGTTAACTGATATATGGTGATCATATATAGTATTACCTTCTATCAGATTTATAAAATATTATTGTATTCAAAATATATTAAGTTGTTTAAATCTATTTCTCTCTCATTAATTTTCTTTCACTTAATTATCCAATAGAACTGAATAAAAAAATTTATCCTAATTAATAGGTTCTTCTTTAAAGTAACGTCATTACATTATGTCACATTTCAATTACCAAAATATACTTCACATTTTCCCTTGAGTTCCTCTTTTCAAGCACATTATCTGAGGTATCATCAGAATTACTTTTTCCTGTGCAGTGATACTGACCAAAGAAATTCCCTTTCTGACCTTCTCTTATATATTCTCTTCACATTTAGAGGATAGGTTTATTAAGGTACATGTGTTCAAGATGAAAATCAATCAATACTAGTCCATTAAATGCAATTCAGATCAATTTTGCTCTCACAAATTGATCATTGTAGAAATATTATTAGAGCTCTTCAGTATACTATAGTAAAATGAATAAATGAATTGTTATAATCTTCATTGAATCCTTCCAGAGAAGAGAACATTCTATCATAGCTATCAAAACCCTGCATTTCAATAAAAATCCCTGATCTTCATTTCTCCACTCTTCAGTCAAATGAGACATTATGAATATCTTTCTCTTTCTCCTGCCAACATCTTTACATCTTTCTTTGTGAACGGGTCAGTCTTGGAAGACTGGTGCCATAAACTCACTCAAAATTCCTCTGATGCTACAAAATGCACACATTAAAGATTTTATCTAGTAGGCATATTTATTAAGGACTTCAATAAATAAAAATAAATACAAAAATAGAACTTAATCTAATCTAATTTAGGTATTCACTTCACAGAAAAACACATAGGGAACTTAGCTCATGTTTACGTACTCATGAGTCACTATATTTTCTCAATTCTCAAGGTTTGAAATTCTATGGAAGCAATCCTGAAGTCACGGGGTTAGTGATCTGCATCAATAAGAGTTCTCTGGGGATATTTATTAAAGAGTAAGAATACATGGGTTTGGAAAACACTTACAAAGTGTACTTCCTGTTGCAACATCTGATCCATTTGTAGAGTTTTTGGTCTTTATTAGAGTAGAATGAGCTCTACCCTTTACAAGTGTGAATTCAAAGATAGAATGATTATACCAGCATTGTTTGAGCTGAATCTTAAAATTTCAACTTAGATAATCCTGCCTTTCATGTCATTGAACAACTAAGAACATAAAGAAAAGTAAAAGATAAAAGAAACAAGGATATATGGTGTTAGGTATATGATAATACATTGTCACTGGAAACGTGATAAACATTGGAGGTTTAGAAAAGTAACCTTGGAAAATATATAACTTCCAATGGTATATATACAACCCTAGACAAACACAACAATGAAATTAATTGCTTAGGAGTAATTTTGCTAAGGGTTCATAGTCCTAAAAAATGAAGGGTTATGCCACACCATCAGCAATAGTAATCACACTTTAATGTGCATTTTGAAAAGAGAAAAAATGATCACAGAATATGCAACGGAGAAAGAATACCTGTAGTGTATTAACAAGGATTATATCTACTCCTAATTATTTTCTTCCTTTTTTAAGTATTTAAGAAATTCTCATTTTCTCACTTTATGATGTATCTCTCCTGTGGATGATAACTTAAGTTTGCCTATATGTTGAAGATTGAATAAAAGGTATGTGAACTTCACAGAACAAGGAGAATGAAGAGACCCTGACTCAACACTGCCCAAGCAGAATTATAATTATTCATTCAGAAATTAGTTTTTGAACACCTCTCCCCCATCTCTCTCCCTCTCTCTCTTTCTGTCTGATATATATTGGACACTACACTATCCTATACCTGACCTGAATATAAATAACTGTCTTTATCTGAGTTTTCTAAAGTAATTCCTATTACTTCATAGTGGAATATAAATGGCTATGTTTTCAAATATCGTTTTATTCTGGCTTATCTATTTTACACTTTATGTCGTATTTGTAATAGTTTTTATACTGGGCTATATTCTTTGTACCAGTTTTTAAAAATTTCTCCACTTAAAAAATAGAGAATTGGGCCGGGGATTTGGCTCAGTGGTTTCTCCGCCTGCTGCACAAGTGCAAGGACATGAGTTCGATCCCCGGTACAAAAAAAAAAAAAAAAAATAGAAAATATTTAGAAAACTAATTTCAGCAGGTTTATTTGTTGAAAATGGATTGTATTTTTCAATAATATTTTTTTAAAAATGAAAAATTAATTCCTCCACTAGACCATAGATTTTTACTTATAATATCAGAATACAACTATTCTATATTTGCCTTATTAAAAAAACATATGTCATATCTTTTATTATATGTTTAAAAAATATATATCATATATACATTGTACTGTATATGATTTCAACATAAAAGTACTGGAATCCCATGTTCTAAATAGGCATGTTTGGTACTGATTCTCATATTGGAACATTTAATTTTTTTGGTATATCTATGTGAAACATTGGGTATACATGAAAGAAATGTAAGATTTATTCACTCTCTTTCATTTTTATATTTTGATTGTCAGGATAGAATTGATCTACTTTTTGGTGTCTCAGGCTTTTGGGTCAGGGAATTAGAAAGGAATCCTCTGTATGTAAATATATTTATAATATCTAGATTCATAAAGCTGGGATTATTTTCTTATTGCTCAGTTTAATGTAATTTAATATATGCTGTAATTTAGATTATTTCAGGCATACACAATATATAACTTTGAAAAATGTCTTTTTATAAAGGATTTAAAGTTTGTTAAATTAATGCTGTCTTTTTTCGTGGAATAAAATATACTTTAAAAATTATTTCACACACTCTTGTTTGAAATCTTTTTAAAGCATTAGTTTTATTTTCATGTTAGAAATTCTCTACCAAAGACTTAACCACAATATGATGGGAGTTTATAGGAAGAAGAAACATAATATCCCTAGTTTTTTTTTCCATAACCTCAGGATCTGATTCTTTTTAAAATTAACTAGAAATGTTTTTTTTTTTAGATTGAGCAATCAATGAAATTAAGAATAAGGATTCAAATATTTCAGTATTCTGTATTCGTTCACTTTGACAGGATTTAATGTTGCAGAGCTTCTTGAAAATCCACTAGTTGTCTTTTATTGAAAACTCAGTGGTAGTGTCCCAGAGAACAGATCAGCTTTTTGTGCCTGAACCTGTAGTACTGATGCAGAAACTTCACGAAGAGTTCAGAGCCAGTTTTATTTACTTCAGCTTGCTGAACTGGATATGACTGTATCGTACTGCTTGTATAGTTCTAAATATTCAAGATGTAAACCTTTAAGGCAGAGATTATTTACATGTAAAACAGCACAGTGTGCCTTAGTACATATAGTAGCCAGTATCAGAATATCCTAAAATGGAAAACAAGTTGGATTGTGCATATTATATATAAACTAATATGTCTCAGTGCATTTTGCCATGTTATCAAGATGCACTGCTTTTTTATTGATCTTCTCTTAGAAAAAAGCTATTTTATGTGCGTTTCTTTTTCTTATGTAAATTCTGATGAGACACTGAGCTTTGTTTTAAGTAGAATACAATTATCTATCCTTGATTTCTAGGTTGCCTCAGAGTAGATTATAGAAAATATATAAAACAAGACAACTGGCTAATTATTGGCAGATTAAATACTTTCTTATTCTTATTACATTATGTGTGAGTCCAGAGTAGTTGGGGGTAGCCAATTATAACACATTTTCAAGTCCAGAATACATAACAAAATGAACCTGCAAATCTGAGGAAAAATATGGTTAAGCCTTAATGTAATATGTACTTTATCAATGTCATTATGTGTTGGTGTAGCTTTGCAGAGAGTTCATTGCAAATGCATGAGAAAGAATGTATTTATTAACCTCTTCTTGGAAATGACTTTTAGAAATACTTTCACTATGGAACCAATTGTTATCTATTTCAAAAACTAAATCCAGTGTAAAGAAGGGGAGGGATAAGAGAATATCATTATTTACAAGAGAGAAAGGAATCTAAAAGCCTAGTTGCCAAAGCATTGCTTTATTTCAGTTATATGTTTCTGATGCCTTTTCCCCTCATTTAAGATGACTCTATACTATCAATGAGCTACAGTGAAGACCTACACCAACATAGCTTTCCTTTGTTCCTGAGCTTTCGTCTTGAAATTAAGACTGTACTAGTATTTTTTTAAATAGCCAATGACTACATAATAGATGGATAAGAGAATGTGAGGGTAAAGTGGTTCAAGAGAATATCTTACTTTCCATCTACAAAATCAACTTTTCTTTTCTCATTTGATAATCTCAAATTGCTAGGATACTATAAAGTACTAAATTAACAGACAATATTAAATACTAAGTTTTAATAACTTGATAAAATATTTTAAAATATATTTGTACAATGTTGATTTCAAAAGTTTCTTTTATTCACATCAGTTGTTTTGGACAAAGAGACAAATCCAAGCAAATGAAGAAAACTAAGAAGTATCTTCAGAAATTGATTATTCATATAGCCCATAATTTATCTCTAGTAATTTCATTGGTCTATTTAGTATAGCTCCACTCATTGTTCCATTAACGAGTAGTTTATACAGCTATTCCTGGAGTTTATACTTCAAACAGCCATGATAATAAGTCCTTTGCAAACCTTAACTGGACATGTTTTGTAAGCTTACATAGGACAATGGGTAGATGAACTGCATTTTCAGAAAAGAAATATAAATGTAAACACATCATTTATGTCTTTGAAAGAATACAGTTGTCTCAATTAATATTTTAAAATATTCTTTAAAATTATAAATATAATACATTTAACCATGAACAATGGGAGGACTAAAAGCTTTTACCCACATACAACTGACAATCACCACCTAATTTTTAATTAAATAATATCTTTATAACAGGTGCTTGCACTTGCTGACATTTTAAAAATCAAGTTGTAAATGCAATTTTATTATAAATTGGAGTTCTTAAAATCTCAAATTGATCAATATGAAATAATATTAAAATCTTTAAAGATGTATTGAGAAAAATCATTAAAATATGTTTATCATTATTTAAAATAAAAAACAACCCATGCTGCATAGATAGTGTGGACAGTTCTAGTTATTTGGTTAAAGGGGAAAAGGCAAGCACTGAAGGTTTTCAGCTCCAATAGTTTTGAGTTCTTATTTCTGGAATTTCATATTATTTACTGTTTGATGACTGGTTCATGGTACAGATGTCAAGCCCACATTTACCTAGAGCCATCATACAACCTCTGGGGTATGGACTCATTCTCAGCTGGTGCTCTATCTCTTTCACTATTTTGTTGTGTGTCTGCAATTAAACTTGCTCCCATACTGTTGATGTGGTGTTGTCCTTGGGTCTTATCACCTTAATTTTTCTTAACCTCTCATTTTTCTCTCCAGGATCTTACCTTTAGTGAGAAGTGCCCTTGCAGAGTTGTATACTATGACCTCAAGCATATTCTATTTTAATGGTCTACCTTTTTCTCCACACCATCATGGTCAATACTCTCTACTACTTCTTGCTACAAAGGAGGGCTGAAATATTGTGGTTAAGGCTCATGAAATCTCTGCATACAGTAATGGAATTACCCACTGCAATAGGAACAGCATTGTATCTGGCCTTTGGAATGTTCTTTGATCTCCCAATCTTTGCTCCACCCTCATTATCTACAAATTCGACTGGACCCTACAATATTGAGAGTGTCTATAATACTGTCTGCTGCATGTTGACTGACTTTAAGTGGAGCTACAGCAAGTCTTGCAACATTTGCTGCCCCTGAACTTTTTCTTCTTTCAACAATATCAAACTCCACTGTCTCTTTATTTACTACATTGGAAGGTATGTCCTAGTGTTCTTATTTAAAACAATGTGATATAAAAATACATTTGCTTTCATGTCATTCATTTTGAATGACCCATGCCCACCTCTTAGAGTCAGTCAGTTTTCTGTTCCCCAGAACTTTGATGGGATGATTTTCCAGTTGCTGCTGGCGAGTGCTCCCAGTGTAAGGAGACAAAGTTTAGAGCTCTGTAGGCCACAGCCTGTGGTTCCAGGTGTGGTACTGACAGATTCAAGGAAAGGGCAGTGGGGAAAGACCACAGATGCTGGATCTGGGGCTTGCTGCTCATGGTTGAAATGATGGTGACTGGGGTTAATTGGAGTCACCCATGGTGGTTAAAGATAAGCTGTGATGTAAACTCAGTGAGGGAAAGTAATGAGGATGTTCAGATGTGTTCTCTCCATCTTGACTACTAATCAAACTCCTCCTATAATTTGCAAATCCTTGAAAACATAACTAACAATGGACCACTCTTGATTGAAAGCTTTACTAAGAAATATAAAGTCTCTTAACACAAACTTTTATATTAAGTTAAAAATACATAAAAACAATTTGAGGTCATTTTTTACTACAATAGGCAATACAATGGAGAGAGAATTGCACAGAAATATTTAGCATGTTATAGAGCATCTTAAGTACATACTGGAGCTCACCACAACAGTAACAAGAGATGGTTAAAAAATTACAGTAGAATAGCATGTACTACAACTAATAGTATGCCATTATGATTTAATATAGAATATATTTGTTTATATTTTTCTCAACTACAAATATTGACTGTAAAGTTTGTGTATTTTAGCATGCTTTATATATATAGTCTATGTGTGTTTTACATTTTATTATATATGTATATATATAGTTTTGAAAAATTGTCACAAATCTAATAAAAATGAAAAAAACACTTCTGCATATAAATGTACCAACACAGTTAAACTTGCAAACCTGTTTTCCAAGATTTTTAGTGGGAAGGTAAATTAGTACAACCACTATGGAAATCAGTCTGGAAATTATTTTAAAAAATTTTATTGATAATCAATTGAAGTAAAGGTGAGCTACATGCAAAGGCAGAACTATGTGCAAGGATGGATAGTTGTGCAGTTTTTATGGAAATTAATGTAAGCAAGCCTCATAAAGGACAAGACAAAGCATTCTTGAACTAGGAACATAATAGACAAAGTACATGGTTGTAATGAAAGCATTGTCCTTCTAGTAAGAAGGTTTAGCTGTCAGAACAGAGTATTTATGTGAGTCACTTGGACCTCGACACGTAGGCATCCACCAGATTCACTTCTGTAAACAAGCCAATGGTGGAGTTTACTCTTTGCAGCCTGCATTGCTTACAGCCTGCTTTGAGCATAATCACTATGGTGGTCCTCTGCAATAAGTAAAGAGCAAAATAAAAGAGAGATAATAGGAGGTACAGAGGGAAGGGAAGCAAGAGATGAGGGAGGGGAAGAAGGGAAAGGGGATAAAAAAGGAATGGAGATTGTTTTGTAGCAACTCAACAAAGAATGTAAACATTATGTACTGCAAACATGTACTAATAAATACATGAATGAATAAATTTAAATTAAAAATAAGATCAACTATGTAATCCATGTTCCATATGCTTTACATAATGGTGATGACATTAGGTATCCATTACAATGTTTGAAATTGAAATTTATAAAGATAACAGTAGGAGTTTAAATTTAGTTTCAGAAGCAAGAAGAGAAAATTATATTAACTTGTTATAATCTTTATAAATTTCTCAGAATTTCATGGGGTTTTTTTTGGAGCTACATAGTAATCCATAATATTTACATTAAGACATCTTTTATTTCAAGTAGCTGGACAGTTTCAGCATCTTCTATCATTTGAACAATTTTGTTTTCAAATCCATGTCTGGTCCTTTCGCCACACTGCCTTGGCAGGATTGGAAGATGCTCTGAACCTGTTACTCCTACTCAATATTCTCTCAGCACTCTCAGGGATTTCTGAGACAGAGACAGGGCCTGTGGCAGCTTTCTCTCACCCACAAAATCTAACCAGATCAGAGGATAAAGATACAAAACAGAAAGAAAAATAGCAGGTTGGTTCTAAACTTGCATAACAGACACCTTTAAATAATTTAACTTAGTGAACTATTTTGCATTCTCTTTATTCAACCCAAAAGTCTAGTTTTCTTGACATTATATAGGTTTCAAATCACATTTGAAATAAAAGCACAAAAAAAGAATTTTTAGAAACTTGCATTAAGCTACATAATTTTCTTGTTAGAATAGGACTTTTTCCTTTACTTGACAAAATATTAATATTCATAAACACTGTAATCAGAAGACTAATTATTTAATTGATGTCCTGCAGTATTCATACAAATAAGCTATAGACCAGTCAATCAGAAAGAATATGTGTGGTTTCCATAATGTAACAGAAATGAAGAAAAATTTTGAGAAATATATACAATAACAACGATGATGTTTTCATGGAATCAAACAGACAAATAGGTTAAAGTTTCCTTACTGTGGAAGAGATGAGCATCTAAAATTTGACAAATTTCAAAACTGCCTAATTGATTGCAATTAGAAATAAGAAAGGATAAATGCAGAATTCAGCAAGTATTTGATTTAGCTTCAAAAATCATGATCAAACATGTTAGACTTTAGAGAAAACTGGTATAGTGAAAGTGTTGGACCAGGCCCCTACTATCACAAAATTCAGATGGAATTTATTTTCTCCTCTGGGAAGTTGTACTTACTTTGTTTACTCATTTCTAAGATTTTGCAAAATGTACCCAACACAGGTGTGTTTATAGAACATCTACACTTTTCTTTTCTTCAACATTTAAGGAAACACAATTGTGTTTGCTACAATATTTTCAAGAAAATTAGCTTTCTCTGCTAGCACAAGATGAGCCATTTCTAAATTAAGGGAAATGTTTATTTCATTCTGCTTTGCAAATTATTACCAGAAAGATAAAAATCTAGCCAAATTCTGTGACTCTTAAGAAAACTGTAGATGAAAATATTTTTACCTATCATCTGTAGAAAGTAACAATGAAGAAAGTGATATTCATCAAATCTCACTACCTGGCAATAATTATTACATTAACAGTTTGATGATTCTAGTTATAGTTTTCTAAAATAATTTAATTGACACATAACACTTCTACATACTTATGGGGTACACTGTGACATTTCAGTACATTCGTACAATATATAATGATCAAATTAGGGTAAGTAGTATAACCATCACATTAAACATTGATAATTTTTTAAAAAAATATTGCACTCAAAAAGAGATTAAAGAATTGTTGCTCTATTTCTACATTGTGTTTAGGGATAGTGTTTCTTGGTTCAGTAACTCTTTGACAAGAGGCAAAGAAACTTAAAGACAAAAAGGCAGTAGCCAAGAATAGAAGAGCAGGGTGGCATAAATAATACAGGGATATATGATGTTTTCCGATCTCAAGACTTCAAATGATTACGTAACTGTAGTTTTTAAGAAATTTATGTCAAATTATTTTGTTTTTTACAAGCATCAGGACCAAAAAATTGAAGCTTGCTTCAAAAGAAGAAAGACTAAATAGGGCTGGGGATTTAGTTCAGTGGTTTCACAGCCTGCTGTGCAAGCACAAGGACCTGAGTTCGATTCCCGGTACCAAAACAAAAAAAAAAGAAAAAAAGAAAAGAAAGACTAAATAGGTATTCTGTTAGATTTATGAATGTCACACATATTTTTGGTATGAAATATGTACAAATAAATATAGGAAGAAAAGATAACACTAAGTTCAGGATGGTTTCATTTCTAATAATAAATTTGAAAATATACCTTGAAAAACATAATGGAAATATTAATTATACCAACACACATATCATTAAATATTTAGTGTTGAGAAGAAATTTTATAAAATAGATTTCAGTTTAGATTTTATTCACATATTTTTCTTTTTAATCCCTCTTTTCTCTAACATTTTTTTAAATTATCAGTTTATTTCTGCACTTAGAAATTTAAATACATGTATATAATTATGATTTTATAATATTAAATTGATGAATTTTCAAACATAATTATAAAATAATTACATTAAATAATGAAAGAAATGATTTTTCTTACATTTCTAATATAATGAAAACAGCTGTTAACTTAGATTTTAATGGTATCATCCTACTTTGCACAAAATAAATCTATGGATCCTTTATTTTTACCTTTACAGATGAAGAATAATTATTAAATATCAGAAAGAAGAAAAAGATTTAAAAAATTGTTGTAGAAAAATAGAAAGTTTATATCTGACCTACGAGGAATAGTGAACTATGTTGAAAATAAATTCTATAACTTAATAGGGGAGATAAAATGATAGAAAAGAGGCAGGTTAGAGAATTACCTAGAAAATTGTGACACAATTAACGTGAGAAAATGAAAAAATGGAAACAAAGTCTTTGTAAATAGGGAGGGTGGAGGGGTTGAAGGGAGGGCAGGGGAAAGGGGAAAAATTAAGAACCAAGAGAGATTATGTAAAGGTGCAAATTTCCAATGATGAATGTCATTATATTGTATACCTAAAATGTACCAATAAAATAAAAAATTTGTGACACATCAGAGAAAACAGTAGAGAACTACAAAGATGGCTCTCACTGAACAGATCCTGGGATAAGGCACATAATTGTCTCTGAAGTATCTGGAATTGCTGTTTTATTTATGACATACTCATGTAATATTTTCACTAGAACATATAACATGAAATGACTATTCACTAATAATAAGATGAATATATATGAACTGGAGAGGTGTTTCTTTTTAAATTTTTATTTTATACCATTTTATATATTTTAAATTATATTTAATTGTTGCAATAATAAAAATAATTTAGACATATTTTAATAATTCCGGGTATAATTTTAAAACATTATTTTGAAACATTTTAGATGTGCATATATAAAAGAAATATCCATTGAAAATCATAGCTATGATTACTCTTTGGAACCCATATCCTTGGAATTGGCCCAAATTTTCCAAATTTTAGGGAAGAGTGATCTCTCATTCTTGAGAAATCTTTTAATAGTATGGCAGGGTCTTCTCCACATGCTGTTAGTATTCTGAAATTAATTGGGCGGTATGTGAGGAATTTGCTTAAGAAATGAATAAAGGAGAGAATGTCAATGATTAAAATTTTAAGAAAATAAATGATATAGCAACATCTAAATTTAAGACAATATAAAGAGATTCTATTGCTACTATTATTTTTAATAATAAAATATAATAGTTCATACATTAAAATATGGATCAGCTTTGCAATTATTCAGCATGTAAATGTTACAAACAAAATCATATTGTCAACAGAATCTTGAGTCTATAAAATAATTATTAATTTATATTGCTTTGAGTTTAAAAAATAATTTTTAAGACTCCTTGAGTACATTTCAAGCAAAACAGATTGAAAGATTTAAGAAAAAATTGCACTCTGCTATGTTAATATAGTGAGTAAAATGAAAGTTTTGCTATAGAATTTCAGATAAAGAATAGTATGTTGTCTCATGTTCACATTTTTTCTTTGAAAGTTTAGAAACTATAAACCACTTCAAGCATAGGTTCTAGGTCTTTTTGTATATATTGCTTTCCTTTCACAAAGCAGTTTTGAAAAAAGAAGACAATACATTTTTGCTCTTTTGCTTGGTGAATTATATGGCAAATAATTGAAATTTTGGTCTCTAAATTTGAGGAATCATTAATGGAGAGAGAAATAGTAGTGTTTACATTATCTAACCATAAATAGATATTATAAATGTTTTATTAAATGTTAAGCTCTTTTTGAAGTGCTTAACATATAAAGATTAGTGAATGCCTTAGTGTTTTTTAGAGGATTTCCATTTTTATTAGAATCAAATGTGCCAAATTGTACAATGAATTTGGCAAGTATGAGGAATACAAATAGACATCCAGTGATTCACCAGACATGATGCCATCTGTTCTTACCACAATATTTTAAACCATATACAAACCATTTAAATTTTGAATGTAGCTTTTACTTTGAATCATACAATGACTTATTAGCCATAAAATTAAGTTGTGACATCAAAACCACTATACAGAAGAAAACACTGTTTATATCACAGCTACTCTTGTAACACTAGTATTATTTTTCAAGTAAATATAAAAAAATAACCTTTCAATTCCACCCATTATCAGACCTTAATCTATGTTTAAAAGTGTTCCTTATAATAGCTTATCTAAAATAGTGGTATATTTACTGTGAGTCATGCACATATCAAATGTTAAAAGTAGACTAAAAACAGTGTTGTGGATAACAAAGGGCCCAAAAGTTGCACATATAGATAGACGGCTATTATATGTTAGTTATTAAAATATTCATGAAAAGTTCCCAAATACAAAGTAAATATTTTGAAGGTAAGAAAAGTAACTTATTTCTTTGGGATTTTTAAATGGTTTCCTGCAGTATATGCAAATGAATAGTACAGAAAAGGAAAAATAGAGTAACTTTCAGAAATGGCTAAAAAAGTATTAAGTTAATAAATACCCAGAAACATGTACAATTATTAGTCTCAAAGGAGGAACTGATAGATATTTTTTTCATACTCATGTATTTTGGAGAATGCATTTTTGGGAATGCAAAATCCAATCATTTGGATTCAACTTTTGCCTTTAACACAAATGAGCTGTTTGAACCTGAAGAAATAAATTGTTGATTACCATGAAAGTAGGTAACTATATCTATAAGATAATCATAATGGAGATAATTTTCAAACCTACTCAGAAGAACATGGGTAGTTAAATTGTTTCTCTTCAATTATTTTGGAAGTAGTTTTAACATTGATGCATAATGTATATCTTAGAAAATTTATATTTTTAAAGAGCATAGTCTTTTAAAAAATGTTTAATTTGGACAACCATCACCACTAATTACACACATTTTCATCACCCTAGTAAAAGATATGCAACCCTTTAGCAGTTATTCTCTATACATTTTTTCACTCATCTCTGGCAATCATTAATTTCCTCCTTTTCTTTATGAATTAACCTATTCTTTACATCTTATTTAAATAGAATTATACAATATATGGCTATTTGCGTTTTCCATTCTTCATTTAACATATCTTCAGGGTTAACCTACATAGTAGAATATATAAGAGCTTTGTATATACCCCTGTAAGAATAATATGAATTTGTATGTGTATGCTGCGTTTTATTATTGTTCATTTAAATGTATTTAATTATTTCCAATCTAGGGCTCTAATGAATACTACTGTGGTGCACACGTGTATAAATTATGGTGCAGACATTCATCTTTAATTTGTGGAGTACATACCATGGAATGTAATTGTCTGCTCATATGGTAAACCTGTTTAATTTTTGAGGAACTAATGAAAGTGTTTTCAAGATGACTGTACCATCATAAATCCCTATTAGAAACTTATGAAACTTCCAAGTGCCCCACTACTTTACAAACACTTGTTTTTACCTTATGTTGATTATAGCTATACTAGTAAGTGTGAAGTGGTGAGTGGTATCTCAGTTTTGCCTGACATATACAAATAAAAATACACAGATATCTATATATGTATAATGTACATATTTTTGATAAATATAAATTTTGTGATATATGTTATTTTCAAGTTAATTATTTTTAATTCAGCGGTTCTAATTAGTGACATATTTTTGTTTTGAGCACTATTATTTCTAATTTTTTCCCATCCAAACAGAAATTCTGTGATCGATCACTAATAACTATTCTCCACCCACTCACAACCCTCTCTGTGAACTTCACTACTTTTGAAATATTTTAATTAAATGAGAGCATACACTTGTACATGATGTATCTTGGTTTTTATTTTTTCCCCAATCCATGTGCACCCTTAATCCCCCCACCCTTCCCTATTTACATAGACTTTGTTTCCATTTTTTTCTTTTCTCATAATTTTTCCTTTCCCTTCTTTCTTTTCCCCTTCCCCTTCCACTTCCTCTACCCCTTTGGACCTTTTCTTCCTCTTTCAAATTATCAATTATTCATTTTAATCATTTTAAACCTTATTCACACTTTCAGTTTCTCTCACTACAGAAACTATTCGGTATTAGGTATTAGGACACACGTGTGTCCTATTTATTTTACTTTAGAGGATGGCCTCAATATGCATCCATTTGGCTATGAATGTCTCTAGTTTCTCATTCTTTATGGCTGAGTAGCACTCCACTTTATAAAAAAACAAAAAACAAAAAACACATTTTCTTTATCCAGTGTTCAGCTGATGGGCACTTGTGCTGTTTCCAAGCTTTAGCTATTACAAACTGTGCCGCTATAAGCATGGACATATATCGCTGTGGCATGATTCTTTAGCATACATTATTTATCCCTATATTCTTGACTTATCTTACTTGACATAATTTTTTCAAGTTTCATTCATATTATGTTTTGAGCTGAATAATATTCCGTCTTATGTATATATCTCATTTTCTTTATATCTTCATGAAAGAACACCAAAACTGTTCTAACTGTATTTCTTGCATTTATTGGCTAACTATATTGAACTTCTTTTCTGCATAGTGGTTTTTTGTGTAGTACTCTATCTTGTAACTGTTCTAAACTACTTCACTGGTTTTAATCTGTATGTTTGTATGCTCATGTATATTTGGATTCTTAAGATTTTTAGTGTACAGGGATATGTTAACTGTAAATACAAATAATTTTATCCACATTTCCAAAAAAATGTATATTTATTCACTGTCTTGTCCTTAACTGGTGCATTGTTATGTACAAGTGGTGTGTGAACATCCTTACCTTATTTTTCATTTTATGAAACAGAATAATTCTCTCCTATAAAGAAAAATAAACTTGAATTATTTGTAGGAAAAAAGATCACCTTGCGACCATGATGTTAAGTGAAATAAATCAGACACCCAAATTTAAATATCACGTGGTTTCTCTCATTAAAAAACCAAAAATTATAAATAAAAAGTAAAAGAAGAGATAATAGGAAGTTAGGAGATAAATCTTTCTCAAATGCTAAAAGGGTCAAAACATGGAAGAAGGTGAACAGAGGGAAGAGAAAGAGGATAAAAATGTATTATGTACATAAAATGTATTATGTATGTGTATCAACTCCACACAAGGGATGTGATCATTATGTACTACTCACATGTACTAATAAAAATAAAAATTTTAAAATATTTCATTCTTTCATCCGTGTGTGTGCATGTGTGTGCTCACACACTTGTGTGTGTGTTTGTGAAGAGGGTTCACCACTACCTTTTTAATGGGTTTTGTTTTCATTCTTACCCTCAATGGTTCTCAGAAAAGTATGAATGAAGAAAACATCTGATTCACTATATGTGTGGGAGTGGTATTGCTCTCAAGTCTAATTGATAATATAATTTTCTATTAAATTCTATATAAAAATTAATATTTTCAGAATATCTGATGTTTTCTAAAATCCTGATCCAGTGGGAAATATCTGCTATAAATTAAATTCTTACTTTTATAGAATAGCTATTATTATTCTCAAAAATACTTAGAGAAATATCTAAAATTGCATTTTTCAAGAACTGAAAGAAGACATATTTTTAAAGCAAATGAATGCAGTAAATACACAGAAAAATTATTAGGAAAGGTAAATATTAGTTCAATCAACCATATCATACATATAGAGCTTTGTTAGAAAGTAATTATACATAAATATATGTGTATATTTTATTCTATCATGTATGTATAATATATAAATAGAATCAGAGAAAAAGATGGGTGGATTAACAGACATATGCAAAAATGTTCATAAAGCATATTAGTCTTTTATTCTGTTAAATTATCAGCAGAGTATAATATCATGTATATTTGTATGAGGAGTTTGGAGAAGTGAAGAACAAATTGAGTCAAAATAAATATTTAATTTAAGAAATAAGATTGGACACATTGTGATGATCCTGATCACAAATAGAATTGTAAGTGCTACATAAATTTTCTAAAGGGTGCCAATACAGTAATAACACATTTAGATGTGCTTTTGAAATAGATCACACTGGGTGTACAGAAGAATTGTTAACAAATGCAGAGAGAGCAGGAAATAGTATATTGTGATAGCGCTTGTGAAAGATCATACTTGGGAGAGAAGTTTGGTGGGTGTGTGTAAAACATGGAGAGCAAGGAGTTTTCAAATAGAGAAAGGAAAATTACCTTTCCCTGGGATGAATTGAATCCAGCGAACAAATAAATGTAGTAATAAATTTACCCTCAGGGTATTAGTTTGGGAAACATGGGAACAGAAGGGGTGGATTTAAAAATAATGACTTACAGGTGGAGGCATAAGAAATAAGGTAGATGATATGAGGGAAAATAGCAAATGAAAATATACCATTATGTTAATTTAGAGTTAGCTTTTAGAAATCCAGGTTTTAGCAATCATAATAGGACCTAAATTATGATACCTAAATTGAGATATACAAAATACAAAGGAGTTAATCAGATAAAGTTTCTCTTTAGTCTAACATTCTAGATTCCTTTGTGACAGGTCCCTCTAATCCTTTTAGGCTTAGATGCAAGTAGTTGTCTTTCTGAACCTTGTTTTATCAATATTAATTTACTCATTCCTCTTTCAGAATGAATTGTTGTAAGCTACATACACTCATGTTTTATATGCTATTATAATTACAGTATTAATAAATCATTCACTGACATGAGTGGATATTAGTAATGTATTTGTTCATTTATTCTTTATCTACTTAAAAATCAGAAAAGAATAATCAGATTCTCTATAAGAAAGTAATTTCTCAACACTCACACATAATATGTAACTATGTAATTTTTCAATGTTTTAAATTGTAAAATGAAATTACAAACATGAACTTGTGTTTAGAACTTTTTGAGAATAGTTTTACAGAAATTCCATTATTATATTGCAGAATTCAAAATAAAACATTTATGTTTCCAAATACCATGCACTGAAGTTTGTGCACTTCATTATTGCTTCATTAATATTGATCCTAGATACTTATCATGTAAGCTTATCAATAATAAAACAGGAAATAGGCACATCAGTTTTCAGAAAACATATGGGTTAATTTTGACAGGTGTATTATCTGGCAGGAATCTTCTCTAACTTGTCTGATAATTTGTAGCATCTTTTTTTCATCAGAAAATGATGCAGTTTATTTCACTACACCAATGTCCGTCTGCCTTTGTGGGGCCTTAAGGCTCATGGGGAATTTTTACAGAGGACCTTAATATTTATTATGCCCAAAATAGGTTACAGAGTTAACCCCACAATTGTCTTGTTTATAGAAGTGACTCTGGCCGAAGCCTACTTGCTGAGGTCAGAGTAACTCGCACCCAAATTCTGTTCCCACAACTAAAACCTTCTAACTCGAAGGACGATGTTCTAATCACAACCATATATTTTGTCTATTATGTTCCTAATTTGAGAATACTTTTACTTGTCCTTTATGAGCCTTCTTTACATTAATTTCCATAGAAACCATTTGTAGCTCTGCAGAACTGTTTCACAGTTCTCTTCACCTGATACACTTCTCTATATTGTCATTTAATTTGTTCAACAGGTTAAATGTAGTTATTTCAATGTCTTTAATAAATGTAATATCAGGATCAAAATATCTGAAGAGTTCACATCTATTTCTTTTATTTGATATCTTTGTATTCAATTTGCATGCATCTGTATACTTTTTCATGTACATTCAATGAAAGACACACCTACATGCATAATTATACAGATATATTTGGGACATTGAATAAAATTTTTGCTTCTAGGAGGCATTTATTTCACCTCTGCTAAGAAGTAAAAGAGGGACAGAACACCTTTAACCATTCAGAATAGAATGATGGTTTCTTTACACAGAGGACAGACAGAGAAAGATCTTTGGTGCCTCGGGGCTCATGAGTCTCACTCGGCAGGCAAAGCAAGGAAATGACCTGCATATACCCATTTTGAATTGGATGTGGAGGACCCTGTTTTTTCCCTACCAAGAACAGATACAGTAGTGAGGTCCAGGAGCTAAATGGTGAAAGAAAGCACACATCAAGCCTGGAACAAGTAAAGTTATTCTCAAATAAGGCAATATGCTCAGCACACCCTGTGAGGGATTGTTATTCATATGTAAGGAAATGGCCCAGGTGTGTGCCTGGCTATTATAAAATTACATAAAGATAAAGTCTTTCTTTTTAGCCTTAAGAGCCTATCAAAATGTTTTCAAATAATCTGATAGGGATATTTCCAGTTGAAAAATGTCTTGAAATGCAAAGCTATATTGAATAGAATGCTCACATGTTTGAACATCCCTCATTTTTGTCTTCCCAACACACAAGTTCTTCTTTCACCATTATTTTCTGAAAACTGTTATTAACTGAATTTATTGTGTTTTTATGCAGTAGTTTTTCTAATTGTTCGATGGGGAATAAACTTCTAAAAATAGTTCATAATTTCTCAATTTAGAAAATTATATCTATAAATCTTTAAAACAAAATATTATAGATAATTCTAGCTAAATTTTATTCATTACATTTCACGCTTTCCATTTCATTGACAACACTGACAAGTTATCAAGTTCTTCAGCTTGTCCTATTTGTGCTTAGTTTTTATCAAATAAAGTTAAATACAATTGGACATGTAAGAAGCACTCAGATTTGTTAAAAGTATTTTGTTGGTGAAAATCTCTAGCAAAGTTTTAAAGGATTGGGAATTTATTCAAATTTTAGGAAAGTTTCTTGCCCCCTAACTTGCTATGAATAGAAATCAATCTGATAAAGCTATGCATCTTTCTGGGCTGGCAATATTTTCAAAAGTAATAAATGAATATAAATGAATACAAATATACCCCAGATAACAAAAAATGTCCTGTAATCAATGAACTGGAATAATACCTTCTGGAAGCACAAACTAGGTCTGTTGATGGAAGTGTCCATTGACACTCCCTATTCTTGGGATAGATTCATTTGGCTATATATACCCAGAAGTAAGTGTTATGCACAGTGACTACCTTCTGCTTCTTCTTGTTTACCTCCCATGATAAATGAGAACATTTGTTGTGATTATTCTGTCCTTGTTTCTTCATTCTATCTTGGATATATTTAGGAAAAGGTAATTTTCCTTTTAATTTGTAAGTCCCCAGGTCAAGAGGTGATTCACTTGTACAACTGCATCTGCATCCTTTGAAGATTGCAAGATAGTGGAATTTCCACTTGATGTTGTGATTTGATGGATCTTTGGATGATTTGTGATAAACTGAGTACATTTTGCATGTATGAGAGGCATGAAGTGCTAAGGCCAGGAAGACAAAGATGTTAAATTTGTTTCTGCAACTATTTTTTCCTGTTTCCCATATCCCATACAGTTATTCAATGTATTTTGTAATTGCATTAAGTGGGGTATTTTTCCCATTCCTAAAGTCTGGGCTTGCCTTGTGATTTGATTTAACCAATGTGATTAATCGGAAGTATTATGGTGTCATTGAATGTGGTCAATCTAGGCCTCCAGAAGTCCTGCATAACTTATCCAGTTCCATTGAGAATTAGAACAGTTGGACCAATTCAGCCAACTTCTACACATGGCATGATGCTGGATACCAGTTTGAAACAGGATTGAGCAGGCTTTGGATATTATTGATTTGGCTTATGAATTTGGCTATTGATTACAATTTTGAGTCATTTCAAGGCCTAAGTGTTACTTGCTAAATGAGCTTCAGATGGTGTATGGAGACAGATTTCCCTATGGCAATGATCACAATTGAGATCTCAGTGATCAATAAAATTGTGACGTCTCTAATAGCAAGAAAACGCTACAGCTGAGGAATTGTGACTCTGTGCAGCTTTTCTCCAAGATCAATCGTTAACTAAGATAACAACGTAGGTGACTTTTTATCTATGACCTGCACGGTAGCACAAATGGCTTGTTAACTGTGACCTGTCCTTCACAAGAAAGCATCATTTCTCCCTTTTACAGCCTGGCTCATTAGTGCATTAGATTTGTTATTCCCTACATCTGCTGTTGCACCGCCGTGCTATGTTGTATAATTATAAATACTGACTAACCCAGAGATCTTGGTCTTAGCCAGGATAGAGCTAAGATCAGGTGGTCTTAGTCAGGAAGTTAAGATCAGATCCTGGCCCCTCTAGTAATAAACTATTGTTCTTTATTCTTTATTCCTTGTTCTTTGTATGTTATTCTTTCATCCCCTGCTGTACCCACAGTCAGGCAATTGGGCATCCCTGAATAACTATCAGGAATCACCCGACAGTATGATGTCATTCTTAATAAGCCTAATGCATGGCCAAGTTCAGCTGAAACAAAGAAACTATTACAACCACTCTATTTTGCTGTAGGCCTTTTAGGAATAATAAATTATTATCTTTAGAGCCTCTAGTTCTGGGGATGAATTTCAAAATGGTTATATTAAAAGATTGAGGTATATGCCATCCAGGTTTGTCTAATAGAAAATTTCATCATCCCATGTCATCTTTGTTGGGGAATTTTATTAGATTAAAAATTTCAATTTCAGGAGCAACATCTGATAAATAGTTGTGTGTTCTTTATTTTTCTTTTTGGAAATCTACTTATATATAAGTTTTTAAGATTTAGGACATGATCTCAGCATAGTTTTATATGTAAGAAATTGTCATCAGTCACCTTTTACTTATGTATATAAAATGTCTATATACTTCACAAATGTTAGAAAATTTTCTATTCAACCATATTTTTCTTATATGTAGCTCACCCGAGTTTGGATTAAAATTCTATTTCCTAGTCAATAATGGACCTGATCATTTAAATTCTATTTTTCCCTTGTTAGCCATCTGTTGCTTTCTACTTTTCTGAAGCAGTTAATTTTATACATAGCATAATCTGCATTTGGATATTTTATGCATATTCTTGATGAGTAACTTCAGTTCACTTCACTGAGTTTTCCTAAGACACAAGCCACATACAATTCACCATTACGAAGCAAAGCCTGATGAATAAAAAGTAAATAGTCAATACATAAAATCTTGCTTTTAAAAATGCAATTTCCTTTGTAGCTAGTTGTAAAAATTGTACAATCTCACTTATTTTGTGTCAGATGTTTTTGTTTGTTTGCTTTGTTTTGGTACTGGGGATCAAACTCAGGACCTTGTGCTTGTGAGGCAGGCGTGGTGCCACTGAACTAAATCCCCAGACCCAGATATTGTTTTCTAAAATAATTTCCAAAATTTCTAGTTTAATTTCTCATCAAGCTTTTAGCTATGATAATATAATCTGTTAAACTATATGTACTATTTGGAACCTTCAAGGTCTCTGATATAGTCAGTCCTATAAATAGACACATGAACATGTAACAATTCCTACCTTCATTACTTCAACCAAAGTACCGCATATAACATATCTTTGTCACACCTCCACCACACAAATGCACAAATGCACATTCAAACCTATGTGAAATATAAATGAAACTTTATTAGACTTTCATCTCTGACATTTAATAGTAAAAGTATTTTATCTTGGTCAATGGAGACTTAGATAAAGACCACAAGAGCCTCCTTTTTGTATCATTTAGTTTTGTTGCAGAAATCTGTAAACATGGAAAGAAGTTATATGCAATAGAATGTTGGTGTAAGTGACAAGTGTAAATTCCACATTGGGCCCTTAAGTGTGGGGGATGTCTCTGACTTTTTATCATGAGTATTCACTAAAATGTTATCCAGAAAAGACAATTGTTTTTAATTTTATGCAATGTATTTCTCAAATATTAATTCAGCCTATTTATTTTGTGGGATGAGAATTAAACACAGTTCATTAATTAACTTGTCAAGGAAAAATTATTATAGTATATAAATTTTACATAATAAGTAGAAACAGTATACATCTATGAAGTAATATTTAAACAGTAAAGTGCATCAAGATTGCATTAACAGAGCAAATGTGTCTAACATTCAAAGAAAAAAGTATGCATCGTAAATAATGACAGAAGGGGATATATATAAAACTTTTTGAGTTTCTTTGGATGCTTCTAGGTTGCTGTGATTTTTATATGTGGCAAATGGGGGTCCTTATTTTACAATTTTTTTGCTGAATTTATACTCAGTGATTGCATGATTTTATTTACTCTTTTCCAAAATAGTTTTGTTTCGTATTTTATATCTATTGGAATTTAACTAATAGAATGGAATGTTTGCTCTTACTCTAGTGCCAACTTACAAATCATATATTCAAACATAAAGTTAGCATAAATTTAAATATTTGAATCTCTGACTTTCATAATCTATCTTCCTACCATGTTTGGTAAACCCAATATTCCTATTGGTACATTTATAGTATTTCTTACTTTGAAGTTCCTCAGTATTATTTCCACACCCTCTAATTTCATGATTTTCTACATTCCATGGCTACATTCCATGCCCCCAAAATTACATCTTTTATTATCAAATTAATTTACAATATTGTTAAATCACTGTTCTTTCAAACTTTTTGAGACTCTTTCTTCTAAGTTGGAGAGAGAGATATTTTTCTACATTTGTGACCTGCACAGTTGTTTTAGCTGCAGGAAGAATTTACTCATAGAGCTACTTATATTTTGAGCCTATTATAAAGTTCTATATGGCCAGTCTTATTAATTTAATTAGTCATTGTCATCCATTCTGTAATTTCAGATTTATCTACACTTAAAACTCAGATCAATTAAATAACTTTTTTCACTTTTACTCAGATGTGTGAAGAATTTGTTTTGGATATTTCTGTTAAATCATATTAAAAATACAAGTCAAAAACATCACATTATTTAACAGGAAATTGCTTTGATATTTACTGTAAAAGAGGTTTGAAAGCATTATTTCTAAACTGATCATCCCACATAAATTTGATCAGATATTGAATATACAAATGAAGACAAAATCATTTTATATTCTTGTATTTTGTTTTTACACTTGTTCGAAAATGTCTGGGGTATACATGGCAAGACATGACACAAAATGAGAATTGGGGTCATTATGGTTAACCAGAGCCTCTGGAAACCAAGGGAGTCTGAATGTTAATTATATAGTCTATGAGGGGTTGGGGATTTAGCTCAGTGACTCTGTTGCCTGCCTTTAAAGTGCAAGGTACTGAGTTTGATCCCCGGTACAAGAAAAAAAAATTATGTAGTCCATGAAAGGAAGTGGGTAATAGAAGCAGACATCAAAATGTTGCAAGCCAAGAATTTCTTTTTTTTTTTTAATTAAATTCTTTTATTGGTACATTGTAGGTATACAACACAATTACATTTCTCATTGGGAATTGTACCTTTACATAATGCATCTTGGTTCTTATTTTTTCCCCATTCCTAGCCCTCCCTTCACCCCCTCCACCCTTCCCTATTTACAAAGACTTCATTTCCATTTTTTTCCATTTCTCATCATTTTTCCTTTCCCTTCTTTCCTTTCCCCTGCCCCTCCCACTACCCTTACCTCTTTGGACCTTTTCTTCCTATTTCACATTATCGATTTCATTCTAAATAACCAATATCTAAGAGATGCATTGTACCTAAAACACCAAAAGCCCATACTTTTCTCTAAAGAACATAACCACAATAATCCTTGTTTTGTGTTCAAAAGAGTATTCCACTATTTGCAAGAAGTGGACCATCACGTTATGGTGGATACAGAGCAAAATAATGCCTATCCACTTCATAACCAATGTTCAATTGAAGAATCAGTGAAAAAATTTTAAAGTTTGACCTGCAGGAACAAATTATTTGATCGATTCTAAAATTCTTAGTTTTAAAAAAGTCTTTTTTCATTCTAAGAAGATTCACTTGCTTAGTAGTAACAAAGCAAAAAGAAAAGTAATCAAAGAAACAACTATCATGTAAGATTTTTCCTCTCCTCTCCTTCTCTCTCTCTGTCATTTTCTCTTTCTGTGTGTGTAAAAGTATCACTTTGTGTATCATCATGCATTTTGTCTCTCTTCATAAATTATAGGGGAAGAGTTTATCCTATTAAACTTGATGTTTCCACTCTCCTCAAACCCTGATGGATGGTTCACATTGATATTTTGTGCCTCTTCCTCCCATTGGCATTCAAACATATTCACATACCTCTTATCTTAAACAAATAGCCATCTTAAATAAAAGTAACTCAACACAGGAGTTATTAGAATAGTAAGATTTTCCTTTTGTCTCATTCCTTTCAACTCCACTTGATCTGTTCTTTATTTAAATCTCTTAAAATAGTCATTAATTAACATGAACCCGATTCTGAGATTTTGCTTCATAGCCATTGGGATATTGGGATTTGTTTGTTACTCCAGAAGCGGCTAACCTACCCTTCCTGGGACAGAAATTGATTCTATGGAATAGAATGGTTTCATAACAAAATATTAAAAAGTGTATTATGTTGGTTAAATATTGGTGTTTAGGCCTCAGCAATTTTATTTGGCAGATGTATTGACTGTGATCCATGTTGGGAGGTTATGAAATGTTTCTTAAACTGTTAGCAGAGATAACTCAGAATGCAGATTATTCACCTGATGCAGTCATAAAGGAGACAAGAATGATATCATATGCTAAAGACTGCATTTAATAAGATAATCAAAAGAAGACATGATCTCAGAAAAGAAATTGGCTGATTTTCAAGCAAGTATGAAGGATAATAGAGAAGATCTAGAAACTTTGAAGTTTGGACACTTCAAATACCAAAATACAAAAACAAAATAAAATTTTTTAATATTTTAAAATTTAAATATTTTGTCTGTAGCAAGAACTAGAATGATTTTAATTTGCACCCATCCAAATAGCATGATAATGTGAAATAAATACCTTTTGAAAAAAATCAGGGAAATTAAACTACATTGTTGCTGACAGGGAGGGCTATGCTTAGTAATACCAAATGCTGTCATCCTCCTCAGTCTTCATTCCACTCTGCTCTTATTTAGTGGCCCCTGCTCTTCCACAGCAAATTTCTTAAGGATATTGAATGCACATTGTGTGGAGTCCTCATCACTACCATTAAAAATCATAGTTCGCTAAAAATTATAATGCCACAAAACATTATGGTTAGACTGATGGTATGGGTGTCTTAATTGTTACTATAGAACTTAAAACATAAGGCAAGTACAACTCAGAAAAGAGAGGGCTGATTTCTCTCATCTCATAATATTGAGAACATGCATTTTTTGTGTCAGATGAAAGAATAAAATATGCAATTTACCTGAGGTTTGGAGGAAATAAAATATTCTAAACAAAGATTGCTTAAAAATGACTGCTTTTATTCTCTTAATATGCCAAAAGTTTGAAAAAAATCAACAAGATATTTTAATGACATATTTTGAAATCTAGAGACAGCTTTCTCTTCCACAATAGAATAAATTAAACATGTTATGCTTTTATCACAAAAAATTGAAATACAAATATTAATGTGAGTTATGAAATTATAGTCATGCAGTTATGTTTATTGGTTCTACTGAGGTGAATAGATTTTTTTCTTTATAGATTTTAACTTTAAAATCCATAGATTGAAATAGTTTTCTAAAATTAGGAAGACAACTTATTTTCTCTGCCCTTTTCAGCTTTGCCATACCTTCTGAAAGCAACTGATGCTTCTCTTCCTGCCCTTTATATAATATCCCCTTTTAACTTCTAATATTACATATGAAAATATATTGTGTTGAAAGAGAACAAATTATTATGCTACTTAAAATTTTAGCTAATGTTAAAACAAGTGATCTTTGAAAGTAATCATGCATGTAAAACAAAATTGTTTATTTTTCTAGGATTTTTAAAACTAAAGCATCGTGGTCTACTTCTCATATTTTTATACTTTCAAATTATTGGATAAATAAGGACCAGGAAATGAGCTCTTCACACAGTACTGTTAATATCTTGTACATGCTGACTCAATAGTAGTGTTACTTGGAAACCCAAGTGAAAATATTTTAAGCAATCCTCCATGGTTCTTCCAGTATAAATTTTGTATATGAATCACCTGAAACTTGTAAGGATAGCAGGTAAGTCTAACATTGAAATAGGTGGAATCTGAAAGGAGTGTACTTATGAAAGCTTCCACACCATTAAGATTAAGTCACGAAAAGTAAGCAGCTTTTAAACTGAATATCCTATTACTGAGTAGCTAGTATAATTTTATTTTTATTCTTTCATCAATGCTAAAAAATATAATACCATATAAAACTGTTCAGAAAAATGTTCGACTTTTTTTTTTTTTTTTTTTTTTTTTCGGTACCAGGGATCAAACTCGGGTCCTTGCGCTTGCGCAGCAGGCAGCGAAACCATTGAGCTAAATCCCCGGCCCATCGACTTTTTAAATCTTTAAAAATTTTGATATCTATTTATAAATGTGATATCACTAGGAACAGCAAATCAAATTTCAATATGACGTGATGTTTGTCAGACATCAAATATAACACAGATTTCAAAATAAAAATGATCTTTAAAGTCAAAATTCAATAGGGATATGTAGCAGCAATATGATAAACAAATTACATTTTATTTCCATTCCAAATATTTGTTAATCATGGGTCTCAGTAACTTTTGGTGAATTTCTTTATATAATTAATGTAAGCTTTGTGAAGTGCAATGAGAACTGCAGTATGGTTGGTGCTTTTAAACTTGCAAAACAACTTTAATTTTTGAAGGATAAAGTTCATCTCTTCTCATATTTAAATTAAAGGAGTCACCACAGGGCTTGACAAATATTAAACAGTCAATAATTTTCAACAAATTAACATATGCTAAAATTTTATGCCATTCAATTTATTGAAAAATGGAAAACAAGAATCAGGATTTTATTTTACCTAATATAAAGAAGCGAGACATACACAGACATCATTACATGGATGTAAAAAAAAATAGTGAATTCATAGAAATAGAGTAGAATAATGATTACCAGAGGCTGGGGCGTCCAAAAGGGGAGGGGATTGAGAAAATATTGGTGAAATGATATGTAATTAGTTAGATTAACATTTCAGAGCACTATTTTAGAGTATAATATCTGTAGTTGACAACTTTACATTTTATTCTTGAAAAATCCAAAAACAATGGATGCTAAGGGCACTTGTCACCAAAATAATCACTATGTAAGATGATGCATTTCTAAAGTTAGCTAAATTTAACCATTCCACAATGTATATGTACTTAAAAATATAAAAAGAAAATATAAATTTAAAAATTATTTTAGAAACTACAGTAATATGAATCTGCTTTCTTTATTCTAAGCATCCTTTATTTTTTATAATACAATGTCAAAAGCCTTATCAAGGTACATAAAGGACAAACTATACATGGCAGAGAAATAATACCTAGAAGCTTTATAAAAAACACAAACAAAAGCAAATTACTCATTACAAATTGTGTAATTAAATATAGGAATGTAGAATGAGATTAATTATGGGAATTTTGCTTACGTAAGTATCATTATAATCAAGCCTGAAACATTGTGGGTAAGTATCAGTTTAGTTTCTAATGCTTAAAATTTATTTTTCTTCCCAAATTTGAAGTTCTTTGAATTTTTCTGGTGTAATCCTTAGGAAAACTGAAGAGTTTAATTATTAGATTCATTGGTTGCTTTGTTAATTTGTCAAACATTTAATGAGTATAACCTTTCAAAAGGTAGTGGATAGGTTCCACTGCTTCCAGCCCAGAGGTAGGGGCTTCCATCACTCCCAGCACAGAGGAGGTGAGCCATGTGGGCACCAACAGCATCCCCACACCCATCAAAATGAGAAGACACGTAAACAAGTCTCAAAACCAGACTTCCAGATCATCTACAGCAACCCCAAAGGGAAATGAGATGGAACACTCTGATACTGAACCACCTGGACTCCCTGAACTGGCAACAAAAGAGGATCTAGAAAAAATGAAATCAGAAATAATTTCGCAGATAACAGCAGAGAGTGTGCCCATAGTGTAAGACATGATTAATGAATCTAGAGCGAACACAGATGAAAAAATAGAGGAGCTGAGGAACATGATGAAATCCCAACATAGGAAATAAATGGAATCCACAAAACAGATACAAACAGATTTCCAGGAGATTAAATATTCCATTGAAAGTCTATGCAGCAGAATGAGTCAATGTGAGGACAGAATTTCAGATAGAGAAGATAAGATTGCAATTAGTGACCAGGAAAAGAAAAATTGCTTCAAAATTGTAAAGGACCATGAGAAATGAATCCAGCACCTGCTAGACAATGCAAAGAAGAATAAAATAAGACTGATCAGAGTCAACAAAGAAACAGGAGAGAGTGCAGAGGAAAAAAATAATAAAATAAAATTAAAAAAAAAAAAACTGTTCACAGAAGTAATGGCAGAAAACTTCCCAAGCAGGGGAAAAGAACTTGACATACAGATAAGTGAGACATATTGGACTCCAACTAGCCTTGATAAAAAAAAAAAATCTACATATAGGCATATAATTGTTAAGATTCTAGAAACCAACAGAAAAACAAAGTTCTGCAAGTAGTTAGAGAAAAGAAACAAATCACATACAAAGGAAAACTCATCAGAATAACAGCAGACTTCTCAACACAAACCATCAAGGCAAGAACAGCTTGGAGTGAGGTAGTCCAGAACCTAAAGGAAAACAGCCTCCAACCCAGATTGATGCTCCCTGCAAAACTATCTTTCAAAATTGATGGAGAAATAATGTATGACAAAGAGCACCTTAGGAACTTCATAAATACCAAACCAGCACTCCAAAAATTTTAGATAATATCCTAAGAAACATACAATGAGGATCACAACCCCAGGAAGCACAGCAGAATAAACCCATCAGGCATGGCAAGAAATTAAATGTAAAGGGGGAGAACCCAACAAAAAGAAAAGGTCATGACAATGATAAGTCAATATGTTTCACTTATAACCATCAACGTTAATGGTCTCGGGTGCGACAAGAAATTAAATATAAAGGGTGAGAATCAAACAAAACAAAAAGTCAAGACAATGACAAATCAATACATATCAGTTATAACCTTCAATGTTAATGGTCTGAATTCACCAATCATAAGAAATAGACTGGTAGAATGGGTCAAGAAGCAAAATCCAACAATATTCTGCATACAAGAAACACACTGAATTCAAAAAGAAACTCATAGATTGAAAGGTAAAGGGTGGAAAATAATACTCCATGTAATGGGAACCCCAAAAAAAGCAGGAGTAGCTAGCCTCTTGGCAGTTCAAGTGGATTTCAAACCAACACTGATTAAGAGAGACAAAGAAGGACACTACATCCTTGTAAATGGAAAAATCCAACAGGAAGAGATGACAATCACAAATATCTATGCACCAAATCCTAGTGCTCCCAACTATATAAAACAAATACTAAAGGAACTGAAAAGTCATATATGGACTAATACAATAGTAGTGGGGGATCTTAATATCCCACTGTCACAAATACATAGATCAACTAGACAAAAAATAAGTGATGAAATACTAGAACTCAATTGAACTCTTGAACAAATGAATTTAACAGATGTTTACAGAGTGTTCCACCCCACAAAATCCGAATACACATTCTTTTCAGCTGCACATGGGTTATTCTCCAAAACAGGCCACATACTCACTCATACAATGGGTTTAAGTAAGTGAAAAGGAATTGAAGTTATCCCCTGTATATTATCAGATCATAGTGTGATGAAATTGGAGATCAATAGCAAAAGAAACCACAAAAATTACATCAATCCATGGAAATTGTACAACATATTTTTGAATAACCAATGGGTCACAGAGGAAATTAAAGAAGGAATCTGACAGTTCCTACAATTAAAAGACAATGACAATGCAACATATCAGAATCCATGGGACACAATGAAAGCAGTCATATAAGGGAAATTCATAGTGCTGAATACAAATATTAGGAAAACAGAGCAAGCCCAATTAAACAACCTGATGCTGCACCTCAAGCTTCTAGAAAAAGAAGAGCAAGACAACCCCAAAGCTCATACAAGGGAGGAAATTATAAAGATCAGAGCAGAAATCAATTTGATGGAGACTAAGAGAATGATACAAAAAATTAATGAAGCCAAGAGTTGGTTCTTCAAAAGAATCAACAAAATTGACAAACCCTTAGCCAACCTTCTCAAAAAAAGGAAAGAATAGGTCCAAATCCATGCAATTAGGAATGAAAAGGATGAAATTACAACAGACCCAGCAGAAATCCAGAGGATCATCAATACCTACTTCCAGAACCTATACGCCAATAAGATGGACAACACAGAAGAAATGGACAGATTCCTAGATACATATGAACTACCAAAGTTGAACAAAGAAGACCTAAAAATTCTGAACAATCCAATATCAACCAATGAAATTGAACACGTAATTAAAATCTTATCAACTAAGAAAAGCCCGGGTCCTGATGGCTTCACTGCTGAATTCTACAAGACATATAGAGAGGAACTGCTGCCACTACTGTTTAAACTCTTCAGTGAAATTGAAAGGGAATCAATACTCCCAAATTCATTCCTGGAAGCAAGCATCACCTTGATCCCCAAAGCAGAGAAAGACCAAATGAAAAAGTGAACTATAGGCCAATCTCACTAATGAACATAGATACAAAAATCCTTAGTAAAATAGTGGCAAATGGAATGCAGAAGATCATCAAGAAGATCATACACCCTGACCAGATGGGATTCATCCAAGGGATGCAGGGATCTTTTAACATACTCAAATCAATCAATGTAATACACTATATCAATAGACCAAGGACAAAAACAATATGAGTATTTCCACAGATGCAGAAAAAGCATTTGACAAAATCCAACATGCATTTATGAAAAAAACTCTACAAAAATTGGAATAGATGGTCTCTACCTCAATATGATAAAAGCCATATATGAAAAACCAACAGCCAATATCATACTAAATGCTCAAAAACTGAAATCCTTCACTCTAAAATCAGGAACAAGACACAGATATCCACTATCACCCCTCTTGTTCAATATATTTTTGGAAACATTAGCCACAGCAATTAGACAAGAGAAAGAAATAAAAGGAATAAAGATAGAAAATGAAGAAGTCAAATTGTCATTATTTGCAGATGACATGATACTCTATCTAGAAGACCCCAAGAACACCACCAAAAATCTTCCAGGCTTAATAACCAAATTCAGTAGGGTAGCTGGATACAAGGTCAGTCAACACACAAAAATCAATAGCTTTCCTCTACCTGAACAATAGACTCACTGAGACAGAAATAGGGCAAATAATTCCTTTCACAATAGCATCCAAAAACCTGAAATACCTAGGAATCAACCTAATGAAAGAAATCAAAGACCTCTTCTCTGAAAACTATGGCATTCTGAAAAGAGAGGTTGAAGATCATATCAGAAAATGGAAAGACATCTCCTGCTCCTGGGTAGGAAGGATCAATATAGTGAAAATGGCCATACTTCCAAAACTGCTATATAGATTCAATGCTATATAGGTTCAATCCCAATTGAAATCCCAGCAGCATACTTCATGGACCTTGAGAAAACAATCCAAAAATTCATTTGGAACAAGAAGAGACCTAGAATAACAAAAGCAATTCTAGGCAACAGAGACATGGCAAGGGATATCACAACCCCCAACTTGAAACTGTTCTACAAAGTTACTGAGATAAAAACAGCATGTTACTGGCAAAGAAACAGACCTGAGGACCAGTGGAATAGATTAGAAGATGCCGAAACAACTCCAGACACACTCAGTGATCTCATCTTCGACAAAGGAGCCAAACACCTTCACTGGAGGAAAGACAGCCTCTTTAATAAACGCTGGTGGAAAAATTGGGTTTCAACTTACCAAAGATTAAAACTTGACCTATATCTCTCACCATGCACTAAACTAAAATCTAAACCGATTAAGGATCTAAACATTAAAGTAGAAACGCTGAATCACCTGGAACAGAGGTTAGGTAGAACGTTTGAAAACATTGGTTTAGGAAAAGATTTTATGAACAAAACCTCAGTTCCCCGTGAACTAGCACAAACTATCAACAGGTGGGATCTCTTCTTATTGCAAATCTTCTGCACAGCAAGAGAAACCACCAGCAGTGTGAAGAGACAACCCATAATGTGGGAAAAAATCTTCACCTGCTGTTCCTCAGACAAAGGTGTACTATCTCCAATCTATAAAGAACTTAAAAAGATCAGACCTCCCAAATTTAAAGACCCAATCTGTAAATGGGCATCTGAAATTAACAGACATTTCTCAACAAAGAAGTAGAAATAGCAAATAAATACATGAAAAAGTGTAAAACATCACTGGTCATTTGAGAGATGCAAATGAAAACAACGCTGTGATGCCACCTCACTCCAGAAAGAATGGCTGCTATCATGAAATCAAGCAACAACAAATGCTGGCAGGGCTGTGGGGAAAGAGGAACACTGCTCCACTGCTGGTGGGAGTGTAGGCTGGTGCAGCCACTGTGGAAATTACTCTGCAACCTTAAAGAACTAGGACTGGAAGTCCCATTTGACCCAGCTATTTCCCTACTGGGTATCTTCCCCCAAAGAATTAAAAGAATCATACCACAGTGATATATATGTACCCATGTTCATAGCAGCACAATTTGTAATAGCTATAACTTGGAAGCAGCCCAAATGCCCATCAACTGGAGACTGGATGAGGAAATGTAGTTTTTTAATAAAATGGAGTACTACTCAGGCCCCCAAAATGAGAAATTAGAGACATTTATAGCTAAATGGATGCACATTGAGGTGATACTCTTAAGTGAAATAAATAGGACACACATGTGTAAACACTGAATAGTTTTTGTAGTGTTAGAAAGTGAAAGTTTAAGTAAGGACTAAAAGGTATAATAGATAATGTGAAATAGGAAGAAAAGGGGCAAAAGGGAAGGGGAAGTGGGAGGGGTATGGGAAAGGAAAGAAGGGAATGGAATTAATATGAGAAAATGGAAAAATGGAAACAAAGTCTTTGTAAATAGCGGGGGATGGAGGGGTTAAGGGCAAGGCAGGGAAAGGGGGAAAAAAGAAGCAAGAGAGATTATGTAAAGGTGCAAATTTCCAATGATGAGTGTCATTATATTGCATACCTAAATTGTACCAATAAAATAATTTTTTTTTAAAAAGGTAGTGGATAAATCTTCAAGAATGTGTTATTGTATCACAAGCCCCTTTATAAAAAAAAAGCAGCTTATTACACAGGGGAGGGTATAACATATGGTCTTAAAAGTGTTTTCATGAGTTACAAGTTGTGATGAATTTATTAAGTAGAAATGTGATTTTATCAAGTACTTCAGAGAGGGTTTATCTGATTTTGTGTTGGAGGGAAAATTCAGGGAATGCACTTTAGATGTAAGCACTCCTGAACCAAGTCTTAATGTTAGCCGTGACCATGGTTTGGTCAAGATCATTTACATTTTTCCATTCAAAGATATTATGTGCACCAACTGTGTGCTCAACACCAATTACTATATTTGTATTTTAATAGGTTTTGGCTATGTGTTTAAAAACTCTAAGATAATCTTCACAGTAAAGAAAAACAGAAAACTTCTGAAATTTTAGTGACTATATATTTTTTCAAAGAAAATGTAATAAAAAAGAAAAAAGAAATTATGTCATTTTTCATGGCTAAGAATGTGGAACATTTTAGAATTAGGGACTAATAAGATAGAAAATATTATTTATATATAGCTTTAATTCAAACCATAATTTTAAAATGATATGAATTGAAGTACTAAAAGATATTTGCGTGATTAAATATAAGGTCTAAAAATGGAATAATAAAGGAATTTAAGAAAAAAAGGAATAATATTGAGTAAAAACAGAGTTAATAAATAGGTAAGTGTATAAGTATGTACTACAACAAATTAAATATAATTTAATTATAAAATCAAAATTGATTTTTAAATTTCTAGCTTCTTAATTCTATAATTTAAATTTCTGAGTTTATACGAGTTGAAAATCAATTATATTTAGGGCTTTCTTAGTTACTTTAACTGGTTTTTACAAAACTGGGTTCTAATGTATAATGGGTATTGTGAAGTAGAAAGAAAAGGTCTAAAGGAGTAGGGGAAGTGGGAGGGGTAGGAGAAAGAAAAGAAGGGAAAAGAAAAAATACGAGAAAAGGAAAAAAATGGAAACAAACTCTTTGTAAATAGGGAAGGGAGGAGGGGGTGAAGGGAGGACAGGGGAATGGGGAAAAAATAAGAACCAAGATACATCATGTAAAGGTACAAGTTCCCAATGATGAATGTCATTATATTGTATTCCTAAAATGTACTGATAAAATTAATTTTTAAAAAACCAGGACTTTGTAAAAGGCTGATATCTATTTTTTTTGTGTGTGAGCTAGTAATGGGGATTGAATCCAGGGCTTTTACTCTGAGTTATATGTTCAGCTCGTTTATTATAGTTGCTTTTATTTATTGTTTTGTTTTGGTTTGAGGCAGAGCCTCACTAGGTTGCTAAACTGCCCAGGCTTCCTTTGAACTTGTGATCCTTTTACCTCAGCTTCTGGGCTGAGATTGTAGAAATCTGCAGCCTCCCCTGGTTTATTGAGGATAGGCTCAGTTCTTTGAGGGAGGAATGTATGCCAACTATTTCATCTCCATCAATAAGCATATATACTTGTTTACTGCTATATTTGACAGTTGAGATGTAGTTGAAAGATAATAAGTTGGATATGTTTAAAGGGTACAATTTGATAAAATCTGGCATATGCATTCACCTTTGAAAACATTACCATAGTGTCTATAATAATGCCTGTTCCATGTGCTATTCAGCTTCCTACCAGGGTGACAAAATATCTGAGATAAACCACATAAAAGAGGAAACATTTATTTTGGCTCACAGTTTCAGAGGTTTCAGTCCATGATCATTTAGCTTCCTTGCTTCTGGGTCCATGGAAGGGCCAAACATGGCAGAGAGCTTGTGAAAGAACAGAGCAGCATATTTTATGGTGCCCAAGAAACAGTCAGTGAGACAGCCTAGTTTCAGGGACATGATGTATCCTTCTAAAGTGGGTCTCCAGTGACCTTCTTCCTCCATAGTACCCCATGCTGGTATCCAGTAACCTCTGTAGGACCTATTTCCAAACATGGAAGGACTGAGCCCCAAGCCTTTGATACATGCATGTTTTGGGGACACATGATATTTGGACCAACACCACAAAAAGTTTCTCTTTTGTCTTATATAAACACACTTACCTATCTCTTTTCATCCAAATCTTTAGTCAACTACTAATCTGCTTTCAGGAAGTGAAGATTAGTTCAATTTTATAGAATTTTGTATAAATGAAATAATTCAATTTAAAGACTTAAGAGCAGTGCCATACTGGCTTTTTTTAAAAGCAAAATATGTTGAAATTGACCATATTTTATCATTAATTCACCATGTCTTTTTGTTGTTTATTCATTTATTTTTGTGTTTTTTAATAGGTTTAAAATGTGTGTGTAAGGCTATACTTTGAGGGATCAATTCTATAGTTGGTTAAAATGTGTATGTGTTTATATATGGGTGTGTAACAATATTTCATTCAAAAATATACATTTTATATTTCTGTTAAGGCTTTATATTTTTTTAAAAAATGTAATATTTAATAAAATACTATTATATCTTAAGGATAATAGCATATTACATTTGAGAAATATGGTTTGTAATCAAATTTCAAAATATGCAGGATTGGTCTATTTTTCCTTTAACAGTTATTTTGATAATTTTGAGATCTCAGATGTTGAATGGTATGCTGAAAATACTAACTTTTTAAAAAGTAAGAACTTATGGGGCCAGGGATTTAGCTCAGTAGTTCTGCCGCTTGCCTTGCAAGTGGGAGGATTCGAGTTTGATCCCTGGCACCAAAAAAAAGTAAGAACTTATATGTTCTGTGGAGACTATAGGTATTAGTCAAAAACGTGATTGGCGTTAAGTATAACATTTAAAAATACTAAAAAGTTTGATCAAATTGGTAATTGAACAGTTTTTCTGCTTCAAGGAAAAATCTTCATTCAAATACAAGAAATTTATTGTTACTTAAAAATGAAGTTCATAATTATTCTCCATATTTGAGGAATTGCTTTGATAAACCCATAGTTTACAAATTTTCATTAATGATAGTTTTCTGGTACCCACAAAGAGATATATATTTTAGAAAAATTTTTCATACCAAAAACATTACAAATATATAATATAGTAATGCATGATTACTGAAAGATTTTGATTGTTAATAAATAAAAGTATTTTTCAAGACACATGGTATTAATATAAATAAGTTAATTAAATGAGTAATTGCTAAATTCAATGTCAATTAAGTTAAAGACTTCTTAATCATTCAGAGTATTTATCTGAAATATTTTATTAGTTTTGACATTAGTGAAGAAGATAAATATGCTAAAATTATGCAATTTACAGAATTACCTAATAATAATGTTACAAAGTAGTTTGTGTATTTTTTTAATGATTACCTCTGACAGGATACAAGGGGATATGATTAGCAGCAAATGCTTCCTCATTAAAGTCAAATCACAAAAATCAACTAGCTACAAAAAAAATTCAATGTTTTTTATCATAGAGTATAAGAATCAAGTATTAAATCTAAATATTACTACAAAAAAGACATTAAAAGTAGCTTCCAGGCAATTATGAAATGTATATTTGTATCCAGGTTGATAACAAGTTTATCCATGCATTACATGCCAACAAAAGCAGAAGGTACAGTTCAAGTGGGAGTATCAGACACATTCTGCAGACATCAAATGAGGATTGATATACTCAAACTTTCAAATTCAGATTGATTGAACTTCCTCACAATGTCATCATGATCTGGAGTGAGCTATGCAAGGAAGTTTAAACCAAATTCTCCAGAAATATTTGGTTTAGATGGAGGTTTCACCTGCTTTTGGTCCTTCATATTCCAGCCAACATTTTGAAAGAATGGATACCCCTAAATATCACCAAATTCTGTTTGAGAAAAACAATCCAATAGTTTCTTTTGATCCTTCTTGAGCAAACTCTTCAGGACACTTGCAGCTTTTCCAGAGAATGTGGTATGTGAATGTTTTTTCCAAACTATTTTGAAAAATTATCAGAGTTGCAATCAGAATTATTAGCGCTTCCAGCAATATCAAATAGAGATCTTCTGGCTATCATCTCAAACATTAGTAGGCCAAGAATCTACCAGTTGACACTGTAACCATAATCTTCTCCTGCTAAAATTTCTGGATCAAGGTAATTAGGAGTACCACAGAAAGTACTGATTGTATCTCCCAATTGTAATCCTTCCTTACACATACAATAGTCTGTAAATTCAATGTGGCTCTCTGAGACCAGTGACACTTGCCCAATTACAAATTTCTATAAATTAGTCCTTGCTCATAAAGATAATTTAATGTTTAACTAATTTCTGCAGAGTAAGCCTTCAGGAATTTTTCCTTGTTGCTATATATGAAGATTTTCTCCATTCACATACTCTACAACAAAGAACAATCTGCTTTCTGTGTGATAGAAAGAAAGCAGTCCATCAAGAAAAGGATGATTAATGGGCCAAGGTTTTAGCTCAGTGGTTTTGCCGCCTGCTGCGCAAGCACAAGGACCCAAGTTCGATCCCCAGTACCAAAATAAAAGAAAGAGGGAGAGAGAGAGAGAGAGAGAGAGAGAGAGAGAGAGAGAGAGAGAGAGAGAGAGAGAGAGAGAGAGAGTGAGAGAAAGAAAGAAAGAAAGAAAGAAAGAAAGAAAGGGAAGGGTGATTAGATGTTTGCTCCATTTCATGATGAAAAGCTATTCATTGTTCGAACACGTTACAAATTTTCATTGCCCTCAAAGGGGATGGAAGGCTTAAAAGTCATCATGATATATGTTCCCTTCATCAGTGAGGCCTGTGTGGTGGAGGTGGAGGTTGTGGAGCTGTATTGGAAGGAGGGACCATAGAAGGGTTGACTGGCCAGCAAAATTGGCACTAAGGGCTTCATAAGGGAGTGCAGTCTGAATGCCTACCCTAACCACAATGGTCAGACTTCTGCAAGGTTCCCTGGAAAGTGGTTTCCAATAGTGGTGGTTTGGTCAGTAAGGACATACACTAAGCTTCTTACTGTCTCTAGGGGCCTGATGGCTGGGACTTTGGTCTCCTACCCTGAACACCTCGGTGTCTCCAGGTTTTTGGTGGCTGGGTCTGGCAAGACTTGCCCTGGGATCTTTTGAGTCTTTCGGGGTTGGGGAGACTTCAAATAGTTTTTTTGTCTTTTTCTAGAAGACTCATGGTTGGGCCTGCATAGACCTTCCCTGGGATGTCTATGTGGCCTGAGGCATCTGGAAGTAGTCAACTATCTTCTCAGTCATTTAAAGATGCTTTCCCTGTCTGATGTTCTGAGCCTGCTGCCTTGCAAAGCGGAGAAGCAGCTCAGCTTGGTGGTTATAGACCGTCTCTGGATAAGTGAGCATTGTAGATAGCGGTCTGCAGATTGTGATGCCTATTAACAAGAGTTCCAAGTTCTTTTTGGACCTGTTGCCAAGGTCATATCTTGAGGTCAATAACCTGAGTTCCCCTCTGATAAGAAGACCCTCGGACCCATCTTTTTCTTCATACTAAATAAAAGTTACTTTTATTATTTTTATCTATCTACCTGTATCTATAATCTAACCATTAGTTTTTTACATTTTTGGTACTGGAGCTTGAATCCTGCATCTTCCCACAAAAGTATATCCTCAGCCTTTTTTTTCAGACACTAATTAGGGATCTCACAAAGTCACTACATTTTTCAGGTTGGACCCTGCTCTTCTTGCCTTAGCCTTCTAAAATGCTGTGGTTATACTCACACACCATCTTGCCTGATTCAATGTGATTTTAGAAACAGCAAAAGAACAACTAAGAAAGCTTTCTGTGATATTAGACATTTGTGACATTTTAAGTTTCAAAGCAACATTCATGCGCTGATACTTTGTATTTGGGAGGCACAGTGCTGAGGGGTCTTTTCCATGCAAAGGAGCCATTTTCTCTGAAAATACAGTGCTGGGCATTTACAAGTAGACAACTATGAAATTTTAGGCTGGTTTTCTTTCCTGGATTGATTTTATCATCATTTTCATTTAAATAGGGAGTACTGAAACAGTTCAGAAATTTCTGCAATAATTTTCCTTCAGATATAGATACAGTGTTTTCAGACTGTAACCTATAGGGTGGTAGTGGTGGATTCATAATGTTCATAGCTTTCAGGTCCACACAAATGATTTAATTATTCATTCTCAGTTAATGAACTTAATCCCAAATTGACACCTCTATGGTGATGATGAACACATACATAGAGCACTTTGAAACTTTCTTTCTGGCCACTTGTAATCACTTCTTGTCTTCTCATCCCAAGCAGTCCAAGTACTTTGTATCCAGGTGGAGAATTTGCATTTTATAGAAGCCAAAAAGCTGTGACCATTCAGCATGTATTTTTTTGTGTGTTTTGCAGAGCTTATTCAGTCGTTAGAGTTGGCTTTCCCATATGCTGTTGCTTGTCAGTGTCAGTTATTGGGCCATCACATCCCATTGCATTTCTAAGCCTTTTCTTTACATGTTAAACATTCCATATTTGTAGGCCGCCAACAGGTAGATTTTCATGTAATCAGATTTCAAATACCTGTTCACATACTTTCCTCAATCCTTTTCATTCATGTTTCAAATTTATAAAGTTTTGAAACTTTTTGCCAAGGAACCCTTGGCATGTGCATCCTTTGAAGAATGTATGCAATGCTAAATGCAGTTTGCTGTGCAAATCTCAGGAAGGAAACATTCATTTCAACTTGCTTAGTTTTGGATGCTGATTGTTCACAACAGTAGCCAAATGTTGTTCTTAAGAGCTAACTCTAATACTTCCTATCAAAACAGGAAAGGAGTTTCCCACAGGGAGGGATTTTCCAAGATATTTTTACCTGAGAATGTTTTAGCAAAACATCTTGCATTTGAGTCTATAACATATTCATAATTTAATGTTCATTATTTCATACAGCTAGATTTCTTTCAAAGATACAGATATATAATTAAGATATTAAAATAGTAGTTTAAAAGGTTTAAATTATTTAAAATGATGTGCGTTAGAGAGTAATCCAGTATGCAATTGTGGTCATTAGTAGGTAGCATCATATATGAATTTCTAAAACTTCTTAGCTCAATAGTGTCAACTACAGAATCATACTGACTTCTCTCAGAGGAACTATGACAAAGAAACAATAATGTCACTTTAGTGATACCAGTTTAGTGAATATAAAATGTTCCTATGAATAATGTGGCCACTGAAAAACTGCTGTATTTTTTTGTGAATGGATTTTAAAACAAGGTTTTGATCTTAAAATGTAAAGAGATTTTTTTGGACTTTAAAATTGCAAAGGACCACATTCAGATTCTGATTCTATTAGTCAATAGTGTAATGACCATTAACAAGATGTTTTTTATTTGAACTCTATTTTTTAACCTGTAAAATGGGGCTATTACTACTAATTAGAAGAATAGTTTTGCATTGAAATATTTAATTTATGTAAAACAGATGAGTAATTTCTAGCATTTTATAGGTGCTAAAATAGAGTTTACTATAAAGCTATTTTTACACATTCAGAGGACCTTAAATTCTACATATTATAAGACATGGGCAAAGTACTGGAGTAAAATCAAGCAAAACATAAACATGGAAAAGAGGCACTAACGAGAAAATAGGGAGTTCAAATGAAAACAGGAAAAGCTGTGTTAGATTTTTTCACAGGGCTTAACAAACTAAGCAAACAATCAATAAATATCGGTTGTATAACTATAGGAAAAAAAATACGATTATCCTCAGCTATTTAAATTCTCACAGAAAGTTTATTTTTGAAACAGAGTTTTTCAGTCTATTTTCTGCTGTTCTCAAGAAGTTCCATAGATTGTATAATTTACAAGAAATTATATTTCTTATAGCTTTGGAGTTTGGGATGTACATTATGTAGAAGTCACATCTGCTGAGGGCCTTCTTGCTGCTTCATACCACAGTGAAAAGGCATGCACAAAAGAGAGAATGGAAATCAGACTGAATTCACTTTCATAAAAACACCCAGTCAAGCTATAACTAACTCATTCCTGGAATAACAACATTAATCATTTATAGTGGCAGAGTTCTCATAACCTAACCACCTCTTAAATGTTGTAACTTCTAATATTCTTGTAATTATTATATTTCAACATGAGTTTTGGAAGGGACATTCAAATCATAGCAGAGAGCTTTTGGCCATAGAAAAACTACAAAGAAATATGTACTCCTAGAAATAAATAAGTTGCTTAGAAAGGTAAAGAAAATGAATTCCACTGGTCATAAGTTAAGACTGTAATAATTTTCTATCTCTATAATTTAATTACTTTTTCTTACAATTATGAGCCAATCTTTAATATACCATAGATTGTATTTTAACAGCATCTTTGAAATGTCATTAATAGTAGAGAAATGTCATCGGTAGCAATTGATATGAAAATATAGATGTCATTGAAGTCTGTGTGGGATTTTGAATACCATCAGCAATAAAGTTTAATAAGTGTGGGAGAAATTTGTTCTAATATCTCATTTGTCACTTTACAGATAACTTTTGAGAAATAATAGATAACTTCTGCCCTATAATAACTTGGCAATTAAACTTGCATTATTTTGTCTCTGACTGAAACATAATGCAGTTGAAAGGAAATAACCTGAAAACTGTGTTCAAATCTTTTCTTTCTTTCTTTCTTTCTTTCTTTCTTTCTTTCTTTCTTTCTTTCTTTCTTTCTTTCTTTCTTTCTTTCTTTCTTTGTGTCTTTCTTCATTCTTTCTGCCTTTCTATTTGTGGTGGTAGGAATTAAAATGTTTATCAAATAAGCAATAGTGTGCCTATCCCGACTTTATTAGGTCTTTATTATAAATCTTTATTATAGTCTATTTTAATTTTTGTATATAAACAGAATATGATGTATGCTTCATAGATCTAAGGAAATATCCAATAGACAAGAGTGTAAACTGATTTGGAAACTGTCTTTTTATTCTTGGACACTGTTGAATAGAAGTCTGTCATACTCATAATTTCCAGTTTTTATATGTCTTTTCTTTACTTTGTCTTTAGTAGCAACATCACCCATCAACATTTGCAGGTACACTTTGATGAGATTCTAAAATAACATGGTCAATGTGAATTGTATGCATCTAAATACTGTCTTGCCACAAGATGGGGAAAACAGTACTAGACTGAAAAATTGTGGCATGTCTTCTCTTTTATTGAAATAAAGAATAAAACAAACTTATTCATCAAAAAATAAAGCAAAACAAATAATGAAAGAATAAAATAACAATCATTTAAATTATTCTGAACAAAAGAAATGGAATTTATGATAACGGAATATAAATACATTTTCTCAAAATGATGGGAGCACGTTTTTGGAAACTAAGTGATTAGTTAGCAATTACATATCAGCTTAGATACATATTTTAATAAGGCCTTAAAAGAAATGAACTTTAATGAAACTTTCTTGGTGAAAAGAAAGTAGACTTATTTACAGAATGAGTATGAGCAAGGTATATAAAACTAAAGATCTTATACTTTTGAACAAAAATATTATCTGATTCCAGTTTTATGCATGGTTATGTGAAAATAAAAAAAATAGCATAAGTCAGATGGAACATGACAATTTGACTTTCAATATTGACAACTATATTTTCCCTTTGTATTTGAGGTAAAGTTAGGTCAGCTTGTATTGTTACTCATTTTACTATTTTGAAGTAAATCTCCATATATTTACGTCTTCTAAAGTGTGTGCAAATGTGCACAGATGAATACTCCTCAGCTAAATCCTGAAGATCACTATCAGATTGTTTTTCATTGGCACGATTCCCATAATAATTAAGAAATTATTATGTAATGAATAAATGTTAACTTTCACATAATGACTTCCTTATATTTTACTGCCTTTATTAAATAGAAATAAAAAACAATTTAGAAAATAAACAGGGTAAATTTGTTTTTTTAAATTTTAGTAATGTATTTCTAGAGAGCTTCAGAACTCCTATGGCGGAGGAACACTTTTATTCTTTAAAATAAAGACTTCTGCTAAAGACTTAAGTGCTTATACCGCAAACTTAAAAATAAGGTCAACTTGATGTGATGAACGTGATTTGTAATGAATGTGATAATAATGCTAAAATAGTTTTGAAAGGACTGTTTTAGCTGAAGACTGCAATCTAGAGCACAATTGATTTTTGTAACTTTTTTCTCTTTTTCTCTTAGCCAACATTTTTATGTGACCATTTATCATTTAATTCTGGCTTTGAGATAAGTATAATAATTTGTTATTTTCAATGATTCTACATAACACTAGATTACAACATTTCCTTGAAGATTGTTTCCATGAGTAAATGTTTAATTTTCTTGATTACAGATTTTTGGAGAAATTTTTATATAGGGAAATTCATTTTATTTGATTCATTTTTCATAAATTTAATTTACCTCATAGAATCATAAAATGATCATTACAAAGTAACTTATTAAATTTTAGTTATTAGTTCATGTCTTCTTACAAAATTGTAAATTTCTCAAAGTCAAAGACTACTGATGAGTAAGTCAAAGAGGATGACTATTGCTATAGTTTAGAACCTGGGTTTTTGCCCCAAACTTTATGTGTTTGGAAAGTGATTAGATCATTGGGGGACCTACAATGCACAGGTGGATTTGTAATGAGTTCATTGCTGATGTGCTGGTAGAAGGCACAGCCCAGTAGAAAGAAGCTGGTCTCTGGAGGCATCACCTACAAGGTATATTTTCACCCCTGGCCTGGTTTTGCTGTCTTCTTCCTGGTCAGCATAATGTGAGTAGCTTCCACCATGAGCCTTCCACCATGTCAGTTTGGGCTTTGGAGCTGTCAGAATGTACAAACCTGAAAACTTCAGAAAACATGAGTCAAACTAAACCTCTCTTCCTTTCAGCTGTGGGTGTCATTTATTATGTCTCAACAAGAAAGTAATTAAGACAAATATCCTTTACAGTATCGAGATGAATATTTTAAAATAATTAGAAGACAGGATTTGGAGTCCCTGTATTAATATTTATATCTCGATGTCCTGCCAAAGCCTCATGCCCTCATAGGTGGTGAGGTGACTGGATCATCGGAGGTGATATTCAGTGGATTAGCCCACTTCCGAGTTTATAGCTAAATATGATGTGGGGAGGTGAAGTCTTGTTGGAGTAAGTGGGTAACTGTGGGCATGACCCCATATCTTCCTCCCTCTTCCCTTAATCTCTCTTTCTGCTTCCAACCTGCCCTATCATGAGCAATTATCCTCTTCCATGCCACCACTCTGCTTGGGATCCGGCTGACTATGGATTGGAGCCATTATAAATTGTGAGCCAAAATAAGCCTTTCCTCCATTAAGTTGTAGGTGTCAGCTATTGTGTCTCAGCAATGAGAAAGTAACTAAGAGAACATATATCACAAAGAAGTGATAAATGTGTGAGAAGATAGATGTTACAGAATGCAATTTGATTACTATACAATGTACACATGTATCAAAGTATCAAAATACATGATTGTTTCTCTCTATATATGTATGTATTTTAACATATGTACAATCACTACGTTAAAAACATAATTTAAAAACTATAAAAATAAATTGATAATTTTATGTTCTCTTGTCACTTTTCCAAACGTTAAAGAAGAAACTATATAATCAGATTTTACTGGGTGTGTCTTTCATGCTCTCTGTTATCCAAAAATTGACTATTGTATCTATTATTACTCATTGTTTCATATTTTTTTCTCTCATTTTGGGTTTTTATATAATAAGCATCACTAAGCAGCACCGATTACAGGTCATAGGAAGAAATGGCAAGAATGAAAGTTAAATAACTTGTTATTAAGAAGCTATAGTGGTATTTGCTGGGAATCTGCGTGTTAAGAAACGTGGTGGTGGCGGCGCTCTTCGCCTAAATTTGAAGGTTTAGGCGTTCAAAATGGCGGCAGAGGTGTTTCCCAGCGCGAGGAGGCAATACTGTGTGGAGCCGGAGCAGAGCCAAAGAGCTGTACTGGTCCAGTTCGCCAACGGGAAGCTGCAGAACCTAGGCAACCTGCGCTTCACTTTGTACAACAGCGCTGACTCCACAAATCCCAGGAAGAGAAGTCAGCGGATCCTGGCAGCTGAAACAGACGGACTTTCCTATGTTGGAAACAATTTTGGGACTGGAGCCCTGAAGTGTAACACTCTTCGCAGGCACTTTATTGGAATTTTGAACAAGATCTCTGGCCAGATGGAAGTGTATGTTGCTGAATTGTTCAACATGCAGCCACTGTTTGCAGATGAATCATTTGAGAGTGAACCCACATTGGACAGTCAGACCAAAACTTTCAGAGAAAAGATGGATTCTTCCATTGAAGCCTTCGGTGCCACCAAACAGAAACAAGCTCTGAACTCCAGGAGAATGCCCAAAGTTGGCAGGGAATCTTTGAATCCAGCAGTAGCTAAAGCTGCAGAGGAGATCATTGATACAAAGGGTGTGGAGGCGCTGGTCAGTGATGCCATCTAGGTCGACTTGCAAGATGATCCCCTCTACCTTCCTCCCTGCTATGCTGATGCAGTGAAGCCTGAAGATGTGTATAAATTTGAAGATATTTTATCCCCTGTGGAGTATGATGCTCTTGAGGGCCTATCTGAAGCTTTCAGGAAGGTGACATCAAAGAGATATTGAAGATGATTGAAGAGAACAGCCACTGCCTCTTTGTCATAGAAGCACTGAAGTCTTTGCTATCAAATGAGGAGAGCAGAGATTGCCAGGCCCAGTGTATGTGGTTTCTAGAATTTTTCATCAAATTTCGAGCTCAGAAAGTGATAAAGCAGAAAAGTGCCCTGGGGCCTGGAATCCCCCACATCAACACAAAACTGCTGAAGCACTTTACCTGCTTAACTTACAACAAAGGCAGTTTACAGGATGTAATTTCAAATTCTATGAAATCAAAGATCACTGCATATGTGATCATACTTGCCTTGCACATGAATGACTTCCAGATTGACCTGACAGTGTTAGAGCAAGACTTGAAACTCAGTGAGAAAAGGATGATTGAGTTAGCGAAAGCCATGAGGTTGAAGATCTCTAAAAGAAAGGTGTCATTGCCACCTGGAAGGGAAGAGGATCACACTCTGGGCTGGGCACTCTGTCCATCCCACTGCCTCCAGCTCAGAACTCAAACCAGTCCAAGTGGAAGAAGATGTATCTATATGTATGCTTTCCATACAGCCATTTTGGCCACCTCATAGCCACTGCTTGAAAAGCTAATGAAAGGAGGCTTGCCTCAGCAGGAGCATAGAGCCAGAAGCCAGCATCCCAATCATGCCTGTTTTATGTAGAAATATAATGTGATCGCCAGACTGGACTTCATCTCCCTCTAGTGTCACTGTGATCATAAGTGGCAGATGTTTCTCATGTTCACATGTATGGGGATTTGTGACTGACGGTGGGGTCTGGGAAGTCAGAAGGTTTCACCAGGCTGAACCCTGAGCCACATCTACTGGATGGTTTATGAAGAGTCTGGAAGGGCCAGTGAAGTAGGTGTGAGGAGGATCTAGCATAGCACGGCTGAGAAAAGGAGGCTTCCAACTTTGTCAGGAGCTATGGGTCACCAGTAGGAGGGGGTTGTCAGGACAAGCTACTTAATGCCTGTTCTAATAAGCTGGAGCCAAGTCAGGAAGTAATAATCCCAGTTTTTCTGCCTGGCTAAGGTTACATATAGGGGGAGAGTCCGGTCAGCCAAGTAGGACCAGAGAAGAATACAATAGAAAGCATTAATGGTCAACCCAGTGCCTTCACTTGCTATTTGGATGCAGGCTTTGGTAGCAGGACAACTGGCAGTGAAGATCCTGGGTTGCTAAGGGAGGTGTGGATAGAGGCTAGGCTCTTTATCCCCACAATACCAAAGGGTTACCTGGCTGTCATTCTGAAAGCAAGGAGTTCAAGGCAAAAAGAAGTACACCAGAAGCACATTATGAATCAGAACATTGCAGATTAGATGTGGTACCCAATGGAAAATGAAGATGCTTAAAAGAAACAGTTCTCTCAGTACTGAAGGACGGTGTAATTCCAGATATGATGGGAGATGTATGAGGAAGCTCATGTTGCTCCATGAGAGAATCTAGTCTATGAGAAGCTCAAGAGAGAAAAATTAAAAAGAAGGCATGAAAGTGTCCCAAAATGTCCCTTGCTCAGAAAGAAGATGGGGCATCTTAAAAGACAGCAAGTGTCTTCAGAGGTCAGGAGCAGGCTGCTGAGGGACAAACCAGACAACAGTTTTCTATAAAGATTTTTCAGACAAACAAAACTTAGCAAAAAAGGAGGAAAAACGTGTAAGTACTAGCTAGCTTCTCTGGTAATCTATGGATATGGCAAAAATGCTAAGATGCTGAGTAATCAAGTTGGGAAAATGTTTTTCTGGCTCTGAAGACCTTTGCTGACTGTCAAGTGAGGATAGGAGGGGCTATTAGTATTGTTCTTCACAAAGCCTCATGGGGCAAGCAGGACTCACAAACTCTGAATGGCAGAGAAGAACATAGAGACCCTGAGAGATGCGCCCCTTCCAGCTCTAAATCATGGGTTCTGGTGGGAAGAAGCTGACCAGACAGGAGGGTCCTGGGATTTTCTTTTTTCCTGAAGAGAAGCAGGGGCATCCCTAGGGAGGGCAGGTCCTGCCAGACCTGTATCTATCTGTCTGGAAAGCCCACCAGTGCCCAGCCAAAGCAAGACCTCCCACAATGTCTCTTTTAAAATATAGGACTTTATTTTAGTTTTTTTTAAAAAAGAAGCTATGGTAAAAAGGGAAAAATTGGTGTAAAATTTTAAAGTATTTATAAAGTTAAGAGCTTTGAGTGACTAAAAGGGAGGAAAGGATGGAGAGCTATAGGACAAAACAAATTTAATGTGTGAAGATTAGACAAAACAGTAAAAGAATGTAAGTGATTATGGGGAAGAATTGGCCAAGTTGGAGAGAAGAAATGGAGAATGTCTACTAATGGTTATGAAGTGTCTTTTTTATGTAGTGATAAATTTCTAAAACTGTTGGGGTATGATCCCTCTATATTAAGTTTCTTTCTGTTACTGTAACAAAATATCTGCTGTTGGGTAACTTTAATAAGAAATAGAAGTTTATTTTCCTTGAAGTTCTGGAAACTCAGAAACATGTCTTGGCATCATCTCCATTCTTGTGAGGACATCACCAAGGACAGGATTGTAACAGTGAGAGTGTAAGAGGGACAGATCACATCACCAACAGGAAAACAGAGGTCAATTCAACAGTTAACCTCAGGCTTTTTTAACAGCTTGCTCTCTCAAGAGTTTATTGCAGCAGACTAGTATTTTCAGTAAATTCAAATGATCTCACAATTTCCCATTCGGTCTCCACATCTTAAAGGCCCATACCACCTTCAAACATCACTACATTGAGTCAAACATCCAACACATAAACCCTTGGGGATAATGCAAACCATATCCAAACATAGCACATTTTATACCTTTTTAGATTTATGATCATAAATCCATTTGAATTTTGTCAGATATTTTTCCTTTCTCTATTGAAATGATCAGAATATTTTGTCATGCAGACTTTTATTTTGCTGCATTATATTTATTGATCTGCATATGTTGAAACATTCTCTAGTTCCTGCAATAAATCCCATTCAATCATATTGAACAATTTTTAAATGTGCTGTTGAATTTGTTTTGTTAGCACTTTGTTGAGGAAAATGCTTCTGTGTTTTAAAAGTATTGGCTTGCAGTTTTCTGTTTTTGTAATATCCTTGTATGTCTTTGTTATCCACTTATGGTTGAACTCAAAATGAATTTGGAAGTGATTTCCACAATTTTTAAAAGAGTTTGAGAGGATTGGTATTCCTGAAGTTCCTTTTCAAAATTTGTTAGAACTCAGAAAATGCATTTCCTTAGAGGGTGGTAGAGAATAAAAAAAATATCGATACACATATGCATACACATACACATGTTTGTCAAAAATGTTGAGGTGGAGAAAGCATAAACCAGAGAATGCCAGAAGTGTGTGTATGTGATTTTGTCCATTGTGTCTGACCAATATGTTTGTGTGTGTGTGTGTGTGTGTGTGTGTACATGCACTAATGGTGTATGTGCACTAATGGTGTGTGTTCATTGCATGTGTATATGTGCATGGCTAAAGTGTGCTTGTTAATGTGCATGTATTATTGTATAACTCTAGTTAGGAAAATTACCTAGTGAAATTTTCAGACATACGTGGAGTGACATAGTTAGGCAAAGAAACAGAAAAAGAGACTTACAAATAGAGAGGAAAATTATGAAAATGTCTTGAAGTTTGAGGTATGATTCTTGTGGCTTTGACAAAGGTAAAACAGGAGATCAGAAGATGTATACATTATATAAACATATATATGATGTATCTCTAAATTTATATATATATATATTGCTTAAAGGAAACAATTATGAATATTCACATCTACAGTAAAATTGGCTTAGCTTGTGGTCCTTGTATCAATGAAAATTGTAAAAATTGGGATCTTTTTCCTCCTTACTATGTGAGTGTTCAATTAATATTATTTTTATCATGATATTTCATGAAAAATTAAGTACAGAATCATGAGGAGAAAGGGACAGATAATGACTATTTTTACTCAAAAATGTACAAGAAATTCACTACTATATATGTGTTCACAAGCGATATTATTTATCTTCACACTAATAGAAAGTATATTTACTTTGATGACTTATCTATAGCTTTCCAATATCAATAAATGCTCTTTCTGTAAAGAGATTTCTCACTAAATAACACTATTTTTTTTATTGCGCATCACAGTTGAGAAAGTGTATCTCAGGCAACTCGTTTAAATCTGACAATGCTGCAAGGCAGACGGGCTAAATATTATTATCACCATGATGCTAATGGGGATCCTGACAGTAAGACATATTATTTATAGGCCATTATTTGCTAAGCTTACCCTCAAGTAATGTTGAAGATTATGATTTAAAAAAAACCATGTTTCCTACTTTACAATGAGATCATCATAAATACCATCAACATGGGTGTAAATGTATCTCAGGAGTATGGGGTAACTCAGAAAGGCTTCTTAGAGAGTCAGTGTCATGGTAAATTGATTTAGAATGAAGTGAGAAGGATAAACTTTGAGATATGAGAAGGGCTTCCAGCAACAGAAATAATTTAAGAGGCATGAAATTGCAGAGTGTACGCTGTAAATGGAGAGACTGGCCTAGTGATCATAGGAATGTGAAAGAGATGAAGAGCTTTCAATTGTAAGCATAACTTTGCACAGTGGCATAACATGGCCTATAATTTAAGAATATTATTCTGATAAGTAAGGTGTAAATTTGATTGAAATTATAAAAGTAAAGCAATTGGAAAATAAATAGGATATTTTCAATAATCTATGCAAAGCCTGGAGGATTAGAATATAAATGTTTATACTGCACATCTGAAGGTTCTAAAAAGACATTTACAGGACTGGGGATTTAGCTCAGTGGTGCTGCCGCATGCCTCGCAAGCGGAAGGTCTGAGTTCGATCCCCAGTACCAAAAAAAAAAAAAAGACATTTACAAAACAGAAAAACATCCTAAATTTTTGGTAGCAAAGGATGGAAGATAGTCAACTGTGATTAAAATGAAATTGAGGAAAAGCAAGTCAGATATGTAAATACAAGGGAAAAGATTTTTGATTAAGAGAACTTTACTTTTGTGTTTGTTAAAAAGAAAAGTCCCATGGGGTTTAGGAGCCTAGACCAGGCTAGGAATAGGATTTGCTTATGGTGTATCCACTTTGGAAAGCTGTTATATGGACAATAGACTATGGAATACAAAAGTTTAAACAATGAGGCATTGTGCAAATTCCAGTGAGACATACTGGAGGCTAAAATTAAGGTGGTATTAGTGCATTCAGAAAAAGTCTTTATTTTAACAACAACAACAAAAAAATCCACAAAGACTGCAGGAATCATCACATACTTTTATCAATTATTTGATATGTATAAACGATGATGCAGCTGATAGCTGGAGAAACCCACTTCTCCACAAAGGTCGGTGCTTGCAAAACCTAATATCAGCCATCTACCCAAAATTCTCTGCCTACCCTAAATTCCTAAATGAATTCATTTAGAAATAATTAAAATGAATTCATTTTCCAATTTGAGAATAACAGTCCTGAGTGTAAAAACATATGTGCACTGAATATATCTTGGAAATATATACCCTAGACTTTGAACCCTTATAATATGGAAAAATTGTCTAAAATAAAATAGTACAACCAAAATTTATTTCATTATTCATTGTACATGATAATAGTAGAAACTCTTACAGTTTTTATGTTAAATTGTAATTTGCATTTTTAGAAGTTTTATTATAAGTATAAGACCATTTTCAATCTCTACTACAGGGAGAAGTAACCAAATTAACATAGTTTGAATAAAGAAAAAAAATCAAACTATTAGGATAGTTTAATGTCAAAATAATTATTCATAATCACACATTATTCTTTGAGTTCTTAATTTTGCTTTGATTATGAAATTGATTGTTATGATGTCTTTTAAAATATTACAGTGCTGATGATTATTTCTACTTTATAACCACGTCTTTATATTAGAAGGTCTTCTATAGTTGAAGAATAAAATTGTCATATAGCTTACAAAAATATTTCTGTTAGTCAATTTCTCTGTACCATATGGAGAAGCATTAGAAATCTTACCACACAAAAGTTATAAATGTAAGCTTTCTTTATGCATAACAATGGAAATGTATTTCCACTTATCTTTATGCCTAATGCGCATGTCATTTTCCAACCTAATGTCTGGATACAAATAAAGCATAAAATATTTGTATAAAATATATAATGTATATTAGTTCTTCATGTAATTCCTATGTCATTCCTGTGAGGTTTGTCTGGTTTTTACAAATACTCTTCTACTCTGTTTTGACATTTGCTTTCTGGGGAGAACCATTTTTACTTTTTTCTATTTTTACCACCATTTTTTCTCTTCCCCACCATTCATAAATTTGTGTTAAATAGTGATCTAAATTAGAGTTGTGTTTTAGATGTTTACACAAGATTCTGACTCTTTTATTTCTCATTTTTGACATATAGTTGAAAACAAAGCTTTATATATGGTGTCAAGAGATGCAGATTGATCTAGTTAACTATAATTTTCTAAATTCCTTGAATTATCTACTAAGTGGTGATTGTACTGGTTTACTGAAACTTATGTAATTCAAAATTATGCTTTGTAATTTCAAAAGCAATATTTAAAATAACAGGAGATATGAGAATCACAACTTTCAGTTTTCTAGCTAGAAAATATTGCAAGTATGTAAGTACATATAAATGAGAAAAATTAGCAGAATACCTATAACACATTTAACACTAAACTTTAAAAGTGGAAAAAATTACATCAAATCACAATCTTATCTATATGAATACATTTAAAACTAAATTTCTTTTGTGCATGTAGCTAACTATACTGAAATATGTCATAGTCATTTTTCTCATTGTTGGGAGAAAATAACCAACATCTAAGGTTAAGGGAGGAACAGTCTATTTCAGCCCACACTTTGAAAAGGTTTCAGTCCATTTTCAGCTGGTTCCAAGGCAGGGAGTCATGGCAGAGGGACACTTAGAGAAGGCTTCCATTATAGAGCAGGCAGGAGGCAGCAGGCGGCAGCAAGCAGCAAGATGGCCTTCCCTGTTTATCCTATCCAGACTACCAGCCTTTCAGGTGATTCCACCCACATCAAGGGTGGACCTTTCCATTATTTATATCCGGAATTATGCTAAACCAATGAATAGATCAATTTAGTGCCGCACACCCTAGATCTAGTCAGCTACCAAAAGCCTCACCTGATTGTATGAGGCTTTAGGTGAAATCTAGATACAAGCCATAACATTCCGTCCCTGGCCTCCAAAAGGCACATCTTTTATGTAAAAGACATTTTGTCCATCTGTAAGATTTGACAGACTCCTAGCAGTTTCAGCATGCTGAAAAATTCAAGTCCAAAGTTTTCTCAGAGATTTAAGGCAAATTCTTAGCCATAAGCCCCTGTACAAATGAAAAGAAAGTTAACCACTATCAACACATAATGGGACAAGAGAAACATTTCTATTCCAAATAGGAGGATAGAAAGAAATGAGATCAAAGCAAGTCCAAACTCTAGCAAGGGAAACATTAATTCCCATAGTTCCATGTCCAGTATCTGGTGCAATCTGTGTCAAGTTCTTGGATGTCTCCTCTCCTGTGGCACTGCTTGTAGTTGTAGCTCCCATGGCTTATCTCTTAGGCTGACTCTGCTCATTCTTTGCAGGTTTCCTCTGATGATGCTCATTTCTGACTTCTCCAACCTTCTGGGGTCTCTGCTACACTTTTGGCTTCACACTTATAGCTTTACACACTGCCCTCTCAGGAGTAATCTGCCTGGCCTCCAAAGCCTTCTTCTGAAATCTTAGTGAAAACCCTCCTGACTTCACAATTCTTGCAGGCTGAGTGCACCTAAAATCAGCACAACACGGATGTCACCAAGGTCTTCCACCAGCTTGAGCAGTAGCCAGCCTTTCTTCTCTCTTGGCTACAAGGTTGAGTGAACTGGATGCTGAACAATTTGAACCCAATCTCAGGGGAAAAAAAAATTATTTACATTGCTTCCATTCTGGAACATGATACTCTAGGCTCTCTTCTCAAAGCAAAGTGTTTTACCTTTGCAGTTTTGAGGCTACAGAGGCTGGAGTCCTACAGGGTCTTCTGATGTCCTCAGACAATCTTTTCTATTGTTCTTTTCCCTTTAAATTCTCCTCTGTTCCATCTTTTCAGGACATAGCTTTACTGGACCTTTCTTTGTGGTTGAATTCAAATCATTCTGATGGGCCGTTTGATCCTGATTTTCAGGGTACAGGTGGTTAAAAGACCTTAGCAGTAGCCATGCCACTATCTCAACATTGGACTGCCTTGAAATTTCTTCTGAAAGATTAACTAGTATGTTGTACTTACTATCAGGCTCAGTCAAGACTCTGGACATGAGAAAATTTTAGGCAAATTTTCTGCTAATGGATAACACACATGGTCTGGAGTTCAACATCCAATGCAATTCTTATTCATAACTGAAACCTCCTGTCTTTATCACCTTAATTTCCATCAGCATTCTGGCCTTCTGAGCTCTGGTCAGAATCTCACATTAAGTTCAGCTTGCAGCATTCCCTACCTGCTTCTTCAGCCAGTATTTCAAAATCTTTCCAAACTCTTCCTAAAAGCTAGTACCAAATGCTTCCGAAACATACAGCTAGGTGGCATCACAGAAATGACCTCACTTCTGGTACCAAAATCTGACTTAGTTATTTGTCTCATTTCTGACACAAAATACCCAACACCCAAAGTTAAAGGAGGAAAGGTTTATTGTAGCTCACTCTTTGAAGAATTTTCATTCCACAGCTGGCTGGCTCCAAGTCAGGGTGGCATGGCAGAGGAGCACTACAGAGGAGAAACAGTCCATAGTTGAGTAGACAGGAGGTAGAAGGCAGCAGAAAGCAAAAAGCTCCCTTTACCTTTTATCCCATCCAGGCTACCGGCCTTTGGGGTGGTGCCACCCACCGATGGGGTGGTCTTTTCTATTATCCACACCCAGAACTATGTTAAACTGATCAATGGACTGATTTAATACCAACCACCCTTAATCCCAGTATCATGGACACTAGATCCAGCCAGCTCTGAAAAACCCCAGCTATGAGCCCTTGGGGAACATCTAGATACAAGCCATAACACACACACACACACACACATACACACACACACAATAGGCTTATTTGAAATACAATTTATGGTTTATAATATATGTGAAAATATATCATTAAAGTAGTACTGTGTAATGGAAGAAGAAAATATATAGTGCCATCTTTTTTATTGTCCTGGTATAAATTACCTCACTTCTTTTTAATGGAGCTAATCTTTTCATAGCCATGTTCTCTTGACCACAGCATACAAGTGCTTCATTTTTAGCCTGGTAGAAAAGTTTTCACATATTCTTCCTCTTGATTCTCATTGTAAATCTGGCTGAAAGTAGTCAGCAGTACTATATCACAGATTGAATATTGGGCTACCTTATTAATTCTTCCACCAGATTAATTAGTCTATCACCTTTAAATTCAGCCTCACAAAAAATACTAGGACATGGGTAAAATACAGATGAGTCCTTTGCCAGAATACAACACAAATGGTTCCCAGTCCAGTTTCCAATAGAGAATATTTTTTCCATTTGAAAGCTTCTGATTTGTCCACATTCCTAGCAGTATTCTGAGTTCCCACCAGAATCTCCCACTATATTTTGCAAATAAAAGTCTAAGGCTTCTCTATATGGCATCCATGGATTTCCCCATTTCTCCCTTAAACCAATTTAAGAGGCTTCAAAACTACATGGTAAGTTACAGTAACAGCAAAGATCCCATTATCTGGTATCAATTTTCTCTATTTGTCAGTTTCCCTTTGCTAGAAAAATTACCTGATACCCAAAACATAAAGAAGTAGGAGTTCATTTTGATAAATGGATACAGAAAGTTCAATCCATAGTTAGATGGCTATAAAGACAGGAACTCAATGGCAGAAGGATGTGATGTAGCAAAGCTGCTTAGTTCAAGGAATCTGAGATGCATATCAGGGGAATAGCACCAGAGAGAAAGGGGTGAGGATCCCCTTCCAGACCCAAAGATCATCCCTCCATGATCCACACAGACACATCTAGACATGTGCTTTGCTAGTCACCTGGGAAGCTCTCAAGCCAATCAAGTTAACAATCCATCTTAACAGTCACAGTCACCTAGAAAGACTTAATCACCAGCATTTTCTCTTATTTTTCTTTGTATCTACTATTCACTTTTTTTCTTATTTTATTAGCTCATGTTTGCAGTACATACTGCTTACATTCCTTGTGAGGAGTTGTTAAAAGTAGATAACACATATTAATTGCTTCTTTTCATCCCCTCCCCTTCCCTTCTCTTCCCTCCCACCTCATTCCATCTCTCGCTTCCCTTTCCATTTGAAGGTCTACCTTCCTACTTCCTATTATGTGTGTTTTGTTTTGTGTATACATTTTGGGTTTCTTATATAAGAGAAATTATAAAATATTTAAGCTTGTGCTTTTGATTTATTTCCTTATTTTCCTACAGAGTGAAAACCTTTTACATCCTTTTCCATATACTGTCAAAGATGATACCCCCAAATCCATTTTGAAGTGCTTTCCTTTAAGTTATTATGTCGAAGAAAATTAGTGATGCAAAGAAAACATCAAATGTTCAATTGAAATTTTCCCACAATTACACTGTAATATAAGTAATACTACAATAAATTATGTTTTGCTGAATTGATAAATTGGGAGAAATACATACATAATGCAGAAAATTATTCCTTGCTCAATGCCAGGTTTTTAAATGAAAGGGCCTTAATATTGCATGTGTTTGCATGTGTCTGTGTACATTCTCTACAACTAATTTGAAGGTACAAAGTAAGAAAGAGAAAGTAAAAAAGAAGAGAAAAGAGAGAGAGAGAAATAGAGAGAGAAAATAACAAAAAATGAATAATTATTATTTTCTAAACTTACTTTGAAATAGAATCTATGGGTTTATATTTTTTAATTCAAATATTTGAGGTGTATCTCTTTGTGTCTGAAGTTTCTGAATCTATTGATTCAACTCACCATGGGTCAAAAATATTTGCAAAATAAAACTGTTTCCGTACTGACCATGTATAGACATTTTTACTCTTGGCATTATAAAGTATTTATGTTATATTAAATATTATAAGTAATGAAAAGAAGATTTGTATACACAGGAAGATGTGTGTAGGATGTTTGTAAAAACTATGCCAGCTTATATAAAGTATTTGAGCATATGAACAACTTGTTATCCATGAGGGACCTGGAAATAATTCTCAACGCTACTAAGGGAGGTTTTTATTAACCAAGAAAAATAGCATTTTTTTCTACTTTGGAAACAATGCTAAATTAGAGTATAAGGTTCTGTCACAAAATGCTTTGCAGTTATATTAATGGTGAGAGACGCTTTAAAATGTGAACAATACATTTTCCTTGGCCCAAGGGAAGCTGCTTCCCTGTAAAGTGAAAATGGGATGTGGGAATTGAGCTTGGTTGCAAGAATTTCAGGCACTCTCTCTGAGGAGGCTTTCTTTAGGAGCAACACAATTAATTTCCACCTGGGGAGAGAAGGCTTTAACCTACTACATTATCCTAGGCAGCAGGAGATCTAGGTTCTCACCCCTGTTCTTCAGAGTATAAAATGTGCAAAGGTGAGTGATCTACTTAATCATGTGTGTCCTTGTAGCCCTTCACCATAAAAAAGGCAAAGTGGAACTTGTCTTACTAGTCTCAGAACACTATTTCAAGGAGAAATGGAAGCATATTTGATTGATAGAGGTATTTGAACACTAAAATACAAGATATTAGCAAGTAATTTAAGTATTCCAGATGTCTTTTATCACTCCCTGCCTCATATTTTTCCTTCAATTGTTTATCAGATGAATCACATGGGCCTGAAGGCATGACCTCTAATGAAGCTGAGAGACTTTCAGAAGCAGCAAGGTAAATCATTCTACTGGGAGAAATCATCTTCCAGGTGTAAGTGTATACTTTGTTCTGAAGTCACCATTCCTATCATGTCCTTGAAAATTAGAGGTGTTTCTCAAAGTCATCATGATGGAGTAGAGAAATATAACTTATTATTTAACACTATTCAAGAAAGAATCCATAACTTACATTCCAAATTATCTCCTAACATGTAACATCATAAAATGATCCTTTTATTGAAACTGGAATCAATGATTACCCATGCATATATTTTATCTGAAAGATATATCTTCCTATGTTTTAATCTATAACTTTTGCTGAAGGTTCCATTAACTACCTCACACCCTATAAATTTAAATTACTGTTTTAAACTTCTATGGTATTTAATCAAATCTCTTTTGTTGCTTTATGTTGTTATGTACATGTTCAGTATGGAAACAGAATACATACACATGTACATATGTTGCTTTTACAAATATAGGATAAGGAGGCAGGGGCTATTTTATTTCCAATAATTTCAAAAACCTTTATAAAAATAAGTAAACACCTACTATGTGCCAAGATTTTGAATACATTTTAAAATCCTAATTATCACATTTATAAGTAATTAACATCTTACTCTTTGAGTAAGGAAATCAAAATCTGGAAAGCTGATGTGCTTTGCAATTTAGAAATCAAATGTCAGAGACAGTATTCTAAACAGGTCTATTTCCAAAATCCATTTAACTTAAACCTTACAATTTAACTGAAAAATTCACTGGTCTATTTTGTTTGTCAGTTTAATTTGTTATCTGTATCTGCAATTGTTTTCTTCAATTTGGATTATTGGTACGATATACAGACTAAATATTTTTAATGGATTTAAAATAACAATTTGTTGAGTGTTTATGGTTTCCATTTTGAGTTTGTCTCTGGATCTTGGAGGAAATGAAGAACAAATCCATTTAAAATCCAAGTTATATATTATCCAAAAATGGGGGCACCCATTGTATTTTTTTCTGTCTTGAGTTCAAACAGAAAGAACACTCTAAGGATATATGTCATGGAAACTTATAAAATTACTTGTCTATATATAGTAGAACAAAATTTTTAAGAGAATCCCCAACTGATTAGGTACCATCAGAATTCAAACCTTAAAGTGTTTCGCCAGGACAAAAGAAAATTTCTGACTACAGTAAAGACCATATTCATTGATTCTTTCCAGCAGGCTTCCCTATATGATATGAGTTGGGTGATTAAAAACAACTTTCCACTGAAAAAATGGATGCAAATTGTAGCAGATGGAAATTGTAGAGACATGCCAAAAAAAGAGAAGTTCAACAGGATACTTTAACTAAATTCAGACTATATGGCATTATCTTGGAGAATTGTACACACCATAAGGATAAGGCAGACATTTACTGTTTTGTTCACAGCACTATCATGTATTCCTTAAATATAACCCATAATAATTTTGTTACTGAGTTTAGTAAGTTCATAACTAACCACTGAGAATGGTTCTGTGTGAGAAAAAAAAATCACATTAACCAAATTCAGTTTTATTTTGATAAAAAAAAACCCAAAAACCCCTTAAAAATTTAAATAAACAAAAATGTCCTCAAGACCTGAAGAGAGTCTACAAATAAGAGGACCAGAACACACTTATTGCAGATACAGTGAATTCTCTTTTATGTAGATTTGCATGATATTAAAATTATTTTACACAGGTGACTTGGTGTGCATGGTAACGACAGTCATTGTCTGATGTCTGCTGAGTTAGATCTACTAAATTTTTAATTGTTTGGACCTAAATTGGCTTAATGTATTCAATTCCACAGCAAACATATGCCAAACTGTTCACTTAAATATTGACCATTATGCAGCAGCTATAATGTTCTTTTACTTTGGGCCAAATCTGAAAGAATAGTCACTTTGGTGATTCTTCACTTCTTTAAATCACATCACACGAATATTCTTTTCTAGTTGAGTCAGTATTTCTTTAGAAACTTTGATAAATTTTGTCAATTCTAGTTTTGCATTATGGTTAAGAATACTGAATTAGGCCAGGGATTTAGCTCAGTGGTTCTGCCACCTGCCTCCCAAGTGCAAGGTCCTGAGTTCGATCCCTAGTACCAAAAAAAGAAAAAAAAAAAGAATACTTAATTGAATTAATTAAATATCTGATGTTTTATTTATTATTTTATACAATTTCATCTTTTTTGGTATATGAAATTACCATTACGATTAATATTTTATTTTAAAAATAATGAATAAAGGAATGGAAAACCTCTAATAGAAAATGTAAAGTGCCTAGATGTCAGAAATAAGAAAATATGAATTCTTATGGTATTCATATTTTAAATATTAAAAAGACAAAATTAATCCTAAAATTATTTTCATATATGCTCATAATTATGGCAAATAAGTCTCAAAATAAAAGCATTTTTGAAAATAGAAAAGAGTATTTAATGGGCTTCTTTTAATGGAGTACAATTATAATATTAGAGTTTTGCTATAATGGTGGTTTAAAAATGAATATTGAATAATCACCCACATAATATGTAGATTTCTGTTGGTTGAAACTTTGGTGTAGGCACTAGCTGGGCTTTGGGCTATGATTGTTTCAGGCTGCAGTTTCCTTATTTCAGGTCTGATTGACATATATCTCTAGTTCAGAAATCAAGACAAAGGAGTAGCCCTTACATGGACATTCTGCAGTAAAGTGGAAAAATAAGAGCTGCTGTAAACATATAATAATGATAGCCACTTCTCTGAACATTGCATAGCTGTGTTTGATCACATTAACCAGATGAATCACATGGTCAGTCTAAAAGCACTAAAATAGGGAACTATAATTCCAGGATTTTATTGGAAATCACATGGCCTAGGAAGAGTGTACCTTCTCAGATCTGTTAAAAGAAGAAAGATATCTTATTATACATGAATTAAATATTTTTAATAAATATATTAAATAAGGCATATCAAATACAAAATCTATATGCTTGGAAAATGTGTAAAGATTTATTAATAACAAATATATTTGTTACTTATTTTAATTTTTGCTCCGAGTATTTTATGACAAGGTGTGTTCCGGCCCGCGGGTAAGTCAACGAAGACCCTAGAGGGGGAGCGAGGATGAGAGGGGACAGGGGACACGAGAGATGGAGACAAGACAGGTTTCTGATCAAGTCTCGTTTATTGCGGAAGCTGCTACAACATATATACTGTAGGGCTAGAGGGGAGGAGCAAGAGGTAGGGCTAGAGGGGAGGAGCAAGAGGAGTGTACTGGGGCTGCTTCCTTGTTGCCGGGTAGATCTGCAACAAGCCCGGGCATGTCCGTCAGAGGCCTGCAGCAAGCCTGGGCATGTCCGTAGAAGGCACTCAAGAGTTCCAGCGGGGGGGCAGGGCCCCCTACAAAGGTGCACTAAGTTATTCATATAAAATGCTTGGAAAAATGCTTTTGGTTCATTTTTGATTAATGGTTTCTCTATATGGCATTAGAAAAGCAGTTGACTAAAGAGTCAAAATGTGCAGGGTCAATATGTGTCACATATTCCATAAAATTGTCTGGAGGAATGATGAAAATCTGCTTTGTCTTTACCTTTCTGTTAAAATGTCAACATTACAAACGCAATTAATGGTGTTATCAATATTATGTTGTAAAACTTAAATTATATAAATGTTATTGTCTTATTGATATTTTGGTACTGACTATCCAAAAATACTAACACTTATAAAGCCAGTTTCGGAATTTAATATTCATTTCAATTTGGGAATATTTCAGATGAGTCCATAATAATCATAAATAGGTGTATATGGAATTTTTTTCCTGAATATTTAAATTATTTTTAATTTTATTTATAAATAACTGTTATGGAGGTCACAACTCATTTCCTCCCTCATGAAGTTCTATCATTGTGAGATTCACTCAGTTTTGCAGATGTAATATGATTTAATGCACCAGTTCTCACTAAAATTGAATTATTTCATATAGATTGCTATTGTAGGTATTAGTGCACTGACTAGCCTTTTCTTCTTATTTTACACAGTATTTCTGGTAAAAATTACTAGAAGTATTGTTGCTAGTTCAGATAGCAAATTTACGTGGTATCACCAAATCTACACATGTAATGGTAGTAGAAAGGATAGAAAATTACATTTTTAGCAATAAATGATATAATTTATTTACTCCAGTCCCTCTCAAAAAGTTGTGGTCACATTTTTAAGTTATAATAAATCGAATAAGTTACAGTATATATTTTTAATTGTTTGCATTAGAAGCCAGTTTAAGTAGATTACATATGGTTAAGAGCCATTTATTTACATGTCTTTTTCTCTGATACTTTTATGCTTATCTTTAGTCCACTTTATACACGGATGTTGGGGTTTTTCTTTCCTATTGTTTAGAAGTCCTTTATTTGTGTTGGACCAGAGACAGCTCCCAAGACTGGAAGGTAGATTAATTCTTTCACTGAGATGCAATTGTCATTCATTTTTTTATCCCTGGATTTAGGAATAAGCTAACCATACGTTGCTGGTGTTTTTGTCCTGATTCTCTTCCAAAACTATGATGAACGTCTAGCTCTTTTGTCTTCTCACTCTGCTGTCAGAAGCTCTCAGGTCCCACTGTATTTTTACCTCCTTCCCACCCCAGCCTGAGTTGCTTCTCCCCCTGTGAGGATGGCAGCAGCTCTCAAGTATCATTTACTCCCTCCTTGCACATGTCCATGTTTCTGTCTCCTCATAGTAAGCCTTAGCCACTGTTGCTCATTTGTGTTTTGCTTTCACTTTTAAAGCATTTCTGCACATTTCAGTCTCTCCTTATAGTTACTTGGTTATGAATTAAAGTTGAAAGATCTTCCTACTCCAGGGTTATGCAGATATGCATTTGTGTTTCCTTCCAGTAGCTACAGAACCTCATTTTAACATAAAATTTCTCATCAATGTATTTTATAACTAAAGTATTTCTGATTCAATTTGTTATACAATGAATCTGTTTATTTCACATCTCTCAGGTATTTGACAGCTTCAAAATCACATCTAGGCTTATATGGAATCTTTTCTGTATGCTCATGTGTTTCTGCAGTTTTTCTTCTCACTTTGTTCAAAATTATGAAATTATTAAATATTTTGATGTTATTTGGAGTATTTAAATTATAGTTTTCAACACTTACTTGATTGAACTGCTACTTCTCAGGTCCTTGGACTTATTGGATCTTCACTTAGAGGCAAAGTTTGATCCTATTTTACAGTTATAGTTTACATTTAATCATTTTGTGTCATTTTTGTCTCTCTGTGTGGTTCTGGTAATGAAACTGGGGCTTTCTGACTGAGGTTCTCCCTCAGGTTTTTGTTTTTAATATTTTTATTTTGAGACAGATTCTCTTGAAGTCACAAAGTTTCCCAATATGGCTGGATTCCAACTTGTGATCCTCTGCCTCAGCCTTTCAGAATGTTGGGATTACATGTGAGAGCCACCACACCCAGCGTGTAAACTACTATTGGTAGATTCCAGTAGTGATAGGATAGATCCAAGGTGGTTCTCCAAGCACCCCAAGTTCAAGGTTTCTCTTTTGTTTCTACAAAGGATTTAGAAAAGTATTATCTAGCTCTCAGAGATCTCCTAAAAGGGGATCATCAGTTTTAGCTTTCTTATACCTTGCAGTATATGCTGTAATTTATTGAAATTCTTAAAATGTGGTCCTTCTGAGAAATAGCCTCATCCGAGTTTCCAACTGTTCTCTCTCTAGTTCCTTAACAATATTACTTTGGGTTGGGGGATTTGGTTCAGCAGTGCTGTGCCTGTCTGGCAAGCACAAGGTCCTGAATTTGATTCTTGGTACAGGGGTGGCAATATTACTTTATTTGATATCTGTTCTATGCTAATGTTCACCTTCTTTTGAGATTCTCTTTTTTTGAAACTCAACATGGAAAAACCTTGTAATAATAGAGATTGATAATGTAAATAATGATGTAATGTGTAGGGAAATTACTTCCTTTCTCTGTGCAACTCTATTCTCAATTGCACTTCGAGTATACTAACATTTGATTTCTTCTCAGGTGGCAAGGTGACATGAGGGATTGTTGAGAATATATAGGAAAGTGACAATTATTTCAGCCAAAAGAAGATGAGAAGGAGGGTGTGCCTCAGTTACCTTCTCATTTCTTGGACAAAATATTTGACATTCACAAATTAAAGAAAGAAAGGTTTATTTCAGCTCAGTTTGTGGAGGTTTCAATCTAGCTGGCTGGTTGGAAAGCAGAGTGGCATGGCAGAGGTGCTTGGTGGAAGAGAAGTAGTTCATGGCATGTCAGGCAGGAGGCAGTGAGCCTTCCTTCATCCTTTCCTTTTTTTATTCTATCTGGGCTACAAGTCTATTGGATGGTGCCACCCACACCCAAGGTGAATGTCTTCTCTTTGGTAAGACCGTAATCCACACCCAGAACTATGCTAAACCAGTAAGTGGACTAATCCATTACCAAACATCCACGATCTAATATCACACACCTATGATCCAGTCATTCCTAAAAGCCCCACTTATAACTGCATGAGCATTTGGGGAAACATCTACCATAAAGTGTAATGGGGGTGTAGTAAAAATTCTAGCATTTTTGTTCTCTAGTTTTTCTGCAATTTAAATTCACAGATTAGATGTCAGCTAATTAGAGAGATCCATGAAATCATGAATACTGTGGAATTTTCCCTATTAATATTTGGAGTAGAATAGACAGTTGTTAGCATGTGTTTCCAAAAATCACCTAAAACATATTGGGTTTGCATACCTGGGTCATGTTTTGGAACATTCAACTAGACATTATGTAGTCTCCTTAATTTCAAAATAATAAAACTCAACATTATATATGACTTAATATTTTCCATTCTATTGTATTTATTATTATTATATCTGGAGTGATTTCTGAGCTTTGCTTTTTTAGTCCTCTCACATATATCCCCATATTTATTTGTGGCACATTCCCACTCATGGCTTGCTCTAGGATTCTGCTTTTGGTAACATTTGATCACAATTTTCTTCTTGTGGATTGGTTTTACTGACCGTAGTTTTCTTAAAACTGCAGGTTCTGAAATTGCAGTTGCTTTATTGTTCTCCTTAATATTCTATATATCTTTCATTCCCACCAGAACTGAAACTGTGCTCAGGGATTTAGAAAAGAGATTTTTAAACTGAATATAATTTCTTATCTCTGAAATTAGGAAGCTCAAGCCATATAAAATGCAATTTAAGATTCACTAATAGACTCTTATAAGATTCAATACTGGAAGCAATTCACCAAAATTATTTTTTATCATTTTACAATTTTCCTTTCCAGAGAATAGTAATTTTTAAAAATCTGTTTTTCCAAAGTTCACCACCAGAATACATATTAAAGATTATATATACCATGGTTTCAAGGAAACATAAAGTAAACCATACCACCTTTGACCTTCTAAATAATGAAGCTGAACATATTCATTACAGTTTCGTTTAAGCACTGTACAAAAAGTTATGTAGGTGTCTAGTAAAGATAATTTAACAATGTTTTAAAATAATAGTATTTTGTCTTTGAAGAAATATGTAATTATTTTATAAAGTGTTACATTGATCTCAAGCACTTTTTCTATGCTGGACACTCTTGAATGGAAAAATAAGATGAGATCAAACATTTTTTTGTTCTGCTTTCATTCACACTTGTTTCTTCTCAAACTAAACCTACTTTTTGTTGTCAATGTTCTAGTTAACAGTGTTTCATGTATTGTAACCATTTCCATCTAGATATACAAAGGTCATTTGTATGACAGTGTTTGACTCCATTGATTCGAGTACTGTAAAACTCAACTCTGCATGGACTCTTTACAGTCCATGATAAAAGTGGAACTTGAGACTTCTAAAGTGAAACAGAGGAAAAATAAAGAAAGGAGAAGAAATGAGACAACCTAGGAAATGAACTTTGATATGGATTTATTTCCCCAGATGTGAATTACAATTAAATGATGTATACATTTACAGTGTAAACTATGATGTTTTCATGTATGTGTTTTTTGAAATGATTAAATAAGCCAATTAGCATTGCATACCCTTAAATAATTAACTTTATGAACTAAGAACATTTTAGATCTAATCTTTTTGTAATTTTCAAATATAAGTGCATTGTTAACTATAGTCATCATGGTGTATAAAGATCTCCAGAACCTATTCATCTGGTCTAACTGAAACTTCGTACCTGTTAAACTATATGGAGAGAGCATATTTGAAGGCATATTGTTGGGGAGAAAAGAGAGAGACTGAATAAGACTAGGAAGTAATTAAATAAATACAAAATAAAAATAAGTAAAATTCAAAGGGAAAATGTACTATAATGTTAATATTTTCATAACAGAAATTTTTTAAAAAAGAGCATCACCATAGAGGAAACAGCTACAAAGGGGAACTGGTGAGAAGAAATCAAGAGCATTTGTGTAATAGCCATGTAATATATTTTCTGGCCACCTAGCTCTTTTGTATATCTTTCCTGTGCTTCCGAATGTTTTCATACAAATCCTGAGTACCTGAGGCAGAGAGCAGAAAATATCTGTGCCCACCGTGACTGTCTTTTTGATGTGTCAACTAGGGAAGGTTAGGGTCCCAATTATTCTATCAAAAACTAACCCGGGAGGCACTGAGAAGCTATTTTATAGACATGATTAAATTCCACAAACTTCTGACTTCAAGTAAGGAAGATTATCCTAGTTAATCTCTGTAGCCTGATTCAATTACTTGTAGGGCCTGAAGAGCAGATATGAGTCTTACCTAAGAAAGACAAAATTGTGCCGGTGGACAGTGGCTTAAGCTTGTACCTCACATTTTCAATTTGCCTCTGTAGGCTGCCTGCTCAGGGTTAGAACTTGTCTAGCCAACTCCCACAACTGTGTAAGACAATTCTTTGCAACAAATATCTTCATACATCTTTCCTTCTGTTTGCTCCCTTGTTAAACTTTTAGATAACACTGATTTTCTTGCCTAACTATTGTGATACTGCTGAAATATAAATACCTTAGAAATATGGTATATAGCTTTCATATAGAGCATGAAAAGAAGCTACACATTTTTTCAAACATGATAAAAATGTTTACATTTTCTTTAACACGCTGTTTGTGGAAATATAAATCTTTATGGCTCTTGTACTAAACACACAGAAAGTTAGAAGCATGGTAAAGAAAGTCTGTTTATTGGAAAGAAGAGAAAAGAAAAAAAAAACATAAGAAAAGGAAAAAATGAAAACAAAGTCTTTGAAAATGGGGAAGGGAGGAGGGGTGAAGGGAGGGCAGGGGAATGGGGAAAAAATAAGAACCAAGATAGGTCATGTAAAGGTACAAGATCCCGATGATGAATGTAACTGTATTGTACACCTAAAATGTTCCAATAAATTTAATAAAAAAAGAAAGCCTGAAGCATCTTAGAGAATATTTAAATAATTATAAATGGATTATTAGTAGAAATATGGAAGTTACAAGTGCTGCTCTTATAGCTTCAAAAGGAAATGAGGGACATATTTTTGGAAATTGAAAGAAAGAGGGATCCTTGTAATACAGTGACAGCAATATTAGCAGCATTGTGACTTACAGTTATATAGAAAGTAAAACTTGCCTGTGGTAGGCTGAGTACCTACTTGAGAAGATTCTCAAACTATTGAGGGAATGAATGGATTGTTTTCTTCTTGACTATTAAAATATAGGCTGAAAGAAAAATTGAAGGAAGAACTATAAACGAAAATAAAGTAGAATGGATAATTATTTGGAAGTTCTTAGCCTTAACAGATTGTAAAAGGTGATAAAAATAACAGTTTTACTTTCAGAAGAGAGGGCTCTACAGAGGAAAAAAAATATTGAGTGCATATTAAGGAGGACTGGCTACAATGAAAAAAACATCAAAAGATCAGAATACTCAGGCACACAAAATATTATTTGAGAAGATTAAGTGTGTGTCTCATAAATCTCCTCAGTCATTGAGGGAGAAATAAAAATTGGAAGAGAGATTATAGAGGAACGACCCGTGTAGGAACATACCTTGTAATGATATAATAATATATGCATGTATACACATAGGTAGGAAGGTGACAAATACAGCAGAGGATGACTGATATAAAAGGAAGAAATGATTCAAAGGATAGATCTAAGAATCAAAGAAGGTTATTCCCAGGCCTTGAAAGCAAACTGAATTTTCCCAGCTGGATTTTAGGAATTATTTTAGACTGGTGATGTCATTGGTCTTTCCATTTTCTCCCATTTCGGGCTGGAATGTCTGTATCTATTACCGTATGATTCTAATACCATTGCTTTCTTTACTGAAAGTGATATTTTTTTAGTTTTAAAAGTTACTCATGAAGAATAATTTTCCACATCATGGTTGATCTTCAGAGCCTCACCAGGCATGAATTATGATGATGTTGTTTTTAAGATTTTATCAGATGATCCTTGGAACTTTGTGGTAACCAAAAGACAAGCTACCCAAAGGTGATTTATATCCTCATTCCCAGAACAGGTGAACATCTTATATTATATTATACAACAAAGAGTAATTAAGGTAGCACATGGAGTCCAAGTTACTAATCACTGGAACTTGAAAAAAAATACTAATCTCAGCTATCTAGGTTATCTCACTATAATCACAAGGATCCTTACATTTGGGCAATGAATTATGAGAAGGAGCAGTGAGCTGGAAAGGGTTCAGAACTCCTGGCTGGCACTGAAAATGAAGAAAGTGGATCACGAGACAATTGCTGGTGGATTCTGGAAGCAAAAAGGCAATAAAATGCATGTTTTCCTAGAGCCTTGTGAAGGGAATGGAACTCTAGGAACTTCTTGACTTTATCCCATAAGACTATTTTGGACTTCTCACGTCCAGAACTGTAATAAAATACTTTTGTGTTGCTTTAAGCTACTCTATGTTCTGTTTTGTTTTTTTTACAGCAGCCATAAAAAATGGTTCTATATAATTTGGCCTGAAGCCAGAGGTCAGGCACATAATTTAGACTCCTGAAAGCAAATTAACCTTATTACAACTTCAATTTAGAAGCAAGAAAGGTGATGAGACAAGGGATATTCAGAATCCATTTTCAGGTGAAATCGGAAGAGGAGGTGTTGGCCTTTGGATACTGAGGTGGTGAAGAATATGGTGCCAGTCCTGCCGCAGTATTGGGGACAGAGTCACTGTGCTCTGGTGCAGAACAGTGCAGTCCTCAGGGAATTCTTCTGGTGAGGTTTAGACATTGATCCTTGCTTTAGTGCTCCAAAATCCCCAAACCCAATTTTCTCTCTTTCTAGACATTTCCTACTCTACCAAAATATCTTTAAAAAAATTTTGAACTAGCTATCATGTGTTCTTTTTTCTTTGGTAATAATTCTGACATATACAATTTATTTAGGTGGAACTTTCACTGAATTTTTGAAAAATAAGTTATACTTTAGGATAACTGTGGAAATAAATGTTAAACAATTGAAGAAACAGGGTAGAGAACACTTTGTTTAATAATCTATGTCCTTCTTCCTTCTGTTGTTAACTCCTGAGACAAGGAGGGTGCCAAATCGGTCTTGCAGTGAATGAACTAGGACCTTTATTCCCTCTCTGGGCAAATGAAATGCTAATTACCTTGGTGTTTTAAATTCAAGTAGCTCATTCTTTCATTGGTTTGTGGGAACTCAGGCAAGTATAATTTCATGGAGGAAAATCCTCTATAGTTTATAAAAAGAGAAAAAATATCATCTCCTTTTGCAGAGGGAAAAAGTGAAAAACTTTCTGTCAATGGAACTATGCAAGATATATTTCCCCATAAATTTATTAATGCTTTAATTCATTTTTGTTTGCAAAATATTGTTGGAAATATATACTATTTACTTAGCTATGATGTATATCTATGATTAGTTACTTAACTATGATGGTATACCCATGATTAATACATGAACTTTGCCTTCCAAGAAGTCTAAACCTAAGAGAAAATACAAGTAAAAATATATAGTAAAAATAAGATGAAATAAAAGATATACAGTATTCTTGGAGTAAAGAGAAATGTATGGTTAAATTTATTTCCAGAGTCACGAAAAGTTTTTAAAGCAAAAGTACTATTTATTATTAGTGATATTGGATAATGAAGAGAGGAGAAAATTAAAATAAGATGTATTCCTAACATAGAAATTGACATATAAAAAGCCAAAAGCAGTTTTTAGGAGTGATGAGTACTCAAATGTGGAAGAAGTGAAGGCTATGTTTTTATGTATATGTGTATAGGAGTATGTGTGTGTTGTACATTGACTTTATGGGAAACATTAACCTAAACACATCAGTTAGCAAAAGATTGTGAAAACTTCTTTCCCTTCTGCAATGACATTTATTCTTGAGAACAATCATACAATTAAAAAGATTATAATTGTATCTACTACTAATAGGAATATTCTGAAGAGGAGAGGATGAAAGTAGGATAATTACACAACTATACCTTTAACTCTAGTTAGAAGTCATAAGCTGATTAAACTGGGACAATGATAGAGAAAGACAAGTATAACTTTTTTGGGTTTGAAAAAAATGGAAAAAGGTGGTTTGGGAATGAGTAGTGAAGTTTTAGGATAAGGCAGTATATTTACTGGGTGGAATCTCTCATAATATTTTCATTAGTGATCAAGTAACTCAATTCTCTATCCTATTTGAGTTCATCAAATCCATTACTGTCTTAATATTTATGAAAATTTTGAGGATTGTTTTTATGTGTTGTGTATACACGTGTGTGTGTTTATGTGTGCTGGTTATACATCTGATAATGTGAACGAGCTAGTTAAAAGAAAACACGCTTTAATTTGAGCTTACAAAATAACCACTGAAAACTTTCACGAATTATAAACTAAACATTAGGCAGAACAGCACTTTCAATACTTCCCATATTTATCAGCCATACATAAATATATTTAATCTTCCATTGTGAACGTTTCCAACTCAGACATATATCCCATTTCCCATTTCTAATCTTCCTTTATCACAGGATCCACCAAAATTAAACATTGTTAGAGATATCTTTTCTAAAATTAAATCAAACATTTTGCAACATGATCTTCCACATCTCAGAGGGCAACATTTTTATTTTAGCAATTTCCAGAATTATAAAATTGATGATGGTTAATAACTTTCACTAGTAAGAACATCCACTGAACTTAATACTCTTAGAAAAAAGAAAAGGTAGTCTGCTAGTTACTTTCTTCTCATTGCTGAGAAAAAATACCCTACACCCAAAGTTAGAGAGGAAGGGGTTTATTTGGCTTGCAGTACATACAGGTTTCAATCCATAACTGGCTGGCTCTAAGGCAGGAATGGCAAAGAGCCATTGCAGAAGAGAAACATGGCACATACAAGGCAGCAAAGGTATCAAGAGAAATTTAACAGTGTCTTCCTGCCCCTTTTATCTTATTCAGACTACTTAGAGTGGGAAACACTCACACCTTTAATCCTAGTGCCCTTGAGCCTAGCATTGCATCATGAATCAATTCCAGCTTCCCATACTCTAGACAGATCAAGCACATTCCCACATGAGACTCTAGGGGACATCTAGACCCAAACTATAACAGGTAGAACCAAAATTTGTATCAAATTTATTTTAGCTATCTAGAAAATAATTGTAAACCTTATGAAATGGTAATTATTTCTCTCTTATTTACAAAGCAAGGCAGTCACAAATATTAAGTTCCTGACCTTTCACAAGTTCAGAAAATTTCTACCAATCAGGGAATGGAGAATAGAAAGAGTAATTGGAAAATTTTGGAAACAATAAGTTTGAACAGTCTCATGTACCACCAATAAGAAATGAACAGATATAATTAAAAATACAAATAAGGAGATACATGAGAACAAGTTATATATTTTGGAATAACTGATAGATTCAAAGTTGGAAGCTGTGAAACCAGAAAACTTCATCTAAAGCAGAATCCAATAGAACAAGACATACTTTACAAAACTTTGAGTTTTGAGACCATCCGTTGGGATACTCTAGAAAATTAAATTGTTTGAAAATAAGCTTTCACATGAATATAGGACAAAACAGATAAGTTCATTCCACATAGAAAATATATCGAGAAGTAATTTGTAAGTTAAGTGCTTAAGAAAATTTTAATAGGATGAAAATATTGGTGATCTTAGCCAGAATGTAGTATGGAGTGGACAGTACCAAACAGATGAAACATGGGAAAATGTAGTAAGTTTAAGAAATATTATGGAAGGTAAGGAATTAGAGGGGTAACCTTACCAAGAGACCAATTATGAAAGGTTGCCAGTAATTCTGTGAATCATTCTGTTACACTGAAATTTTGAGCTAATATTAACCATGTCCTAAACCCAGAGGATTCTTTATTTGAGGGTTTTATTAACTAAAGTTTTTTATATCAACAAACAAAAATTAAATATAGAGTTTTTGAGTAAAATATTGTAAGTTATTTAGTAAACAGGTAGCATACATACTATAAATCATATGTCAAATTACACAATTTTTATTTCTATAGTAATCTAAAATGTTTGGCAAGAATGATTTATTATTGAGTAGTTCCTTGTACTTTGTTCTTAAACTAACTGTGGAGAAATCTAAGACTTTCTGTGTATGACTAGTGCTTCAAAGTTCTTACTAGACATTCAGGCATACTTCAGCTACAGAGGTAACATTTTTAAAATTAAGAACGTATTTAAACAAACATATTTATACAAATAGAAGTGTTTAGTAGTTTCTCTTTCCATACTAAATCTGATGCAGTACTGTTCCATTTGAAACAACTACATTATTTCTATTCATTTGATTAAGGTGTCTTTCTTTACTGTAATAAGAAGGGCTAAATATGTCATGAATGTTTTAAAGCGATTTTTTTTTTTGGTTTTTAAATTTTCCTTATTAATATCTACTTGTATTATATTAAAATGAAAAGTAAAGCAAGAAAGAGGTCCAGACAGCAGCCTGTTTACACTGTACCAGCTCTCATCAGGTCCAGTAAAGACAGATCCCTGTGACCAGGATCTTAGGTGAGCAAGGCACAGAGAGGTCAAATGACAGCATGCCTGGAAGTGGGGTTTGAAGTAGCACCAGCTTTATTCCTCCCACTGGCTGTCAAGCAGAAAGGCTCAGGCTGCCCAATTTCAAGGCCATGATGAGCTGAAAAGTAAAGAAACAGGGCAAATCAAAGCACCACAATAGCAGCATTACTTGTAATAACCAAAAGGTAGAAATAAGTTAAATAGTCATCAACTAATGAATGGATAAACAAAATGTTATATCCATCCAATGGAATAGTATTCAACCATACAAATAAATGACATACTGACATATTCTACAATACAGGTGGACCTTTAACATCATGCTAAGGGAAAGAAGCCAATCATAAAAGATCATATGCTGTATTATTGGATTCATATAGACGTCCAGAGCAGTGAATCCATAGAAACATAAAATACATTGACAGTTGCTTAGGGCAGGAAGAATAGGGAAGTAATACATAATAAGGTACCAGGATTCTTTTTGAGGTCTTAAAAATGTTCTAAAACTATGAAGATGGTCATACATATCCATGGATATTATAAAAGCCATTAAATATACATCTTAAATATATATATATATCTTAAATGTGTAAATTGTGTACAACAAATATGTGCAACATTCTCTCACCTAAAACGGTCCATTCTATTCCACTCAATGATAACATTAAATACACCATGCTTCTTTCTTTAGTACTCTTCTACATACCAGTCAGCGTTCCCAACCTTCTGTCCCAGCTATTTGATGTATTTGAAGAACATCTCACCAACTCATGAGGATTATGTTCTAAGACCCTCCCTCCATGCATGCCTGAAGCCCTTTATGTAGTATGTTTTCCCCACATCTACTACAACAGCACAGGTAGATTTGTTCTTACTGTAGATCTTAGCAACCATGACATACAACTCTTTCTTTTTCTTTTTCTTCTTAAATTGAGAACTTTCACTTTTTCACATAGGGATCAACACTCTACAGCTTCTCGTTGGCATATTCAAATTTCACTATCACTACTCTCGCACTTTCGGTCATTATTGAGTAAAGGAAGAGTTACTGAACACAAGCAGTGCAATATCTGAACATTCACTCTGACAACCTAGAAGCCTGCTGAGTGAGCAGGAGGAGCATAGCATCTACAATGGGGTATGGTAAACAAAGGGATGATTCATTCTAGGCTGGATGCAGCCGGACACAAGATTTCATCACACTATCCAAAACAGACGCGACGGTAAATGTTATATTCCGGAGTTTTCCATCAGTATTTTTGGACTGTGATTGGCTACAGGGAACAGAAAGCCCAGAAAGTGAAGGCATGGGTATGGAATCAGGGCTGTATTCCACTCACCTGTGTCTCCCTCGGCCGCCTTTCCCTCCAGGTGTCCTACGTGAAAGCCATTGACATTTGGATGGCTGTGTGCCTGCTGTTTGTGTTCTCGGCCCTCCGAGAATATCCCGCTGTCAACTTCGTGTCTCCGGAACACAAGGAGCTGCTGCGATTCAAGAGGAAGCGGCAACATCACAAGATAGGCCTGTGGGTCACTGCCCACGGGGGTCGGCGGGAGTGGTGACATGTCCTGAGCTGCCTTCCCTTCTGACGCTCACTTCCTGTGCTCCTTACTTACTTTCAGGGGCGCGGCAGGTGAGAACTAGGGAGGAAAGTGTGCAAGACGTTCCCTCCCATCAATAATGACCTAGTTGGGTTTGTAGGCGTCACTCCTACAACCATGCCAGCAGCTGCAGAAATTACCAGGTTACACCTGATAAGGGACTGAATGACACCACTGGGCAGGTCATCTCTGCCAAGTCACCAGTATCTGTCAATTCAGAGGCTGTGGGCCAGTCAAAAATGCCACCATAGGGCCCCTGGATTTAGCTCAGTGGTGCTGCCACCTGCCTCAAAAGCAGAAGCTCCTGAGTTTGATCCCCAGTACCAAAAAAAAAAAAAAAAAAAAAAAGCTCCCATGGAGTGCATATACTGTTGGAACAAACCCTACCCTGGTTCTTTCATTTTGTTCTGTTGTTTTGTGGAGACAGTCTTACTAAAGAGCCCAGGGTGAGCTTGAACTTGCTATCCTCCTGCCTCAGCCTCTTGAGTGCCAGGATTATAAGCATGTGCTCTAAAGCGATTTTTAATGTATATTTAAGGTGTGCTATGTACATGTGTACTCCCCATGATGAATGTGTTAATCATATATTTTAAACACAGTAATGTTAAAAATTTTTAAATACAAAGCAATTTAGGAAAAGTGGCCAATATTTCTGTTCACTCATGACTAATAAACTTATTGCATTGTTTGAGTAATTCAAATGCTGCTTTCCTATTTTCAAAATTGTTAAGTCTTTACATTTTAAAGTTGAACTAGGTGAGGACCTCGGCCAGCTGCTTGGAAACCCAGCCCCACCTTGAGCTACCAGCTTAGCCAGGCAGGTGGAGAGGACCTTGGCGTGTGGAGCCATGCCTCATCCAAACTGCATGCTGCCCAACAGCAAACAGCTTAGCCCCTGCCCCCTCTGCCTCTGGCCTCCTGGGTGTGCTGCTAACTGGTTCCACATTACAGAGACACAGGGGGTTCATAAAGGCCATTGTCCTGAGCACCAGAAGATAGAGCAGAAGGAAAAAAAAAATAGAAAGAAAGAGGGACTCTGTCAGGCTCCTTGATGAAAACTGAAGCCCATTGGAAAAGTGAAGAGAATCTCTGCAATACAGGTACACCAGACCACCACATCAGGTAAGTTGGAGGGATCATCACCTCCCATCAGAACCTAGACTATCTTCAGGGGAAGGGCAACTGGAACCTGCAGTAGAACCTTGGAGAGTTCAACCCTGCAGGAGGACAGGGAGCTCAACTTGGGACTAGCAGCCAGAAATCTGCCTGAATCTCGCAGATCTGCTAATGGCTTGCTGAGACTCATTGATTTATATCTACACCTGGCTGCCCATGTTGTCTATTGTGACAGCAGAGACATACCCTGAAGGAGGGCCTTCATTTTTATTTTTTGTTATTTGCAAAAAAATTATTTTCTCTTATTTTTAATTCTTAACTTTTATTTTTCTCTACTCGTTTCAAATTTTTATTTCTCTCTTCTTTTTTCCATTCTTTTCTCTTTTCTTTCTCTCTCTCACTTCTCTCACCATTCAACATTATTCATCTCCCATTTTGTTCCTCTTCTGGCCCTAATTCAGATTTCTTCTTCATTTTTCTTTTCTTCTCTTTTTCCTTCTCTTGATTGTCACTAGTTTTAAAGGAAAGTAAATACAGTTTCTAGCCTCCTTATTGCTGTTAGGTTGTTCTGTCCTCATCTTTGTTCTTTCTTTCTGTCTTTTCCTCTTGTCTTGAACAGTTTCTTAGAGTTTGTGTGATGTTAATGTATCCACTGGACTCACTGCTGACCTCCCCCTATACTTCTACCTATCTATCCCTCCCTACCCAACTCCATCTAACTCCCCATGCCAAAGGGTAAAGTTGCTATATTGAAGAGTTTATTCACTATAAACATATGTTGAGTTGGTCCTCAATTTTGATTTAATTCACACAGTTAAAGGTGATAGATTAATAACTACCACAAATTGTCATTTTCTAAGCTGTACTTGATGCTATGGTGTTGCTAATTGTAGCACTTGAGCTAAGGTGTGGTGAATAATCTAATCAGTTGTCCTTCCTGGTGTAATGAAAATGAGATAGCCTCAGAGTCATTAGAGACTCAAACGCTAAAGACCAGCTGTATCTGGAAAACAACTCTGAGAAGCAATCATTCCATAAGTGTTCTAAATACAAGCAACAAAGATACAACAAGCAATTGTGAAGTATCAACACAGGAATTAAACCAAGGACAGTACCAAAAACAAAAATGACAAGACATTTAAGGAAGGCACAAACTCAGACTTCTACCCCACCAAAAGCAAATTTTGGGGGAAATGAGGTGGAGAAGTCTGATTACCAACAACCTGGACACCCTGAACTGGTAGCACAGGAAGGAACAAAACAGATGAATGAGGCTCTGGAAAAATTCAAAACAGAAATAATTTCCCAGATAACTACAGAGATGATGAGCATAGTAAAAGACATGATTAGAGGCTCTAGAGCAGAAAAAGGTAAAAAAAAAACTAGATGAGCTCAGAACCGTGCTGGAAGCCATGAATGAACAACATAAGAAAGAAATGGAAATCATGAAACGGATACAAACAGATATCCAGGAGACTAAAAACTCCATTGAAATATTCACAGCAGATTAAGGGAATGTGAAACTAGAATATCAGATATAGAAAACAGGATTGTGGTTAATGACCATGAAAACAGGAATTTCTTAAAAATAGTAAGGGACCATAAGAAATCAATCCAGGAGCTTCTAGATGATGGAAAGAAAAATAATGTAAGACTGATAGGAGTCCATTAAAAACAGGAGAAAATACAATTGACATAAAAAAAACTGTGCACAGAAGTAATAGTAGAAAACTTTCCAGACAGAGGTATCACAGCAGAGTTCTCAACACAAACCCTCAAGTCAAGGAGAGCCTGGAGTGAAGTATTTCAAGCCCTAAAAGAAAATAACTTTGAACCTAGACAGTTGTATCCTGCAAGATTATCTCTCAAAATCAATAAGGAAATTCGATACTTCCAAGACAAAGAACACCTGAGAAATTTCATGAACACCAAACTACCACTCCAAATAATTCTAAACAATATCCTAGAAAAAGACAATGAAGTTCACAACTCCATGAGGCCCCAAAAAGGGAAGCCACCAGGCAAGGCAAGAAACTAAAAGGAAGAGAGGGAAAAATAAAAAATGAAAGAGCCAACAAGAGTAAAACATCATGACAAGAATGAGTCCATATCTATCAATTATAATCATCAGTGTTAATGGCCTCAATTCACCAATGAAAAGAAATAGACTGGCAGAATGGATTAAGAAGCAAAATCCAGCAATATGCTGTAAACAAGAAACACACCTAACTCAAAAATAAATTCATAGACTGAAAGTAAAAGGATGAAAACACTTCTCCATGCCACAGGAACCCAGAAAAAAGCAAGGGTAGCAATCTTCTTTGCAGACAAAGTAGATTTCAAACCAAAACTAATAAAGAGAGACAAAGAAGGTCACTACATCCTTGTGAAGGAAATAATCCAAGGGGAAGAGATGACAATCATAAATATGTATGCACCAAATATGAATGCCCCCAACTATAAAAAACAAATATTAATGGGCATGAAAAACCAAATAAGCACTAATACAGTTGTAGTGGGGGACCTCAATACCCCAATATCACAAATAGAGAGACCGTGTAGACAAAAAAATCAACAACAAGTTTCTAGAACTTAATCAAGCTATTGAACAAGTAGACTTAATAGATGTTTACAGAGCGTTCCACCCCACAAAATCAGAATACACATTCTTTTCAGCTGCACATGGGCCATTCTCCAAACTAGCCCACTTGCTAGCTCATAGGACATATTTAAGTAAATGTAAAAGAATTGAAGTTACCCCCTGTATATTATCAGACCATTGTGCAATAACATTGGAGATCAATAACGTAAGAAACTGCAAAACACCCACAAACACATGGAAATTGAATAACACCCTCCTAAACAACCAATGGGTCACAGAGGAAATTAATGAAGAAATTAGAAAGTTTCTATAAGTAAATGATAATGCCAGTACAATATACAGGAATATATGGGACACAATGAAAGCAATTCTATGAGGGAAATTCATCGCAGTGAATGCCCAAATTAGAAAAGCAAAGAGAACTCAAATAAACAACTTAATGCAGAACCTCAAACTCCTAGAAAAAGAAGAGCATAACAAACCCAAACTTGTACAAGAGAGGATGTTATAAAGATCAGAGCAGAAATCAATTCAATGGGGAGTAGGAGAATGATACCAAAAAAATCAATGAATAAGAGTTGGTTTTTTGAAAGAATAAATAAAATCAATAAGCCTTTAGCCAATCTTATCAAAAAAGGAAAGAAAAAGCTCAAATCCATGGAATTAGGAATGGAAAAGGTAAAGTTACAACAGATCCAGCAGAAATCCAGAGGATCATCAATACCTACTTAGAGAATGTGTACTCTAATAAAATGGAAAATACAGAAGAAATGAGCAGATTCCTAGATACATATGAATTGCCAAAGTTAAATTAAGAAGATATAGAAATCCTTAACACCCCGATTACAATGAGTGAAATTGAAAATGTAATAAAAAATTTACCAACAAAGAAAAGCCCAGGTCCTGATGGCTTCATGGCTGAATTCTACAAAACATTTAGAGAAGAACTATTGCCAGTACTCTTTAAACTCATCAATGAAATTGAAAGGGAAGCAATACTTCCAAATTTATTCCTGGAAACAAGTGTTACTTGATTCCAAAACCAGGGAAAGACCCAACCAAAAAAGAGAACTACAGGCTAATCTCCCTAATGAACATAGATGGAAAAATCCTCAACAAGATACTCGCAAACAGAATACAGAGGATCATCAAGAAGATCATACATCCTGACCATGTTGGATTTATCCCAGGAATTCAGGGATGGTTCAATATATGTAAATCAATAAATGCAATCCACTACATTAACAGAGCCAAGGACAAAACTATATGATCATTTCAACAGATGCAGAAAAAGCATTTGACAAAAATCCAACACCCATTCATGATAAAAACCCTGCAGAAAATTGGAATAGAATGTCTTTATCTCAACCTGATTAAGGCTATCTATGAAAAACCAACAGCCAACATGGTACTAAATGGTCAAGAACTGAAAACTTTCATGCTAAATTCAGGAAAAAGACAAGGATGCCCCCTATTACCACTCCTTTTCAATGTAGTTCTGGAAACTTTAGCCACAGAATTAGAAAAGAGAAAGAAATAATAGGAATAAAGATAGGGAAGGAAGATGTTAAACTGTGATTATTTACTGATGATATGGTACTTTACATAGAAGACCCGAAAAACTCCCACAAAAGTCTTCTAGACTTAATCGACAGATTCAGTAGAGTAGCTGGATACAAGGTCAACACAAAAAACCATAGCCTTCTTGTACACAAATAACAGACTCACTGAGAAAGAAATTAGGGAAGCAATATCTTTTGCAATAGGATAAAAAAAAAAAAGAAATATCTAGGAATCAATCTAACAAAGGAAGCAAAAGACCTCTACAGTGAAAACTACAGCATTCTGAAAAAGGAGATCGAACAGGATATAATAAAATGGAAAAACATCCCTTGTTCCTGGATAGGAAGAACCAATATAGTGAAAATGGCCATAGTTCCCAAACTACTATATAGATTTAATGCAGTGCCAATTGAAATTCCCACAATATACATCACAGAACTAGAGAAAACAATCCAAAAATTCATTTGGAACCAGAAGAAACCTAGATAGCAAAAGCAATTCTAGGCAACAGTAACATGGCAGAGTGTCCCGTCCCGCGGGTAAGTCAACGGAGACCCTAGAGGGGGCGTGAGAATGACAAAGGACAGGGGACACCAGAGATGGAGACAAGACAGGTTTCTGATCAAGTCTCCTTTATTGTGGAAGCTGCTACAGCATATATACCGTAGGGCTAGAGGGAGGGAGCAAGGGGAGGGTACTGCGGCTACTTCCTTGTTGCCGGGTAGACTTGCAGCAGGCTTAGACATGCCCGTAAAAGGCACTCAAGAGTTCCAACGGGGGGGGGGCAAGGCCCCCCACAGCAGAGGGTATCACAATTCCCAACTTGAAACTATACTAAAGAGCCACTGTGATAAAAACAGCATTGTACTGGCAAAGAAACAGACCTGAGGATCAGTGAAATAGGTTAGAAGATGCAGAAACAACTCCAGACATATTCAGCCACCTCATCTTTGACAAAGGAGCCAACCATCCTCCCTGGAGGAACAATAGCCTATTTAATAAATGGTGTTGGGAAAACTCGATTTCAGCCTGCCAAAGATTAAAACTAGACCCGTATCTATCACCATGAACTAAACTAAGTGGACTAAATGAAGTGGATTAAAGATCTAAATATTAAAACAGAAACATTGGACTTGCTGGAAGATAAGTTAGGTAGAACTCTTGAAGACATTGGCATAGGAAAAGACTTTATGAACAAAACCTTGGTAGCACAAGAACTAGCACAAAGAATCAACAACTGGGATCTAATCTTATTAAAAAGCTTCTGCACTGCAAGAAAAATCAGCAACATAGCTAAGAGACAACCTATACTGTGGGAAAAATTTTTTAGCAGCTGTATCTCAGACAAAGGACTACTATCTAGAATATATAAAGAACTGAAAAAAATCAGAACTCTCAAATTTAAAGAACCAATTCAAAAATGGACATCTGAAATGAACAGACATTTCTCAGAAAAAAAAGTAAAAGCACCAAATAAACATATGAAAAAATGTTTAACATCACTGGTCATTGGAGAGATGCAGATGAAAACAACACTGAGGTTCCACCTCAGCCCACAAAGAATGGGTGCTATCAAGAAATCAACCAATAACAAATGCTGGCGGGAGTGTGGGAAGAAAGGAACCCTTCACCATTGTTGATGGGAGTGCAGACTGGTGCAACAGCTGTGGAAATCAGTATGGCGATACCTCAAAGAACTAGGACTAGAGAGCCCCTTTGACACAGCTATTCCTTTGCTGGGTTTCTTCCCAAAAGAATTAAAAGAATCATATCACAGTGATATATGTGCACCCATGTTTATAGCAGCACAGTCTGTAATAGCGAAAGCTTGGAAACAGCCCAAGTGCCCATCAACTGGAAACTGGATAAAGAAGATGTGGGTTTTTTTTTTTTTATAAAATGGAGTCCTACTCAGCCATAAAGACTGAGAAACTGGAGTCATTTATAGCTAAATAGATGCATATCGAGGCCATACTCTTAAGTGAAATAAAGAGTACACACATGGGTAAATACCAAATAGTTTCTCTCGTGTGAGAAATTGAAAGGTGAATAAGGTTTAAAATGATTAAAATGAATAATTGACAATTTGAAATAGAAAGAAAAGGTCCAAAGGGGTGGGGGAAGTGGGAGGGGAAGGGGAAAGGAAAGAAAGGAAAGGAAAATTATAGAAAAAGGAAAAATTGGAAAGAAAGTGGAGGGGGTGAAGGAAGCACAGGGAATGGGATAAAAATAAGAACCAAGATACATCATGTATAGGTACAAGTACCCAATAATAAATGTAAATGCATTCTGTACCTAAAATGTACCAATAAAAGAATTTAATCAAAAAATAATTGAAAAAATAAAGTTGAACTTACTTTTGCGTGGATTATTGAAATTGTGATAGAAACATCAAATTATAAAAAAGTTCTAAATTTTATTTTCATATCCTTCCAAAAGTTAGTATAAGTCTGACATAGGCATGATTATACTCTCAGAATCATGAAATAGAGAGATAGAAATACAAATGCATAAAAATTAATAAGTGTTTCAGTGAAAAGGAAATGGACAAACTAAAAGTGTTCAACAGTTAAAAAGTAGCCAGGTATGGTGTGGCAAGCTTGTAATCCCAGAATTTGCAAAGCTAAGGCAGGAGGATAGCTGAGCATTAAAGGTCAGCCAGTCTACACTGTGAGTTCAAGGCCAGCCGGGAACACCTGGTGATACCTTGTCTCAAATCCAACCAACCAACAGACAAACAATTTAAAAAATATGTTCTTACATGTGAATAGATGTTAGCAGGGATGGAAACGAGGGCACATCTAAGAATATATAAAATCCTTACCCTTTTTCTGATTTTGCACATTTGAAAGGAAAATAAAATATTAAAATAAACTGTTCCAGGAAAGGTCTTGTAGTTTTCTGTAAAGTTGATACTTACCTAAGACCTCCAAGATTCCAGCAATTGCTATTAGTGAATTCCTTAGAGATTTCTCCTTTCTTTGGTGAATAATACTGAGATACTGGCACATTATTTGGGTAATAGTACTAGTACTAGTGATCTTTTTGGGTTCCTATAACAAATTACTGTCAACTGGGTAATTTGTTATATATATATATATATATATATATATATATATATATATATATATGGAGATGGGAGAGAGAGAGAGAGAGAGAGAGAGAGAGATGAAAATACCAGCAAATTCCATGTCCAGTGAGTGTCTATTTCCTATGTAAACACATGATACCTTCTCACTGTGTCCAAGCATCCAAGCATGGTGGGACTATGCAGTCTTCTGGAGTATTTAATTATTTACTCTCTGTGGTTCTGGGGCTTGAACCTAGGCCCTTTGTGCTGAGCTACATCCCCAGCTTTTCTTTCTTTCTTTTTTTTTTACTTTTTATTTTGAGATAGAGTCTTGCTAAACTATCCCAGCTGCCACTTTCTGTACTCGTGCCTTAGCCTCCCAAAGGGCTGGGATGACAGTTGTATACCACTGCACCACAGGTGTGGGATCTTTTACACATGGTCACCAGTATCATTCATAATGGTTCTTCCCTCATGATTTTCATCTCTTCAAACATCCTACTCTCCAATAACATCATCTTGGGGTAGATTTTCATCATGGATTTTGGGAAGGGGCATAAATACTGGAGAAATATAAGAATCATATTTTAATGAAGAGGTAGTTTTTTAAAAATATCTTTTCTATTCTAGTTTTAAGGTCCCATAAAATGCCCAAAGTTATAGAGAAAATCAATATGTTATGGGAGTTTTTGAAAGTCTCATAATTGCATTTCTATGAATTCCTTAAATTCACCTAGGTTTGCAAATTCAAGTCATACATCATAAATTGAGAAATTATAAATGTATATAACCCTTTCTGTGGATGAAAGTCAGATGCAATTGTGAATGTTTATCATTGAGGAAAAATGTTTTCTTAAGTACTTTTCTTATTGGAACAAACCCTTATACCAGTAAAATTTCCAAACCTGATCATCTGAAATATATGTGAAAGTTATTTGTAAAATCAGTGTAAATGCTCAAAATCCTTGATGTAGCATTCAAGATATCAATCTATTTTCTAAATATTTCTATGACTCCTCTACCATGCAAAGTGCATCTTTATGATCAATTTGTCCATTTTTCCTACAATTTTATGGGTTTTTCTCTCCAACAATTGTTTCTGATAGCACCCAAAAGCTTATAAATTGGAGATATGGACACTTATTTTTTCTTTTTTTTCCTGTGTTTTGGGAAGAATTCAAAAAAATATTTGCTATACTGATGTCTTGAACTGTTTCTTCCATTTTTTTTTTTTTCAAGAAGCTTCAGGTCTTACATTTAGATCATTGTTCAAATTAGACTTGACTTTCATACAGGTTGAAAGGGATCAAGTTTCAGTCTTCTGAGTAAGGATATCTAGATTTTCTAGAATCATTTATTTACATAACTGTGAAATAATTACCTGTTAGGATGTTAGAAAGTAATTATGAATAGAATAAAAACAGAAATCAAATGATATTCATCTCAATTATTGTTCTTTCTTTCTGAAAGCCCCCTGTTCACCAGAAACATATTTGGTGGCGTTGCATGCTTCAAAATTAGAACATTATTCAGGATTTAATTCAGCTAGAAAATAATTTACAAACGTATTAGGGAATTAAAATTATGTAAAAACTCTTACAAGGATGTTTTTGAATGATTTTTATCTCAGTCTATGTGAGTATTCTTTTTCTCATCCCAAAATGAATAAAAATTGCAATAATATTAAATCAATAATTGGTATGCAGAAAAAGACAAGCAAAGGGCATTTACTGCAATGTCATTTGAGTTAAAGAGAGAAGCACATTATGGAAAAGTTAAATATATTACAGGATTGACATGTCCCAGTAATGAGGATTAATTTTATTAATCTCTCCATTAGAGTAAGCAGAAAGTTCATCATATATTCTATATCAATTGTTTTGGGATTTTGTAGAAAATGTGATTTTCCCCATGCTTATTTTATTTATGAGTTTAATTTTCAAAGTCATCTAGGACTAAAAGTGAAGAGAAAAAACATCTGTCATTTTATTTGTTAATAGGAAAAAGGTTAACATGAGTTTATTCGTATGTACTTTGAACTCAAGACATTGTAGAATGAGACTATAAATTCACTATACTTCATATATAAAGCAAAAAAAGTGTCTAGTCTTTGAAAGAAGGTTGGTATGACTCATTTGTTAACCTTGGTGAGCCATGATAAAGATGATAAAGTGCCAGGGTGAAGATGTTCTTATCAGTTACACATATTAATTTCAGGTATCCATATATGTCATACAGCTGTGGGTAAAGTAGCTTTACAGTTATACATGGAGAGTTATTTTAATGGCAAGACAAAAGGGAATTGGGATAAGAATTCTTACTGTTTGAATATAGATATTGTCCCACAAAATTTTATATATTAAAACTTTTTTGCCAGAGTAGTGATTTCAGGATATGTTGCAAGCATTTAGGAAGTAATGCCAAGCTAGAGAAGTTTAGGTCATGAGAGACATGACCCAGGAGGCAATTATGGGGCCCTGCTCTCTTTCTCTTCTAGCCTCTCTTCTGCTGCCTGGCTTATGAACTGTGAGGTGTGGCTTTACCCCCTAGTCTAGTAATGATTTGCTGTCATTGCCAGAGCCTCAAAGTAGTGATGATCCAGAACTGTGAGCCCAGACTTTTCTCTTTTCTCTTAGTCACCTCAGATATTCTGTTACAATGATGGAAATCTGACTAGCCCCAAAACTCAGTGCCAAGAGGTGGGGCTATTTTTGCAATTTTATGTACACATGTGGAAAATCCATTACAATTGTTTTATAGAAAATGTTTGCAAGAGTTTGAAGGAGTAGGCTAGAAAAATCATAGAATGCTATGAATAGGAATTAACAGGTGATTCTGGTAAAGGTTCAAAAAACTAGAATGTTGATAGAAATATGAACAGAAAAGATTATATTAATGAGGTTTCAGATGCAAGTGAATATTATTAGAAATTTGGATTAGAATGAGAAGTCATCCTTGTTATGTCCTGGAAAAGAATATGATGTATTTTGTCTATCCCCTGATTGCAGGAGGCCTAGTTTAAAAGTCACAAAATAGCTCTATCTGCCTGAGAGTATTTTCAGATAGTGAAACATCACGCAGAAGACACAGAATCACCCCACTGCAGACAGGCAGCCACCTGATTCCACATTACCAAGGCGCAGAGGACACCAGACCACCAGACCAAGGTACTGAGTCCCACTGTTCCCAGCCCAGAGGTAAGGGCTCCTGAGCCATCGTCCCACTGCTTCTGGTCCAGAGGAAGGGGCTTCCTGGTCACCATCCCCCCCGCTGCTCCCAGCCCAGAGGAAAGGGCTTTTGGGCCACCTTCTGTCCTGCTGCTACTGGCCCAGAGGAAGGGGTTTCCTGGCCACCATCCCTCCGGCTGCTCCCAGCCCACAGGAAAGGGCTTTTGGGTCACCATCCCTACCGCTGCTCCCGGCCCCTGTCCCACCTCTCCCAGCTCAGAGGAGGTAATCCCTGCAGGCAATAACAGCCCCCCGCTCCAGGCAAAATGAGAAAAAACATAAATAAGTCTCAAAAACAGACTTCCAGATCACCTACAGCAACCTCAAAGGGAAATGAGATGGAACCCTCTGATACTCAACCACCTGGACCCACTGAACTGGCAACAAAAGGGGATCTGGAAAAAATGAAAACAGAAATAATTTCCCAGATAACAGGAGAAATTGTGCCTTTAGTGCAAGACATGATTAATAAATCTAGAGAGGAGCTGAGGAATATGATGAAATCCCAACATAAGAAACAAATGGAATCCATTAAACAGATGCAAATAGATTTCCAGGACATGAAAAACTCCATTGAAAGTCTACACAGCAGAATGAGCCAGTGTGAGGACAGAATTTCAGATATAGAAGATAAGATTGCAATTAGTGACCAGGAAAAGAAAAATTGCTTCCAAATTAAAAGGGAACATGAGAAATCAATCCAGCAGCTGCTAGATGATGCAAAAAAGAATAACATAAGACTGATTGGGCTCAATGAAGAAACAGGAGAGAGTGCAGATGACATAAAAAATCTCTTCACAGAAATAATGGCAGAAAACTTCCCAAGCAGGGGAAAAGAGCTTGACATACAGATAAGTGAGGCAGATAGGACTCCAAATAGCCTTGATCAAAAAAAATCTACACATAGGCATATAATTGTTAAGATTCCAGAAACACAACAGAAGAACAAAGTTCTCCAAGCAGTCAGAGAAAAGAAACAAATCACATACAAAGGAAAGCCCATCAGAATGACAGCAGACTTCTCAACACAAAGCAGCAAGGCAAGAAGAGCTTGGAGTGACGTATTCCAAGCCCTAAAAGAAAACAGCCTCCAACCCAGATTGAGGTACCCTGCAAAACTATCTTTCAAAATGGATGGAGAAATAGGATACTTTCATGACAAAGAGCACCTTAGGAACTTCATGAATACCAAACCAGCACTCCAAAGAAATTTACACAATAGCCTAGGAACAGACGTTGAGGATCACAACCCCAGGAAGCAAAGCAGAATGAACCCATCTGCCATGACAAGAAATTAAATGGAAAGGGGGAGAACCTAACAAAAAGAAAAAGTCATGGCAATGACAAGTCAATACGTTTCAGTTATAACCATCAATGTTAATGGTCTCAATTCACCAGTCATAAGAAATAGAATGGCAGAATGGGTCAAGAAGCAAAATCCAACAATATGCTGCATATAAGAAACACACTTAATTCAAAAGGAAACTCATAGGCTGAAAGTTAAAGGGTAGAAAACAATATTGCATGTGACAAGAACCCGAAAAAAAGCAGGAGTAGCTATCCTCTTGGCAGATCAAGTAGATTTCAAACCAACACTGATGAAGAGAGATGAAGAAGGGCACTACATCCTTGTAAAGGGAAGAATCCAAGAGGAAGAGATGACAATCATAAATATCTATGCACCAAACACTAGTGCACCCAACTATATAAAACAAATACTAACGGACATGAAAAGCCATATATGCACTAATACAATTGTAGTGGGGGACCTCAACACCCCACTGTCACAAATAGATAGATCAACTAGACTAAAAGTAAGTACTGAAATACTAGAAGTCAATCAAACTCTTGAACAAATGAACTTAACAGATGTTTACAGAGTGTTCCACCCCACAAAATCAGAATACACATTCTTCTCAGCTGCACATGGGTCATTCTCCAAAATAGACCACATACTCACACATAGAACATGTTTAAGTAAGTGCAAAGGAATTGAAGTTATCCCCTGTACATTATCAGACCATAGTGTGATGAAATTGGAGATCCATAGCAAAAGAAACTCAAAATATTTCATAAGCATGTGGAACTTGAACAACACACTTCGGAATAACCAATGGGTCACAGAGGAAATTAAAGAAGAAATCAGACAGTTCCTTCAATTAAATGACAATGACAATACAACATATTGGAATCTATGGGACACAATGAAAGCAGTCTTACGAGGGAAATTCATAGCAGTGAATACACATATTAGGAAAACAGAATGAGCCCAATTAAACAAGCTGATGCTGCACCTCAAGCTTCTAGAAAAAGAAGAGCAAGGCAACCCCAAAGCTCATACAAGGGAAGAAATTATAAAGATCAGAGGAGAAATCAATTTGATGGAGACTAAGAGAATGATACAAAAAATTAATGAAGCCAAGAGTTGGTTCTTTGAAAGAATCAACAAAATTGATAAACGTTTAGCCAACCTTGTCAGAAAAAGGAAAGAAAAGGCCCAAATCCATCCAATTAGGAATGAAAAGGGTGAAACTACAACAGACCCAACAGAAATCCAGATGATCATCAATACCTACTTCCAGAACCTATACGCCAATAAGATGGACAACACAGAAGAAATGGACAGATTCCTAGATACATATGAATTACCAAAGTTGAATGAAGAAGATCTAAAAATTCTGAACAACCCAATATCAACCAATGAAATTGAAAATGTAATTAAAAACTTATCACCTAAGAAAAGCCCGGGCCCTGATGGCTTCACTGCTGAATTCTACAAGACATTTAGAGAGGAACTGCAGCCAATATTGTTTGAACTCTTCAATGAAATTGAAAGGGATGCAATACTCCCAAATTCATTCCTGGAAGCAAGCATCACCTTGATCCCCAAAGCAGAGAAAGACCCAACTGAAAAAGAGAACTATAGGCCAATCTCACTAATGAACATAGATGCAAAAATCCTTAATAAGATACTGGCAAACAGAATGCAGAAGATCATCAAGAAGATCATACACCCTGATCAAGTGGGATTCATCCGAGGGATGCAGGGATGGTTCAATATACGAAAATCAATCAATGTAATACACTATATCAATAGAGCCAATGACAAAAACCATATGATTATCTCCATAGATGCAGAAAAAGCATTTGACAAAATTAAACATGCATTTATGACAAAAACCCTACAAAAAAATTGGAATCGATGGTCCCTATCTCAAACTTATAGAAGCCATCTATGAAAAACCAACAGCCAATATCATACTAAATGGTCAAACACTGAAATCCTTCACACTAAAATCAGGAAAAAGACAAGGATGTCCACTATCACCACTCTTCTTCAATATAGTTCTGGAAACATTAGCCACGGCAATTAGACAAGAGAAAGAAATAAAAGGAAAAAAGATAGGAAATGAAGAAGTCAAATTGTCATTATTTGCAGATGACATGATACTCTATATAGAAGACCTCAAGAACTCCACCAAAAGTTTTCTAGACTTAATAGCCAAATTCAGTCAAGTAGCTGGTTACAAGGTCAAAACACAAAAATCAACAGCTTTCCTCTACACGAATGACAGACTCACTGAGAGAGAAATAGCGCAAATAATTCCTTTCACAATAGCATCCAAAAAACTGAAATACCTAGGAATCATCCTAACAAAAGAAATCAAAGACCTCTTCTCTGAAAACTATGGCACTCTGAAAAGAGAGATTGAAGATGATATCAGAAAATGGACAGACATCCCCTGCTCCTGGGTAGGAAGGATTAATATAGTGAAAATGGCCATACTTCCAAAACTGCTATATAGATTTAATGCAATTCTAATTGAGATCCCAGCAGCATATTTCATAGACCTTGAGAAAACAATCCAAAAATTCATTTGGAACAAGAAGAGACCCAGAATAGCAAAAGCAATTCTAGGTAACAGAGACATGGCAGGGGGTATCACAATCCCCAACCTGTAACTCTACTACAAAGCTACTGTGATAAAAACAGCATGGTACTGGCAAAGAAACAGACTTGAGGACCAGTGGAACAGATTAGAAGATGCAGAAACAATGCCAGACACATTCAGCCATCTCATCTTCGACCAAGGAAACACCCTCACTGGAGGAAAGATAGCCTCTTTAATAAATGGTGCTGGAAAAATTGGGCTTCAACTTGCCAAAGATTAAAACTAGACCTGTATCTCTCACCATGCACTAAACTAAACTCAAAATGGATTAAAGATCTAAATATTAAAATAGAAACTCTGAACCAGTTGGAACAGAGGTTAGGTAGAACCCTTGAAGACATCGGTATAGGAAAAGATTTTATGAACAAAACCTCAGTTTCTCATGAACTAGCACAAACAATCAACAAATGGGATCTCTTCTTATTGAAAACCTTCTGCACATCAAGAGAAACCACCTGCAGTGTGAAGAGACAATCCACAATGTGGGAAAAAATCTTCACCTGCTCTTCCTCAGACAAAGATCTACTATCTCAAATCTATAAAGAACTTAAAAAGATCAGATCTCCCAAATTTAAAGGCCCAATCCAAAAATGGGCATCTGAAATGAACAGACATTTCTCAGACAAAGAAGTAGAAATAGCAAATAAATACATGAAAAAATGTTCAACATGACTGGTCATTCGAGAGATGCAAATGAAAACAATGCTGAGATTCCTCTTCACTCCAGAAAGAATGGCTGCTATCATGAAATCAACCAATAACAAATGCTGGCAAGGCTGTGGGGAAAGAGGAACCCTGCTCCACTGCTAGTGGGAGTGTAGACTGGTGCAAACACTGTGGAAATCAGTATGGAGATACCTCAAAGAATTAGGACTGGAAGTCCCATTTAACCCCGCTATTCTCCTGCTGGGTATCTTCCCCAAAGAATTAAAAGAATCATACCACAGTGACATATGTGCACCCATGTTCATAGCAGTGGAGTTTGTAATAGCTAAAACTTGGAAACAGCCCAAATGCCCATCAACTGGAGACTGGATAAAGAAAATGTGTTTTTTTTTATAAAATGGAGTACTACTCAGCCATAAAAAATGAGAAATTAGAGACATTCATAGCTAAGTGGATGCACATTGAGGCAATACTCTTAAGTGAAATGAATAGGACACAGATGTGTAAATACTGAATAGTTTCTCTGGTGTGAGAAACTGAAAGTGTAAATAAGGACTAAATATATAATAGGTCATGTGAAATAGGAAGAGAAGGGCCAAAGGGGAAGGAAGTGGGAGGGCTAAGGGAAAGGATAGAAGGGAATGGGATTAATATGAGAAAATGGAAAAATAGGAACAAAATCTGTGTAAATAGGGAAGACAGGAGGGGCTGAAGGGAGGGCTGGGCAAGGGTGAAAAATGAGAACCAAGAGAGACTATGTAAAGGTGCAAATTTCCAATGATGAATGTCATTATATTGTATACCTAAAATGTACCAATTATTAGAATGAATAATCGATAATGTAAAATAGGAAGAAAAGGTCCAAAGGGGTAGGGGTAGTGGGAGGCACAGGGGAAAGGAAAGAAGGGAAAGAAAAAATGATGAGAAATGGAAAAAATGGAAATAAAGTCTTTGTAAATAGGGAAGGGTGGAGGGGGTGAAGGGAGGGCTAGGAATGGGGAAAAAATAAGAACCAAGATGCATTATATAAAGGTACAATTCCCAATGAGAAATGTAATTGTGTTGCATACGTACAATGTACCAATAAAAGAATTTAATACAAAAAAAAAAAAGAAAATTAAGAGGCCTTAGAACTTGAGGGAGACTAACATACAATCCCAGTGTTCAGCCCATCCCCCTAGGTCCCTACCCGGAAAGCCACTGAAGTGTTCAAAATATGAAGACTCTGAAGTCCGATGTGCACAAGCAACTGAAGCAAATAAACACACTGACTTGGGAAGGGACAGCACTAGTGAGAAAGCAAGGTGTCCCCTTTTTGCCTTTTCTGTTCCATCTAGATACCCATATTCTATATGCCTGTCCCATTAGTTCACTTACCTACATGTCACACTTCTTTGGACATATCCTCACAGACACAATGAGAAGTATGCTTTACCAATTCTCTAGACATTTCTCAATCCATTCAAGGTGATGCCCTAACCTAACTGTCACAGAAATATTCATTAGAATAGACAAATAATTTAATCATCACCCTTAATAAGTCCAGGATGCTGTGAACTTGAGGAGAGAAAAGCATAGAATCTATAGGTTACATAAAACAAATGATCAAAGCCTAAAATATGGGCCTGTCCAACAGAACAGGAGACCTGAAATGACTGAGTTATCATTTAAGACCCCACCTTTGTGATGTAGAAGAAAAGATATAAAGGAGAACAACTTCCAATTGTTTCAAAATGCTTGATAGCAACTCATTTCTCTATTGTCTAGTCTTTCTCTATGTAATTTATAATCACTGCATCAATTTTTTAATAAAGCTATGTTTTCAGAAGATTTATCTAGCTAATTTGTTCATCTATGCTATTAAACTTGATGGTACTACTGCATAAATAGAATAAAATTAGGTTTCTTCCTATTGCATTTGATGTAAGGGATACCATAACCTAAATACAATGAAAAACTCCCTAAGTGCTTTTTTCTTCTTTCTTGTTTTTCATTCACCCCCATGTTCTAAGTAAATTTACTTATTTTCTAAATCACTAACCTATACTTTTTCTGCTAGGTTCAACTTTAGTTTCTTGAAGTTAATTGCCACATTTTCATATATTCTAAACAAATTCTGTGTATTTTTCAAAAACATACCATTCCTCTTTGAACTTCCTTGATTTTTTCTGGTGAATATATTTTCACCTTCTCTAGGACACATAGTGTACAGACCTCTCAAATGACTTTTTGAACTTAAAGTTGAGCTCTTTGGACTTATGATCTGCAGTTCAGACTTAGGACGCATCTCTTTATTTTCACAGTTCTGTACATCTTGTTTATAAAGCCTCAATACCTTTATATTTTACAGTATACTTTGTTTATATAGTACTGTAATTTTTGCTGATTATACTGTATAGTAGAGTATATTGTTTTATGTTGAGCTATACATTATAGTACTGCATAAGAGTAATGCAAATAAAAGCAAAGTCATCAAGTAGGAGTTTCCTTTGACCATTTCTTTGTTCTGAATGTTGTAATGTACATACTATATGCAATTTCTTATTTAGTCATGGATTCAGTTAATCTAGTCACAGGATAGGAAATGGTTGTTAAATGAGGAATATCTGTATTGTTTAAAGTTTTCTAGGAGAACAGAATCGATAGCTGAAGTTCTCAGTAGCTGTTCAGTCAAAGATTATGGAAGCCACAGGACAAGAGGGATCAATGAAATAGCAACAGTTTGCAACTCAGGGCCTGAACTCCTGGGGCAGCTGCCGCCTGAGACTGTTTTCAGGATAAAGAAACCAGTATGACATTCACAGGTGATAGCAGAAAAGACATACCCTGTCAAGAATGAAGCTCTTCAAAACACACGCCAACTTCTTCCTTCTCTCCCTTTATTATAACCTTATCATAAGGTGGCATCCACAACTGGGGTGAGTCCTCCATTGCTCTACTACATTGCAGTCATCTCTGGAAATACTTGACAGACAGACGCAGAACTGTCCTTTACTAATCTGCTAGACATTTCTTAATCCCATCAGGTAGACATAGTGTGATTAAAGGTCATTTAGGAAGGAAAAGGCTATCAAAATGGTAAAAATGTCATTAGTTCAGCTCTGTAGGTTAATGACAAAAAAGCCTCAAAAAGTAGTGTGTAATGATTCAATAGTTGACTTCACAGATTCAGAAATTCAAACTTGTAGTTTCTCAGACTTAACTGGAAATAAGCACACCATCTCATAAAAACGTTCATAGAAATGTATTTAAAAGTGAGTGCTACTTATCTGATAATTTAGTGTGTGAAATATGTTTGCTGAGGAGAACAAATAATTGTGTGTTTGTACATGGTCCCCTGTAGGCCACAGCATGCCAAGACAGATAATCCTGGTGCACTTACAACCAAAGTAAAGCAAGTTGTATTATTTGAATAGCCCATATTAGCAATTTTAAAAAGCCTTTCACTTTCATTATAACAGGAAAAATGTGGATCAGGTACACTAAGGAAGGGAATGGAGAGATGGAGGGAAGTGGGAAGGAGGGAAAAGTTAAGGGATGAAAAAAAGAAATTGGATGTATTATGCACATGCACCAAATCCATAGAAGGAATGTAAACATTATGTGCTACATAATATACTAATAAGCTAAATTAAAAGTAATATTCAAACTAATAAACTGTCAAAAGTTTATATTTTGAAAATATCTGACAGTGGCGAAGGTGTGGGGAATTAAACACTGCTGGTATACACATTTTGAAGACGTCAATAATAGTGGAATAAAATATTCCATTTTACATACCCTCTTCAAGGCAATTTCATTTTTCTTCAAGCATGTAACACCAAAAGTGCACAAAAGTGTTGAAATAATGGTTATCCTTCTTTTAGAAAATAAATGACATTATGTTTATTTTAGAATTTCAAGACAAGAATGAGGCTAAAAGAAATAGAAGCAAACTGAAGTTATAAGTTTTGTATAGTTTTATAGTTCACAAAGCATTTTTTTTTTCCAGTTTCATCGTGGCACTTTACCTTGGCTCCTCTTATTTACATTAGTCTCCCTTGTGAAAACGGAATTATTTACATTAGTCTCTCTTGTGAATACATTCCCAGATGCTCTTGTGGATGCCTGAAGGCAGATAAGCCTCAAGCTGTACATATACTGTTTTTCATATATATGTAATATATATGTATATATCATATATATAATAAAGTTTAATTTATATATTTGTCACATTCACAGATTAACATCCAATAATAATAAAATTGGACAATTAGACCAATACACTGTAACACAAGTTATGTGAATGTGGTCTCAAAATATTGTATTCACCCCTCTTGTGCTGTGGGATGATACAATGCCCGCCCATTGAGATGAACTGAAGTGAATGACACAGGCATTATGACCTAGGGTTAGGCTACTCTAGAGCACTTGCTTTGTGACCCATGACGACCTCGCGCCTTGAGCAGAACTATGGAGCTTGCTCAAGCCCAGTCCTCTGGGCTTCTTGCCCAACCCGGGCGCAGCAGAAAGAGCTGCTCCTGGCTCCGCCTCCTCCACATGCGTGCTCGTTTTTGTTCCTGAAGTTTCCATAGCCTCCCAATGTCGAAGCTGTTTTCCGAGCTAAGGATGGGATTCTGAAGAACTGACTGGAGAAAGAGGGCAACTCAAGGTTTGTGGGGAGTGTGGTGCATGATGGGGAAGAGTTTTAGAAACTAGCAAGGGTTGGGGCTACGATCCACAGTTTGACAGTGGGAGTTTGAGGCCAGACTGGGCAACAGGCCTTAACTGCTCCCTTCCCCCCAAAATCCCCATAACCTTACTGGTTATTTTCCCTTGTGAATTTACCAGAAACCTTGGTAGTTTCTAAAACACCTCCTCATCATGCACCAATAACAGTTATTCTTTATTAAACACAGAGAGAATCAGAAATGTATAGAGAATGCTGGATTCCATTCTCACAGCCAGTAATATCTTAGCTTATGATGGCTATTTCACGTTTATGGATGTGTAAATTAAACGGTTTGAGAAACTTGTCCAAGGTGTGATATCTTTGTGGAAATATTTGAATTTGAGCTCCATTATATAGTGCTGAGCCTCTGGAGAATATGGATGTTATTTGCTTTCCTAGTGTATTACTTCTTTAATCACTTTTTAAAAATATTTGTGTGCTTTTAAAATTAATTTTACTTAATTATGCAAATTTTTCAATCCAAAGAATGTAGGAAGAGTAAGATTATTCTGACTGCATAAAGTCAATTATGACTTTACCTACTATATGACTAAACCTAGGAAATTTGAGAATGTAAGGAGTTGAGATGAAAGGAGAATGGCTTTTGTTTGGAAACTTCTTTTGCATCAGGCCCAGGCTGCCTAGTTCTGCATTTCTCCTTTTGTGAGAAAAATAATATCTTATTCCCAGATCTAATTTGCAAATGATATTTCTTTACTGGGTGTCCAGTATGTTTTTAATTGATAACCCATATTTATAAAAACATATATCATTTTATTTATTGTACAGTCTTCTCATTACTATAAATTCTTTATAGAATGATGCATGTGAATATGTAAAATAATTTTATGCTACCACATATTGATCCTTCTTTGTTGTATAGTTCTCTCACTAGATTAAAGTTTCAGGGGAAAGTACTTCATCATTTCCTTTTACTGATGAACCTTCCACTTGCAATAGGCTTGCCATGGTGCTGGATAGTCAATAAACTGTGCTGAGATTTTTCAGTGGAATTTGTCTAATGTATTGTTGGCTGGAAAAAAAAAAGGCTGTAGAATGAGAAACAGACAAGCTGTCATTAGCCATAGGAACCAGGCTGAGTATTAGTGCCATTATTTCTTTGAGGTGGACCTACGAATTCTAGTTCCCTACAGTCACTAAGTTGCTTCCCTCCATTGTAGCTGGAGTATTTCCCTATTTTCAATATGGGATAAATCCTGAGACTTTAAAGATTTTGATTATTTACCTCACAGAGATGCATTGTGTCCTCTTTTTTTTATCTAAGAGGTAAGTTTATAAAGAAGAGATAAGTAAATCTAATTTTCTTTTTCCAAAGTTTCACTTATAGTTTGATCTAAATAACTATGTCTATACACTTTTGTAAAGTAAATAAGAGTAAAACAATTAAAAAAGATTGATTTATTTTACATTTCCATATCTAGTCCTCCTTAGAAAAAATTATTCATCAAAGCCTAAATATTCCTGAAAGATATTTAAAGAAAAATGTGACTAAGAGAGCCACATGAAAAGATTATAGAGTAGGCTATATATACAAAATTATCAAAATACTTTTGGTTATTTTAGACTCTTTAAAAGGAGAAATATTACACTTGTGTCTGATCAGAGAAAATTACCCAAAAATAGCTGATTCAAAGGTTACCATTTATTGGATATTTTTGCCTAAAAATTATAAAAGAGAAATTACTTATAATAATCAGTGCTTAAATACAACAGACAAGGATTTTTTATTAATATCCGCATAAGTACAACTGACTTGATTTGACTGATTGTTTTCTATTAATCTACATTTTATTTAACAAATAATTCTATCAAGTATATCTCTTACTCTTTTCCACTAAATGCTATATGATGGTGAATATACAGTAGAATGGAACATTTTATTTACTGATTTTTGGAATACATATTATCTGAGCAGTATATTAACAATTATTAATAAAGAATTAAAAAATTTGATCAGTCCTTCTATGTAGTGACTAAATGTCTGACATTTGGAGTAAGGAATAGTAAAGTCTACAGAATAATGAATTCAATGGTCAGCAAGCAAACCATAACACCAGCTTAACTTGGTAAAAAATTAAGCATTTCAACATTATCTATAATCTTAATTCCATAATAAGCTCTAAATTTCTGAAAAGATATACATTAATAGCTTGAATATCTTTTAATTGTAACTGTATGCATTTAAATTTTAATAACACAATCTCATTAATTACAGCATTGAAGTTTCTCCTTGCTTGAGGATGGAGTTAAAGTCCCTTTTGCCCTTCAATTATTGTAACTTGGATGATGCTTTATGAAAAGGGTTAATCTAATTTTAATTAAGTTTATTTAATTAAACTTCAACCCATTTTTAATAATTGAATGTGTAATGGAAGTAAGAGTTTCAGGGAACCAAATCATTTTTATGACATGTAGTTCTTAATTGGAAATGATATAGTGTTTCTAAAATGAATTATTGTTGGAGGAATGATATCAAATGCTGCAAGAAACATATTAGATCGATATCCAGCAATACTTTTCCTTGTAAAGATCAAAGTATGTGGTTCTTGAAAATTGACTTTATTAAAATCTTTCAATAATTTAAATTACAAATGGATATAAGAGAAATCCAAGTGACTTTACTTATCAATAAAAAATGATATAAGAATAATTCTTTTAACTAAATAGAAATAGCTGAGTTATGTCACTGAGAAATTTACTTTAAATCTTTTAATACTTTGTTATAGCAAATAAACTTTTCAACAAACAGCCTTTGATTTCAGTTTCTAAATTTGCATATATGTCCAACTACCCTGAAAGTATTCACTTGTTTCATTATAGTTCTGTATGATAAAGGCAAATTATGGCTATCTCCATAGCTACCGAATTATGTTAGATTCATGGCTCTCCAAATCTGAGTAGATTTTATTTCTTCTGGTATAGAGTATGCTCTAGTAATCTGAATTGAATATCTGTCTGGTTACTTAATTCAGGTGTTCAATACCTAATATGCTGAGAGTGTGTTTTTAAACAGAAATCATGCTGATTTCTTGATATTCCTTTATCAAAAAGTGAATAAATTTTAAACAGTGTAATTAATTGCCTCCCCTGGAAATAAGAGCATGATACCAAAATTTCTTATGATTTAGAAAAAAAATTGCTATGATAATTCATCCCAGAACCTTTTAAATACATAAATTACAGTACAGGTCATTAAATATTACATTATATTTTAGAATACAGAATTTATCTTTTTGAAATATATAAATACATACACACACACACAGTCTGGGCATCTGTACTAGTCCATTTCTTGTGACTAATGACATCATACCACAGACAGCACAAGTTGTAAAGAAGAGTTTATTTTGGCTCATAGTTCTGGAGGTCAAAAGTCTAGTGGTAGCATCTGGTGATGTTTTTATTAATAGGAGAGTCTGGAGGGTCGTAGGGCCCTCTGCTTTCCTACTGTGAAAGACAACAAAGTGATCATGGACATATGTTCATGTCTGGCCTCTTCTTGCTTATAGATCCACCAGGATTCATTACTGGGGCTTCATTCTGTGAAGTGATCCAATCCTCTCACTACCTAAATGCCCAATCTCTAAACACTGTAACTAGATCAAGCTACCCTCTCAACACTTTATAGAAGGGATTAAATTTCAAATCAGTCTTTCTGCACACTCAAATTGTATTCAAAGCATAATATTATGTTCCTGGTTTCACAAGGTTCCTCCTCTTTCTCAAAATGCAGAAAATAGCATTCCACTCAAAATTTTAATTTGGTCCAGCAATAACTCAGCTCTCCAAAAATCTCATCGGCGCTTGAAGACAAATTATTTGGAGTTGTGAGCCTATGAAATCAAAACAAGGTATCTACTTTCAATATGTAACTGTAGTTCAGTCACAGGGTATATGAAATTTTATTCCAAAATGGAGGAATATGAAAGTAGAAAGGGAATCAGATAAAAAGACCAAATCCACCAGGCCAACACTAAATCCAGGCTCTCCAGTTGGCTTCTTTGTTGAGTGGCAGTGCCTCAAGGTTCCAAGTAGCCCCACTTTTGTGGCTCTGTTGGTCACAGACTACATGGTTTTTCCTCCATACTGGTTTTGTACATGGCCTGCACCTTTCCTTCAGAGTGTTGCACTTCTTGCTTTAACTTTCTGAAGTCTTGGTTCATCATTTATCCATTTTTCCAACAGGCATTGCCTCATTAGGCAACTCTGCAGCAACTCTAAACTTGCTGCATCTTATCTCTGGCTTCTTAGGATTTAGTTTGAAATCTTAATGGAAGATGCCATGACCCTATAAGACTTGCATTGTTTTCCAAGATCAGAATCTCATGAACATTGACACCACAGTCTGCTATGAACATGTGCTTTAATCATGGCTTGCTTGAATCATGGTTCTAGATTCACAAAACATTGTACTGTACTAAAAAGCCACAATACAAATTCTGGATTTAGAGAGTGACCGATTAAGAACACCCTGGTTTCATGTTACAATTCTGCCCTGGAAGGTCTGTGAGACTGTGATGAGTGACATCCTCAAAGAATTCTAGGATATCCTTGAGGCCTTCTTCCAATTGCCCTGATGAGATTGGCTGGTTTTCTTTTATGCATGTTAACTGTTTCAGCAAGTGGTTGTCTCTTGCACCCTTCTGCTATTGTCTTCACTCCTTTATTGGTAAAGATGCTGATTTGCCAAATCTTTCTGCTTGGCTTCCTTTTGCTCCTTGGTCTTTCTATAAATCTAACTAAAGGCAGCCAATAATTCCCATATCACAACCTGAGTGCTTCTCTACCTGATAAATTAGTGTATTATTTTCAAGTATGTTTTTCCACAGTATCTTAGGACATGAACATAACCTAGGCTACAGTTAACCAGGATAAACTTCAGTCCAATTTCTAATAGAATCCTTATTTGCCCTGGAGCCTAGTTTGCTAGTCTTCTCATCTTCTAAGCCTTCGCCATAATTGCCTATAATTTCCTGCTTAGAGCATCCTAGGCTTTTTCTTGCCTGCTTCATCAAGTCTCTCTCAACCTTTGTCGGTTTTGTAAATCTTAAGACTCCAAATTTTTCAGCTAACCATATGAGCAACAATCCAACTTAGCAGTACCAAATTTCTATATTTTTCTATTTTCTTTTCTAACATCACCATATTGTAGCAAATGTGGATGTATATATGCATGTATCTGATTTTTCTTCTTAGAAAGCCACCGGCATTCAGTCATAGTAACTGCACTACTGACCTTTTCTGACTCTAATCACTTTCCTGATATCTTCACACAAGAGTTGGATTGTTTCCACCATCCCAATATATATTCCCACAATATTCTTACTAGAAAAAGAGCAATAATATTCCATTATCTCTCTATGAGACTCAACATGATTTTACAATTTGATTTTATCAATAGTTTCCTATCAGTCACATGTGAAAACTATGTTAGGAAAAAACAAGAATGTTTTGACTTGCACATAATATCATTCAAGTTGTATTTATGATTTTAAAACCTGATTGATAATTAAATAAATAATAAATAAAGTATTTAGAATATTCCACTCTAAATAATAATTTTAGAGTACCAGTAGTGTAATGCTTATATAATTTATTAGAATGTTTTATTCAGCTTTAGGAAGTTATGTAGAGGCCAGGGATTTAGCTCAGTGGTTCCGCTGCCTGCCTTGAAAGCGCAAGGACCCGAGTTCGATCACCGGTACCAAAAAATAAAAAATAAATAAAGAACTTATATAGAAAATCTAACCATCATTGAAAAAAACATTAGCTTTAATTTAGCAATTTCAAACCTGTTGTACCCATTCCAGCCATATTTATTTTAAAATATTCTCTTCTGTTTTAAGAATGTGATATACTGCTATGTTAAAATAACTATTCATATGTCCTTGAACTTGTTTAAATCTAGAAATTTACCAAAGAATATTACCAGAATGTATTTAGTTTACCAGACATAGAAATAATTATAATTCAGCTTAAAAGTACATATTCTAGACTTTCACCATACCCTCTAATGGTTGGAAAATATGTAATTATTTGATGAGTAAATTATTTCCAAAGTTTTCAGTATGACTCTTTCTAGATATTGCAAACATTTTATTTTGCATGTTGTGATATAATCTTTTCCCTCATATACAGTGTTCCAGTTCAAAAGAACCTGGATGCAAAAGTAGCTGAATGTGCCAATCTGGCACAGAAATGTGTCAGTCAATCATTCAACCATCTGGGCCCAGCACAGTCCTGACCAAGTTTTTGTACTTTGAACCAAAGGGGACCAGCTCAAAGACTGTAATTATCAGTAGGAAGATAAGCTTGTGTTCCCACGTTGCTCCCTATTTTGGGCTATTGGCCATAGATCTAAAGCACTGGCTCCTTCTTCACCTGATTTAAATTCAGAACTTCCAGCTTCTCACAGATAATAGAGTTTAATTTAAGAAAATTATATTTTGGTACTTTGACTGTATTGTTCAATTACAACCTCCAAATCTGGCTGCTTTTGATTTTATTTTCTTTTTAAGAGAGGAATCTATGGATTTTGGCAGGCTCCATGAAACATTTAATATAGTAAAGATATTCTGGAGCTGTTTCTGCATACATTCCAGAACAGGTATTGGCTGGAGAGCAGTCAGCCCTTCCCTTCCATCTGTGCATGCTACAATCCTCCTATAGATTCACTCCTCAATTTTCTTTGTATATGACTTCAGCATGTAGCTTGTGCAATTGTTATATCGATGAGGATATTTTCTGACACACCAATATGTTCATATTTATTTTGTGTTTAGCTATTTTTGAAAATAGAATCATTCATTTAAGTATATATATTTTTGTAAATATTCGAATGACTGAAATGTTGGAGGCTAAGAGAACAGAAAACATTGAGCCTATTTACAAATGTATATTCTTATGGTGAATTTTGTGTTTATTTTTTTAACATTCCAACTTCATAAACTACTAATTTTTTAATTCAGATCATTAAATAATGATGTTCAAACATCAGCTACTGTGAAGTTATTTATTTCTGAATAATTTTTTTAATGTTACTGCTTATAAAATATGACATGGTAGTAAATTAATAGCATTCCCTTCAACTTGCATTTCTATCAGATTTCATATTTATCAGACTCACTACTTCTCACATCAATGCAAGATATATTTAAATGCAAGTGCAATTTTTTAAATCATGAGGCTTTATACACATTTAATTTCAGATTTGCTACTCATGAGTCCTGTGCCTTGGATAAATCATACCTGATTTTCCTTTTCTATAAAAATGGGACTTATAATGACCCAACCCAAAGGATTAATTATAAGAATTATAGATATTATATAAAGCCAAAACAACAATTATTTATTAGTACACAGACAGTAAATAGTGATCTGATAAGTCTCTGTGGTACAATGTCAGAGTAGTAGGAGACTCATGATATAAACTATAAAATATTCCCCAAAGAGGTAATAGAATATAATGCTGGAGAGAGGAGTTTGAGCATCCTTGAAAGATAACTCTTAGAGATGCTGCAGGGCAGGGTTCTATCACAAAAGTGAGGTGACACTAGTGTTTTAGGGTTTTCCAGAAAAAAACAGAAGCAATAGGAGCAAGTGGAAATATTTACTTTGAGTGTGTCTCCATAAACCCATTATAAATTGAAAATATTAAGTGAAAGAGCCATCGATACTCTAAGCTATCAAAGGTCCTAAATTAACATCACTATATACTGTGCAATATGCCTTGTTGTTTATCCTTCTGATTGGGAGGATGACTGGAAGCTGAGGAGAGCTGCCTCTGCCCAGTGGCATGAGAGACACTACGTGGCTGTATTTCACCAGCTGAACAAAAGATCAAAATGCAAATAACAATTTGTACTGAATGTATATTTATTTTGCACCAACAAAATTTCAAAAAATTCTGTCATTCCCTCATAGCTCAGGAAGCTAAGAAGTCCCAATATATGCTATTAGCACTCTGGATGTCCCGTGTTATTTTTCTGGCCTGAGTTCTAAGGCCTAAGAAGAAGAAGGCTGATGACCCAACTAAAAGACAAACAGAAAGTGAATATTATTTCTTGATTTAAAGTGTATTCCCGCTTCAAGGTATTGGATAGGGCCCACTGTACTAGGGAAGACAATGCACTGTAATCCATCTAGTAAATCACCCTCACAGAGCCACAGATCTACTGTCCCAGGGACTCCCAGCTTGGTATATTTACTGTGAAATTAACCATCTCTTTTAGTTGGCATCGAAGATTTTTGTGCATACCACAATGTAATGAAACCAATTTTGAAAAATATAATTTGCTTTTTAAAAACACATTTTTAGTTAGTAGTACTATTTATATGTCTTTGCATTAGAATATTTTCACAGATAAACTGATTTCAATGTATTGGTCTGTTAGTTCAGTGGACCTATGTCCAAATGGGAAGATGCTCAGAAAATATGGTTGTATTTTTCTTCTCATTTTTAAATACTTGAGGGTGTCATCAGTAATTATAGTAACTATCCTTTTCAGAAAAAAAAGTATGTCAATTTACCTTAAAACAACTAGCTATCTTTTAAAACAATACCTATTACATTATGTAGCATGCATAGTTTCTATTAGTTCTTTTAATATTGACATTTTTTGATGTTTGGTAAATAGACGCTTTTCCTGATTTACATCTATCAGTATAAAATAAAACGAACCATTATTTTCATGTAGCTATTCAACTGAGACTATTAAGTATTTTTATTTGAGTTGAGCATTCTGTGGTTTATGTCACTCCAATGACTGCAAGAAAATGAACTTGAAGTTGTACCAGTGTCCTACTGGTATAATTTTTAAAAGGCAACACTTTTGAGTAATGGGGATGTGGCTATGAAACTAAACCTAATTAAAACCTTGTCAGTTAGAAGTTTTGGCTTGATCTATAAAGTCAGACAACACTACATTTGCAAACCTGAACAATGTCAAGCAGGTGTTATAGCTTGAGTTAATATTGACTGAGATTGAGAAAGTGGTATTTCATTGTCTCTTAAATTCTGCTTTATGTTTTTATTGTGTAAAAACTGTGTATCACATTAAGAAAATATGTTCTAATATATAGTTTTAAAAATATAGATATTTATCATGTTTTATAAATTAAAGCTATAAATCGTGATGTATTTATAGATAGATGCTTTATATTTAAATAAAACAGTCCTGAAAGACTAAAGAAAAGAGATACACTCACAGAGGAAAATGTTCCAGCACTCCCCTTTCTTTCTCTTTATTGGGAATCAAACTCAGGACCTTGTGCTTGCCAGGCAGGCGCCTCACCACCGAGCTCCATCCCCAGCCCCAGGCTTGCTTCATTTTTAAATTTAGATCAATAAAATCTCTATAGATTCTATGTGAATTTCTTAGTAAACATAAAAAATTAATCATTTTTAAAATCTAACATAATTAATGGATTGTTAAGCACTTAAAGTTCTTTAGTGTGTGTGTTCATATATATAGTCAATATAATATATTGAGAAAGGATTTACAATATCACACACATAGACAAAATCAAAATGAGGTTACAAAATACTTTAGCCCAGTAAAAGATGACACATGAGACTGCATGTGTCTCTCAACCTAGGTCCGAATGACCCAGCACAGCAGATTTCTGCAGACTCTCTGATGCCATGCATACAATAAATAATCACAGTAAAAGCATTTTCCTTCCTATCAAAATTCTTACCTGGAAAATATAACATAAGTGACCAAATCCTAATCCATGTCCTATATTTATGTCAGTGAATGGAATTTCAATAACTGATTTGCAATATCTCTCCTTCTTTGTCCTTTTAATGTGTAAGCATCCAGACCACTTGGAAACTATTTGGGCAAAACCTAGTTTTAAGTAACTGGATTTCAATTCCCAAGGGGGATCGTTCTCATATTCCCTTTAATAAACTCTTTGCTTTTATGCTTCTTGTACCTCAACTTTCCTTTTAGATTGACAATATTAATATGTAAAATAAATTACATATTATATATTAATGTAATGTATCAAAATATATAAAGTTCATACTATATTACATACTAATATAATATATATTTGTTGTATATATTATTTGTGTTACTATTACTACAAGATACCTGGAAATGAATGAAATACTGTTTAGAAATAATATCAATTTGAGAGACAAACCATATCACTTAAAAACTAGTATTTTAAGATATAATTTTACATTTTCTTTTGGAATAGTGAGTAAAAGTTTACTTCCAACAATAATCAAGTGTCATATTGTCACAGAGTGGTAGCTTCTATATATTATGTTATATATTATATATTGTCTGTGACACATTGTGTCACTTTTCCTGCACATTTTAATTATTACTAATTTTGGGGGGGTTTACTGAGGATTAAAATTGAAATTCTTTGCACTGAGGTATAGTCCCAGCCACTTTAAAAATTTTAAAACAAGTTCTCACTAATTCACTGAGTTTCCCAGGCTGGGTCTGAACATGAGTAATTCCTGGCTCAGCCTCCCAGAGCAGTTGGATTATAGGAATTCTGTGTGTTACCATACCAGGCTAATAATAGGATTCTTTGGGATTCCTGTAAAACGAAAAACAAAGAAGAAAAGAAAAAAAAAGCTCTATAAATTCATAGCACTTACTTCAGAGCCTGGTACAACTGTAATATTGTGTGCATTTCATCTAATATACATATATATTTTGAATAATATTATGACAATCAGGGTACAGAACATTTCCAAAACCTTCAAAAGTTTTGAGATACTGCAGACAAAGACTCTTTAACATATTTCTTAAGCCAAAATAATTTTGGGGGGGGACATTTTATATATTTTTCTTCTAACAGTAGTTTATTGTGTTTTATTGATGAGTAATGTTTCCAGGTAGAGAAATGTATACAAAGTCCATTTACAAATCCTGTACATCAATTTTTCTTTGGATCTTTCCTGGGCTATTTCCATGTTTTGACTATAATGAATGAATCTGCTCTGAATATACTATTTTCAATGTCTTTGTGTAGGTAGCTGTTTTAATTTTTTCTCAGTAAATACTTTGAAGTGAAATGGCTAGATTTTAGGTGGAGCTTACCTGTTAACAAAATTTCCACATTGTTTGCCCAAAGTAGGCAGACCTTGGTCCATTTCCACAATCTATCTGTAGGAGTTTCAGTCCCTCTATCTCTTTTCAAACAATACTTCCAGGGTTTACTTAGTCATTTTGTGGTGAGCACAGTGATATATGTAATGATTTATTCCTTTTAATAAAATGGAGTAGTATCCAGCCATAAAGAATGAGAAACTAGAAACATTGATAGCTAAATGGATGCACATTGAGGCCATACTCTTAAGTGAAATAAATAGGACACACATGTGTAAATACGAATTGTTTCTCTGGTGTGAGAAACTGAAAGTATAAATAAGGATCCAAATGTATAATAGATAATGTGAAATAGGAAGAAAAGATCTAAAGGGGAAGGGGAAGTGGAAGGGATAGGTGAAATGAAAGAAGGCAAAGGAATAAATATGAGAAAAGGAAAAATGGAAACAAAGTTTTTGTAAATAGGGAAGGGTGGAGGGGGTGAAGGGAGGGCAGCAGAATGGGGAAAAATAAGAACCAAGATACATCATGTAAAGGTACAAATTCCCAATGATGAATGTCATCATATTATAAAGCAAAACAAAACAAAATATCTCATCAGATTTTTAGCCCATTTTAAATTGGGTTGATTGTCTATGAAAAGGTTTTATGTGTAAAATGGCCTACTCAGGGAAGTGCAAATTAAAACAAAAATGAGATAATCTCACACAAGTTACAATGGTGTTACCAAGTAAACGAAACATAACAAATGCTAGGGATGATGGGAAGAAAGAGGCCAAAGCTGTAATTAAAGATTCCTAGGACCCATGGGACAGAGGAAGTGCATTTTGTAGGTGGGGACATGTTATGCACTAGAGACCAGAAAAGGGATTGTGATAGGCAGCCTCTGTAGTGGCCCGCAGAAGTTTGCCCCCTATTACTTATGTGTTTGTATAATTCTCTTATTGGTTTCAGACTGGACAAAGTGACTCAGTTATAATGAAAACAATAGGATAAAATACTGAATTGTCACTTCTCAGATTAGCCTATACTTTCTCTCTACTTTTTCTACTTTCTTTATCATTTTCCCTCTCTCCTCTCTCTCTCTTCTTTCCTCACTCCCTCCCCAGTTGTTTTTCAGGAGATAGCTTTCAAACTGAGTAGCTCTAAGGTGAAATCTATGTATGAAAAAAATGATGTTTTCAGTCAACTGTCAGCAAGGACCAATGATCTGCTAAAAGCCCATATGCTAAGCACACATTTTCCTTCTGTTGTGGTATTATTTTTAAATTTTTTCCTCTTATTTTTACTCTTTATTCCCTTTCATCTAGTGATTCCTTTACTCTTCTTTTTCTAAATTTCAGTCACCAACAGCATTTTGTTCTGTACTGCAACCATTTAAATGAATTTTTCTCACTATTATTTTATTTGCTTATTCCTATGTCTAATGTTTCAGGTTCTTTTTGGTACTGGGAGTCGAACTCAGGGCCTTGTGCTTGCTTACTCTTTTGTTAAAATGGATTATTTATATTATCAATAAAGATAAAAATAATCATGCTTTTAAATTATTTTTATTCTTTTTTCTGCCTCAGGTTATCTGAAACATTTTTTATGGCTTATTTACCAAATATTTGAGGATTTTTCCATAGGTATTATTGATTTCAAATTTAATATTGTTTAATTGAATAATTTATAAGCTTCTTCTTTAAAGAAATCATTTTCAACTGTTTAAATGACCATTCATTTATTTTTTTCTCAATATGTATTATCTAGCTTACTGAATGATAGAAAATAAACAATGAACAGTCTACAGTTATTAGCTGCAGTATGCCAGTAATATGAATAAAGCCAGTATCGTTGAGAATGTTGTTTAGTGGTACAAGTATTTACTGATTTTTGTCTAATTTTCCCATGAAATGATAAGAAACTGGAAATATCTGTCAATTTAAATCTCTCAGTGTTCTGCAACTTTATTATTAAAGTGAGAACTTATTTGTGATTTTTACATTTTTTCCAGGAATTGATCTTTTAGTTACTATATATAGTAACTGTAACAATAACTATACAGTGCTATATATAGCTTCCGCATTTCTCTGATAATACTGTTTTCTTAAGAAGTTTGTTTTACATTAGCATAGCTGCTTCAGATTTTTAACTGTTTAATTTCAATGTTCCATTTTTAAATCAATCCAGTTATTTTTAATTTTTATTAGGATATGTTTGCAGTACATAATTATTATATTAATTATGGGAGTTGGTACATGTACATAACACAACGTAATTCTTTTTTCATACCCTTCCCTCCCTCTCTCACCCCTCCCTCCATCTCTTTGTCCTCTTCTCTTTTGAAAAGGATATATCTTCATTTTTCCTCTAAAATCTATCTTTTATTTTGAGCTTATTTAAGTGCAACATTTAAGCTTGTAGGTCTGATTTATTTCACTTGACATTATGGTTTCAAGGTGCTTCCATTTTCCTAAAAGTGACTCAAATCTATCCTTCTTTATGGCAGAGTGGTAGTGCATTGTGTATTTTCTTTATTCACTCATCTCTTTATGGACATATAGTCCCCTTCCAAGATTAAGCTATTATGTATTGTGCTACTATAAACAAGGATATGCATGCAATTACTGTAGTAAAATGTTTCAAAGTCTTTTAGGGAGATACCTATAAGGGGAATAGCTGGGTCGATTGAAATTGCTATTTTTAGTTTTGTGAGAAATCTCCATATTGATTTCCACAGTGATTGTACTTTCAGCCTACTGATGGCTTTGTGTTCATACTGCCTCTGTGGTCAGCTCTTAGTTGGGCCATGGGTTCCAATTCATTTAGGTAATTCAACATTTTAATCAGAGTGTTTACCTCATTACATATTAAGTATATTGTCTTAGAGTTAAAATTAAAGTTTATTGTGTAGCTATTGTAGACTCTTGTCCTCGCTTGTCATTTTGTTTTTCCTACTTTTTTACCTTTTATTAATTATGTTAATATTTTAGAATTTGTTTTTACTTTTATATAAGCTATTTGCTACATTGTGTTTTATTAGTGGCTTCTGTTTGATTTTTAGTGGCTGCTTTAGAGATTGGAATATTTATCATGAAATTTTTCACTGTACATACATTAAATATAACCATAGAAAAATGTAGGTAAACTTATTTATGATATTTTACAGTGGATAACTTCAACTATCTTACTTCTAATTTTTTCCAATTTCCTCTCTTTTCCTCTTTATGTTACTTCACATGATTCCTATGTATCTTTATTTTTACTGATGCTTTGTATTTTCATATCCATGGAAGTATATTTCAGTTATTACTTTGTAACTTAAACATTTCCACTTTAACCTATTTCAGAGTTGTTCTTTCTTTGCTGAGACATATATTAACATTTATTTTGAGATGACATTCTTTAATCAATTGACCATATTAATAATAGCTTTTTAAGACCCTTTTCTGAAAATTCTAACATTTGTATTATTTCATGTTTATGCTCTGCTTATTGCTATTTCTTTTGCCAAAGAATCACAATTTCCTTTGTCATTGAACACTGAATGATTTTTCATTTAATCGTGTACATTGTACATGCATTCAAATACCATCCCTGAATGCTCTTTGCTCTAGAATGTTGTTTTCTTTAGGGCAGTCCATAGACCTGGGCAGAATCAAGTACAATCTTTGTCTCTTCTGAGAAAGATATTAATTTAGATATCAATTCAGTTCTTTTTCTTTTCTTCATTGTATCCTGAGTTTTGTTGTCTGCACCCCGACCCACACATATGTTCCTCACATATGAGATAGAAACTTATATAATTTAAAGAAAATATTGATTCTCCTCCCCTTTTCAGCTAATCTTTGTTCTAAGATTTCTCCCTTAATTATCAAGAGCTATTGCCACAACTGGATCTGGCAATATCATGCTACAAACGGCACACAATATCTACTGGCTCTTTTTACTACTTTTGCTGTGAGCATAGATTCAAAGACAGGAATTCCATTCCATGCTTGCTTATTCTTCCAAGACTTGCAGCCCCTGCACACACACACACACACACACACACACACACACACACACAAACTAAACAAACCTGACTTTTTTCATTCCCCCTGAGGTATTTAGAAGTTGCTTTATTATCTGATCAAGAGTTTTAGTTGCTATTTATAGAGATCCATCTTCTGTAAAGTGTTCACTCAATTCTAAGAAAATATGTATCTTTTTTTAAAATTACTTGTTTCTTCTTACAGATAAAAAACAGTCTAATATATATTAGCATAATTTTCAAAGTCGTCTTCTATTTAATTATTTAATACTTGTATAGATACTAAAGAGTTTAAAATTTGGAAAGTAAAAAGGATTTCATATCTAGTAGACAAATTCATTTTCCTTCTTTTCTTTTTCATAGTTGCAGAGAGATATAGTTTTAGTTGTCCATTCAGATATACATTCTTATCTGCCTTCAATAACAGAGTCCTAAGCAATGGATTTTTGTGTGTACAAACATTTATATGGGATATATAATAATAAAATATATATAATATGCATGTTATATATGTATTTCATGCACACACACACACACACCCCCTGTAGATATATGTAAAATTCAGACATACATTGCTTGTGTCCTGTTAAAAGGAGCTAATTCACCTAAGAAAGAGCTGACACATATTTTCCATTCCACACTCTTAGAATCCAGTCATATAATTTAAAAAGACTTTTTTGCTTTGTCACTGTTGCTTTATCACTGACATGTAACTGCAGGAAATCTAAATAAAAGCTATATTAGAATTAACTATGAAAACAGTGCAATGCTCTCTATGTGGTTTAGGAACAACAAAGTAGTAATAAGAGATTTTTCAAAAGCTTCAGAGATAATACTTACTCTGGACTCCCTCCCCATACAATTAAATAGATGTATTTTGTATTTCTTCATTATGAAATTAAAAATGTGTAAGTTCCCTTATAATCAAGTAACTTTTCCCTTAGAAGATCAAAGAGAGTATGTATACTTTCCAAGTGGGCAAACTTCAAAGAAAAAGTCAAACTAATATATTTCTTTCCTATCTCACCACTATAAAGGTCAGATTTACACTATATAAAACTAAAAAAATTCATAATATGGGAGAGAAAAATACAATTTAAATATTGAAGTTTTCTATCAAGCAAAAATATAGAGAAAATTAGATATATTTCAAATAATTTGAGAAGAGGAAAATATCATGAAATGACTGTTAAATATTTAAAAATAGAGAGAAGACAGAAAACATATAAAAGACACTGAAAAAATTTATTTCAGAGATCTATTGCTGTGTGATATTATAAAAAAAAAATGTTTGGTTAATAATAAAAATGTTACATATAAAACCATTCCTTATTTCATAGAAATCTTTGACTTAACCTTTGAGTTAAATTAATATTCTCATTTTCAATTCATTTGTTTTATACATTTGTAATATACATATTTTTATTTAAAATCTTTTTAAGAGCAAAAACCATGGGCAGAAAATAGAATATATCTTTAAGAATATTACTTTAAAAATTTTATCAACAGTAGGGAAGTTAATTTTTTCTTGATATGATATTTATAGTTATTATTAACAGTGCTCAACACGTGAATGTGATTTTTCTCTTTGAAAGAGTGACTACATCTCCTTTGCATATATACATAATAGAATTGCTTAATTTATTTTAGCTCTATTTTTGGCTCATTGAGGAATCTCCACAGTGTTTTCCATAATGGAAACACCAATATACATTCCCACCAACAGTATATAAGAGCTCCTCTTTCTCACATCCTCACCAGCCTTTGTTAATTTTTATCTTTGATAAAAGCTCTTATCTTTTGATATGAGCCAATTTAATGTGGATTATGTGATTTCCTGTGATTAAACTCTGAAATGAACCTAGTTGTCCTTCAGTAAATGAATGGATAAAGAATAGATTGTATATAAAATATTCATCCATAATTTAAAAAATGAAACTGTTAATTGCAACAACACAGGTGGATCTGAAGATCATTAAATAAAATAAGTCAGACACAGAAAGACAAGTATCACATTACCTCTCTTGTATGTGAAAACTAATAGTAAATATCAAGGACAATTGAATAGAATAGTGTCCACTAGAGGCTCGTAAAAGCAGTGAGAAGGAGGAATCATAACAAGTTCAGTAGGGGTACACAAACATTCTAAGAGAGAAATAATTCATTCTGATTTTTCTGTAGAAAATTAGGGTATCTCTTGGGTAAAGCAACCTCTGATATATTTCAAAATGACTGAAAGTGTGAAATTGACATCACATATATATATATAATTAATGTTTGAAGATATAGAAATGATTATTGCAAATTTGAAATGTGCCAAATTACCATAACATAACCTATAAAATGTCCAAATATTATGTTTATTATATCTGTTATTTCACATCTAAAAAATGCCTATAGTTAAAAAGGGATGGAAATGATACCACATAAATAAACATATAAAATTGAGACCAAAATGTTAACCCAACATGATAATAATAGTTCAGATTTAAAATTTTTCTATAATGAGCACAAAGTTTACCTATATTTATTTTAAAACTTTGTGCTCAAGACAGACATGTAGATATATCATAAAATATATAATTTTATAATGCTATATTTCAAAATCAGTTATAAGATCAAACTGAAACGGGCTTAATCATGCACAGAACCAAAATCTTCAGTCTTGCATTATCTTAATTGAAAATTTTGTATATATAATTTTTTACATATTAGATTATTACAGTAACTAAAAATGATAAAGAAAGATTAAAGAAGACATTTAAGACAAAAATATATACTTTTTTTTTGTACTGGAGATTGAACTCAGACCCTGTGCTTGGGAAGCAGGCAGTGGCACCACTGAGGTAAATCCCTGGCCCTAAAAATATATACTTTTCGTTCTTAACTTTAGTGAACATTTCTGTCATTATTAATGTTAATCTCAAAAAAAATTTGCACACAGGATGTGTCTAATTTATAATTATTGGCCAGAAGAAGGACTTCAATTATTTTTATAATATCTTCACATTAATCTTTACGACAAAGGAAGCATTTACATTAATGCATCTCTATGCACTCTTGACACTTGAATGCATCCTAAGATGACTTATATAATATTGGATGAAATTTGCACACTGCTATGGGCTGTGGGATATAATGCCTAAAGGGCTTGCCTATTAGGTAGTGAAACAGGTCAAGCCATTACTTACTTATATTTAGTCAAACTTGAGTGGTTCAATAAAATGTCGAATTATTTTACTCAATATAAAGTAAAATAATATATCCCAAACTTATACTCTGTGGTATATGATATGTTTAATTTTTATATAAAAGACACACTAAATTTTGTGCAACTTTATTCTTACAGATGTAAAATAATTCTTTAAATTCAAATTGTGATAAAACTCGAAAAAATCTGCTACAGAAGTTATCAATATTTATTAGGAAATATTGATTCCTTTCATAATTTCACAATATAATTTTGTAAAAGTCAAATGTATTACTTATTTGGTTGGTGTGCTTCAAACTTTAGATTTAGTTATATTCATAGCGTAGTCTTCTTTTTATCTCTACATCATAAATTCTCTCTGCATTTTGGGTCACACTTCTTATACGTGTTATATCCCTGTGTACTCTACCAGCTCATAAAAAGGCATCCTCTAGACTTTTCTCTTTGTTATCCTTATTTAATTGCCTCGTATGACATTGTCCAATGTTTCCTTTGTCTTTGAGAGCACCAAATATCCATATGTGAATTCAAATCATACTATTGTTACTTAATTGTAAAAGTGTAATATATCTTTCCATGTATTTCTAAGAATCATGTGTTTTAAATTTAATCTATTTTATTCAATATATTAAATAGTGCTAAGGAAAATACTCATGTTAAGAAGGAGGTGGAACCTTGTCGAACCTTCAGAAATTTGATTAAAGAAGTCACTGGTTAGATTTAATCTTCAGTTGGATATGTCCATGGTAAATTTTAGCAGGAAGGAAATGGTACATTTACATTTACCATGTGGATATTTTACTTATTTAAAAATTAGTTAAAATTTTAGTTTCTTAGAAATATAAAGATTATTATAAGTTGTTTGCTTTATTTTATTTGTTATTATTGATTTAGATTATAATTGTGGCTTTGAAGTTTGAAACATTAGTGACACAATTTTGCAATTACTATACTCTAAAAGAGTAATGGAATTTTCCATAAGTATCCTTCTTAATACTTCTTACAATGAATTTGCAGTTCTTTTTGTATGTGGCATTAATCTGGTGTTGGTGACATTTGAAAAAAGGCCTCAGGAATGAAGGTGTATTTCTTGCTGTTGACTCTACTTCTTTATTTTTCAGTGATTTTGCTTATAAAAGTAGGACAGCATTCTTATTTTATTAATTATTGTTCTTTTTAAAGAAGTTTGAAGTTTAGGAGCAGGACACAATGTTGTGGAACTTTATGGACAATACCTTGAAAGGTTGAAACAGTTTGTGAAAAAAGGAACTGGTAAATTTGTAAAACATTCTGTAAATTTGTATACTGGGTTTTCTTTTCTTGCTGAACAGCAGTCTTTGGAAATGAAAAGATACCCCTTGCTCTTGGGTAGAAAGAACCACAGGAAAAATGGCCATATTCCCCAAATTGTTATGCAGACTTAATACAGTCCCAATCAAAATATCATTGGCATACCTCACAGAATTAGAGAAAACATTCCTAAAATTCATTTGGAGGAGACCTAGAACAGCAAAAGCAATGCTGGGCAACAAAAACTAGGCATAACAGTCCCTGACTTGAAATTATACTGCAGAGCTATTACAATAATAACAAGTTATTGGCAAAAAAAATTCCAAAAAACAAAAGAATAACAACAACAAAAACAGACCTGAAGTGTCAATGGAACAGACTAGAAGATGCAGAAACAATCCCAGACACACTCAGCCACCTTACCTTTGACAAAGGGGCCAAACATGTTCACTGGAAGAAAGATAGCCTCTTAGATCCATTTTGATGTTAGTTTAGTGCATGCTGAGAGATATGGGTATAGTTTTAGTTTTCAGCATGTAGAAAGCTAGTTTTTCCAGCACCACTTTAATAAGACCTAAATATTAAAACAAACACTAACTCTACTGGAAGATAGAATAGGTAGAACTCTTGAGGACATAAGGGCAGGGAAAGACTTCATGAACAAAACCCAGATCACATGGGAAATAATTCAAAGAATCAAAAACTGGGATCTCATCCCATTAAAAAGATTTCCACAGCAAAAGAAATCACCAACAGAGTGAAGAGACAACCCACAGAGAAAAATTTATAGCTATTTGTTCCTCAAAGGACTAATATCTAGAGCATAAAAAGAATTGAAAAAAATCAGACCCCTAAAATTTAAAGCCCCAATCCAAATATGAGCATCTGAAAGGAATAGATACTTCTCAGATGAAGAAATATAAATGACAAATATATGAAGAAAGTGGCACATTAAGGCAATACTCTTAAGTGAAATAAATAGGACACATGTGTAAATACCAAATAGTTTCTCTAGTGTGAGAAACTGAAAGTGTAAATAAGGACTAAAAGAAATAATGGATAATTTGAAATAGGAAGAAAAGGGGCAAAGGGGAGGGGGAAGTGGGAGGGGTAGGGGAAAAGAAAGAAGGGAATGGAATTAATATGAGAAAGGGAAAAATGGAAACAAAGTCTTTGTAGATAGAGAGGAGTGGAGGGGTTGAAGAGAGGGCAGGGGAATGGAGAAAAAATAGGAACCAAAATGGATTATGTGAAGGTGCAAATTTCCAGTGATGAATTTCATATTGTATACCTTAAATGTACTAATAAAATTAATTTTTAAAAATGTTCAACATCACTGATCATTCGCAAGATCCAAATTAAAACAACACTGAAATTATATCTCAGTCCAGAAAGAATGGCTGCTATCAAGAAATAAACCAACAACAAATACTGGCAGGGCTGTGGGGGAAAAAGGAACCTTTTTCAACTGTTCATGGGAGTACAGATCTGTGCAGTCACTGTAGAAATCAGTGTGGAGATTCCTCAAAAACCTATGATTAGAGGTCCCATTTCAGCTATTCCCCATCTGGGTATTTTCCCTAAAAAATTAAAAGCATCATATCACAACAATATATACCACCCATGATTATAGTGAAATAGTTTGTAATAGCTAAATCTGGAAAATAACCCACATACAAAACAACCAATGAATGAATAAAAAAGATGTTTTTTAAAAAAATTTACAATGTAGAACTACTCAGCCATAAAGGATAGACTTGAGACATTTCTAGGTAAATGGTTGAACCTTGAAACTAAACTCTATATTCTTGTGTGGAATAAATCAGACACACATGTAAATATCATATTGTCTCTCTGATGTGAGAAACCAAGTGTAAATAATGGCCAAAATATGTAATAGATATTGTGAAATAGGAAGAAAATGTTCAAGAAGAAAGGGGAACTTGGGAGGGGGAGGGGGAGAGGAAGGAAGGGAAAAGGAAAAAAGAAAAGAAAAAATGGAAATAAAACTTTTCTAAATATGGAGAAGAGTTGAAGGAAAGTGAGGGAAGTGAGAAAAAAAGGAATCAATATATACCAGGTACAGGTACAAATTCCTTACGATGAATGTTGTCATTATATATATCTAAAATGTACCAAGAAAATAAATTTTAAAAAATAAATAAAACATGAAACATATCAAAAAGGAAAACCTTAATGATTGAGAAAATTTGTGGATTTAAGAAACTATCCCACAATATCAACCTGTATTTGAAGTCTAGAAAAAAGGTGTCCAAATATGATAAATGTGACAATACTACACTATTTTTAAATTAGTCATTGACAGAAGATTATTTAAAAATGACCACCAGGATTTGGAAAATTATGTATTTGATGAAATTATGTGTAACTAAAATGAAAGGGAGGTCACAAATTTTAATCTTCCTTATGAAAATATAAAAATTTAAAAACTCATGAATTCTTACTGAAAAATAAATTGATTTTGTGATCACCAATTCAAAGAGTAACTAAAATGAATAATTTAGAAAAATTATGGTAAGAAAAGTCAGATGGATCCTAATATTAGAATTAAGAATAATAGATTATTTGAGATAGTGTCAAATAAGAGGATACAAATAAGTTGAGAATCAAAAATTAAAATATGTGACAGCAATTGATTGAAACAGGTATATGAGAAATAATATTTTCTTTTATAGACAGGAGGCATATGATACTGTACAGTTGAAATAATCTAAAATAAGTATGATGTCATTCTATATCATTTCTTAATCTTAGAATTTTTAAACTCCTCTGGTAGCATCTTTCAGGAATTTTCTTGGAATCATATTAATTGCGGTACTGGGGTCTGAAACCAGTCAACTTGATTGAATTAAGAAATGTCCATGGGATTATGAAAGCACACTTCTGGCCATATCTGCCTTGGTCTTGGAGGCATGATTCTGGGTTCTGTATAAGGTCCATAGCCCATTTTTTGGTTGTTATATTTATGCAGACTTATACCTTAGCTATTTTTGTTGTTTATTGTGAGACACAGTCAACTAGATCTGTAAGTTACCCAGGCTAGGCTCTGGCTAATAATCCTCCTGCCTCACTCCCTTTGAGTCCTGGGATTACAGGCATGTGCCATCATGCCTTGCTTTTGACATGTTGTTTTGGGCTAAATATACGAAATATTTTAAATGTAAAAATAAGAAGAATTATACTAATTGCTTTAACTGAAAAAATTACTTTTCATAGAAAGTTAGGTAAAAGCATTTATTTGATGGATGAAGTATGATATGTTTATCACATCTGATTATTTGCACTATTTGCCATTGTCACTCCAAAATTGTCATAGTTATTAAAATGTATGAAAATAACTTCTTTTATTGCTTTGTTCTTTCAGTGGAAGAAAAAAATGTCGTAACTGTAATCCAAGCTTTTTATGTGCTTAATTTTTCTCAAAAAGGGAAAAATTTTTTTTACTTTACTTTGTATTTTATTTCCTGTGATATTCTATTAAATATCTTTTCTACTTATCATTGAAGTATACTGGTTTCTTTTACACATTCTATTTCCACACTCTTAGATTATTTTAAAAAAATAAAATTTAGGATACTTATTCTTACATTTATCAAAATAAGGAAGATTTTATACTATGACCATTAATTGTGATATGTCAACCTGACTGTATTAACAAATGCCTATGGGATTAGTAAAGCTCACTTTTGTGCCTGTCTGGCTTGGTCATGGAGGCATGATCTCGGTTCTGTGTGTGGTCCGTCCCCCATTCTTCTCTGTTTCTGTTCTCCTCCTCTGCTTCCCACCATGTCATGCACTAAGCTGTTTTGTTCTACAATACAAATCCTCCGTGATTTTCATCTCTTGGAACCAACCAGCCACGATTGAATCATCTCAAACTATGAGCCTCCCTCCCTTTAAACTGTATGTAGGTGTCAGTCAGGTACTGAGTTCTGGTAGTGTACACACAAGGCTGATGAGTACATATACTAAGCTCTTGAGAAGACAGAGAGGAACACACAAGACTCTTATTTGTAAATTATAAGTCCAACTCATAACTCTGCAATATATGTTGCTGAAATTTAGGCTGTTGTGATTAGTTTCAGAGGAAGCTTTAATTATTTCATCAGTAGGCAATCTTTAGTCTATGTTATAGTGAAAAGAAAGTTCAATTAGTAGACAGAATATGAAAAGTATAAATCCCATGGTTATGATAAGGAAACATTCACAGTTCCAGATTGCTAGAGATTAGTGGTAGAATGATGTTGGTTGGGCAAGACCAGAAGAAAGAGCTCTGGTAAGTATAATTTTTAAAAATGTACGTTGTTTACTGAGTAGGCTCTGACGAATAAAATTTTTATTTAACCTGGGTAAGGATATGGACAGCTCTGGTAAGTATAATTTTTAAAAATGTACGTTGTTTACTGAGTAGGCTCTGACGAATAAAATTTTTATTTAACCTGGGTAAGGATATGTAAGGCTCTTTGGAGGATGCCTTTATAGCAAAGGAAATGGAGATAAATGAAGAAGGCTACTGAAATAATCTCAGCAAGTTACAACATGGATCTGAATAAATAATTTAGAATCTATTGGGAGACAAAAATAAAGAAGTCAAGAATGATTAATTGGCTTCTTGTTTGTATAAGTGGGTAAAAGGAGTGAGAAAAAATACAAAGTTCTCTAACTTAATGGTAGAAGTATTATTAAATATGAGACCATAGAAGTAACATACAAGTTGTTGACTTCAGAGAAATTATTATAGGTATGAAATTTGAATCTCTAAGAAAATACAAATTAAAAAGTTACTACTGTATAAAAAGTAAACTGAAAAAAACTGTTAGGAGAAAAATATAACAAATAATTAACTATTTCTATTTCAGAATTTCATGAAACAAAAAGTGGACCTGGACATTAGAAGATATACATGAAATTGGATGATTTTTGAAATAAGGAATGGAAACAGTTTTAAAAGTTAAAAGTTATAAAAGTTTTAAGTTAAAACAATAGTTTTAAGTTAACTATTAAATATAAAGACAAGATTAAATAATATAAGATTAGTAAAGTAATAAAAAAGATTAGTAAAGTATTCACTCTGATTGTAACATTCATTAGAGACCTTTAGCAAGTGATTTTTTTCAGTTTTGGGGAATATAGAATATTGCTGAGTTGAGAAGTGAATGTTGCTATGTGAAGTAGACAGGGGTATAGAATGGTTAGAGTTAATTTCCTAAAGAAAAATTAAAACAAATTTTACTAAGTGAAAGATGATATGTATGTCTGAGTGTAAAAGAAATGGATTACTTTTATTTAAAAATGGGTTAAACTTGCATTATTTACAGACAAGGAAGATATCTAATAATGATGCTAATATTTCATCAAAAGTACAGTAGTATGAAAAATGATAAAAAATATCAATGTAACTTTCTAATGAAAATGAAATACTATCAGCTTTTTATTTTAATATTTAGGGAGAACTAATTTTTGTCATATAAAACACATTCAGCTTTTAAGCACATGATGTGATAGTAACTGTTAGTCAACTTTCTGTTACTGTGACAAATACCTGAGATGATCAATTTATAAAAAGACAAAGTTTATTTTGGGTCACAGTCTAGAACATTAAAGAATGGAAGTGGGGCGGTTGGGGTCCCAAAATCTTGACTAGATAGTCCAATGACCTAATAATTATGACTTCCTCTCAGTAGGCCCCACTTCTCAAAGCTTCTACCACCTCTCAAGAGGATCAAGTCTTTAGCATACAAGATGTGTTGGATATTTAAGATCCAAACTATAGCAGTAATATTAACTTATATAGTAAACTCAATAATGAATGTATTTCTTGATGTATTAGGAGAGTGAGTAGGAGCAATATTTTACTGCCTGTGTACTTGTGATACCTGAAATGAAAGGTGCTGCTGACTTTGCTTTGTTGAGCTTTCAGATAGGCTGCCTTAGTGAACACTTATATGCCATATGGTTTCATTATGTTGACAAGAACAATAGAGCTTAACCATTTTAATTCCTGTGCATCCAAAGAATCACAATATGAGTGGAGCCAGTCAGCATGGTGCCCCTCCCCCACTCAAGAAGATATTGTTGCCTTGTTGAAGAAGGGAGGGGACATCTTGGAATGGCTAAGATCAGGAAGGGAGGGTTCTGGACCTTTTATTTGCATACCCAACATTCACAACAAACTTTGAGGCCTGCCTCTCACTGACATGAGCCTGCAGTTGCTATATAGGCAGCACTCCCCCGGCACTTCTAGGGTTTTAGTCTAGGAGGCCTCCTGTTACTCACCCTGCTGTGCTGAAGCACAGGCCCTGTTAAACTACAGACTCATTGGCTTTGGTGGTCTTACAAAAAAAGGAATAATAATATTCTATAAAGTGAATTGTTTTTTTATTGACAATGTTTTAGACATTACATTTGAAGAAAATGTAGTCATTCGTAATTCCTTTCACAATATACCACATACATTGAGTTATAGTTGCTTTATAATAGTCACTTTCCTTGTTGCTGGGGTAAAATACCCAACACCTACAATTTAAAGGAGGAGAGGTTTATTTTGGTTCATATTTTCAGCCCATGGGTAGAAAAGTTTAGCAGAAAAAAGGTGGCTCATATCATGGTAGACAAGAAGCAAAGAGTGAATGGAGAAGCTGGGAGGAAGGTACAACCTTCCAGGTCACACTTCTAGGGGACCCAGCACTAACAAGGGATGACTTTTAAAGCACATCAGCTGCTGACCTCATTAGTGGAAGAATCCACTGATGAATACAGTATCCCCGTGATTCACTCACCTTCTAAAAGACCCACATCTGAGTGCATGAGAGTTTTAGGGGGTTATTCATAACATCATCTAAGTCTGAAATTATTAAGAATTATGCCCTAAGAACTCACACACAAGATCTCTCCTTTTATTTTAATTTTATGAGCTTTGCTCAGTGGCAGTATTGTAGCCAATGAAATTTATGTGAGGTGCAATTACTGCTATTTTAATTTTATGAAAAAGTATTATGACCTCAAAATCAAGTGAGTTTCTTATATTTGCTAAATATATGAGAATTCTTTTGCTTCTATTCATGAAACTTTGAAGTAAATCAATCTTGATTGACATAATTATACCCAATTGAATTGCTGAATCCCTATTTAACAATATCATGATTTTGATACTACCTTGTTATATAAATATGTCATATCTTTATAAATAAACATTGAGTAATGTAATCAATAAAGTTCACGGGAAATAAGAAAACAAAACAAACTTTTTTGTATATTAAAATTTTGTAGAAAAAATGCGTGTAATAGTAATGAATATAGGAATTCATATTTATGGTTAATTCTATTCCATCATTGAGTAAAAATAAAACATTAAATTTTATATTGAGCATAGAAAGATTTTTAAAGACTATGTCAGGACTTATATCTCAAAAGCAACTCAATTTATCAAGTAAGGAAAATATGTAATGACAAAAATTATTCATTAGTAAAATATATTTGAGTTTACTTTAGTTATAGTAGCTGCTAGGTAAGCACAGCATATAAAAAAGACACTGATATTTGAACAAATATCAGACTATGGCTGAGTTAATCATGAAATGTAAAAAGCTTCCAGACATCTCTACCTTCAAGAAAAAAAACTAGTTTTTTTGTAAAAATATATATACTCTGAAATGAGGAGTTCATATGGCTATTTCTATTGGGAAAAATTTCCAGGATATTGGGTTGCCAAATAGAAATATTTACATGTATTTATACAAATAGTGTTATCAGTCTTTTCTGAGGAAAGAATTTTTAATTCTCTTGAGGATAGGAAAAAAAAAACTCCAGTAAAACATAAGTCCTTCTATATACTCCATTTTATATTGGTTTTCTTGTTTTATGTATTCATATACTGGTTGTCCTTCATTTTCATTTTAACATTTAGTTATATATGACTATTCAGGCAGTTTTCTCAGTGGCAAGTATGGAAATGGTCCTTGCATATTCTACTCTAGAAAATACATAGATGACTACATATTACTTGTCTACAGAGAAGGATATGTTTTATGACTTTTGTACTCAAAATGATATGTTGTTAGGCCTAAATAAAGAAGAACCTTACAATGAATAGTCCTGAGTTCAACCCCTGGTACTGAAAAAAGAAAAGAAAAGAAAAGAAAAGAAAAAAGAAAAATATCAAAGTATGTTTACACATATACAAAGGCATTATTTGGGGCTACTTTTACTTATCATGCTCAATTTATTTATCTTAAAGGAGAACAGTGTTAGTGTTAAAATACTGTCAAAATACTGTATTCATCTCAGAATTAACACATTAAATAAAAAGACAGTCCAGGTAACTTTAGTTATGATATATTTCAGATGATATAATGTGGGAAAGACAAAATTAAACTAACCAGTGTTAATTGTAAGAGGGATCAAAATTTTTAGAAGACTTGCAAACATGTTAGATTATTAGATGTTAAACATAATATTATATACCTAAAAGGTACCAATGAAAGAATTTAAGAAAAAAAAATATAATATATAAATGTGGGGGATTTCTTCTCCAACAGCTGCATTATATTTTAAAATATTTGGTTAAGACTACTTTTCAGATTCAAGTGAAGATGGAACAAACATTAGCAAGTCTAAAAATGTTAAGAGGAATATTGAAATCAACTCTATTTGTTGGTTTCTTTGAACAATAAAATGTTTCTAGAACAGTGCAATTATCCACATGAATGTGTTTATTCACTAAGCTATGGTAAAGTCATGAGGTATGGTACAACTTGTCAGTTAAGTACAGAAAGTAGTTTGGGCTGAATTTATTTCAATTCAGTACACCTAATAAATATTTTCTTTTTTATTTAAAAAGAAATAGAATTGACAATGAATTTGAAGACATCAGGTGGATATGAGTTGTCTGTTAGCAACAAGGTAAAGGAAGACAAAATATAGGCCACATTCATTTTGTGATCATTTTCAATGTGTCGTTACCCAGCATTTCTATAAGGCAGTAGTAAATACCAAAAAAATCAAGTAATTTTTTTTTTTTTACTTTTTGGTTCATTTCTAATGGTTTACTGTGGGGGGCCTTGCCCCCCCCGCTGGAATTCTTAAGTGCCTATTACGGACATGCCCGGGCTTGTTGCAGATCTACCCGGCAACAAGGAAGTAGCCCCAGTACACTCCTCTTGCTCCTCCCCTCTTGCTCTACGGTATATATGTTGTAGCAGCTCCTGCAATAAACGAGACTTGATCAGAAATCTGTCTTGTCTCCATCTCTTGTGTCCCCTGTCCCCTCTCATCCTCGCTCCCCCTCTAGGGTCTCCGTTGACTTACCCGCGGGCCTGGACAAGTGGCGCCCAACGTGGGGCCAGAGAACGGGGGATCCAGTGAAGGACGCTGCTCAGGGGCCCTAAGATTAAGATTGAGGAACAAAGAGCACACTCGACACAGGAGAGGCTTGCGATTGACGTGGACCTGCCGTCTTTTTGCACCTCGGTGAGTTGAGCAGCGATTATGGGACAGGGCATTAGTCAGCACGAATTGTTTGTGCAAGGTCTCAAGGAGACATTACAGGCACGAGGGGTAAAGGTTACAGTCAAACAATTGCTGAAATTTTTTGATTATATTAAAGATCTCTGTCCCTGGTTCCCTGCTGAGGGAACCATTGATGAAAAGAGATGGAAAAGGGTAGGGGAAGCTCTTCAGGATTACTATGCCACTTGCGGACCCGGAAAGGTCCCGATTGCGGCGTTCTCGTATTGGAATTTTATCAATGATATTATTTCCCAAAAAACGAGGGACCCACTGGTAGCTCAAGCTATCCAGGTTGGGGAGATAGCCCTCCGTACGGGTGAGGATCCAACGCCTCCAGGCGGCTCCGACGCAGTTCCCCGGGACGCCAATATGGCGCCGGGACCCAGGCCAGTTAAGGCCATGACTTCCTCGCCAGACGAGGAGAAGGACTTGATGTCCTTTGACAGTGACGATGATCTCGCCCCCGACAGACGTAACACTCCCTCGGACCAATCCCAGACGGCCACAATCCCTGCCAAGCTCTATAAGGCAAAGCTTCGCCGGACCCCCGCCTCCACCCCCAGATCCGCCCCAAAATGGCTCCGGGACTGACGAGTCTGTGGGGGGGGGCACTGCGGGGTGGCTCTGGGTGCCCCCCTCCTTACATTCCTCCTGGCCCCAACACTCCCGCTCTGGCATATCCTGTTGTTGATCCCCAAAAGGAACTCCGGGACAAAATAGATTTCCTCAAAGAACAGATAAGGTTAGAAAAGGAACATCAAGAGCTTATTACCCAGCTTGAAGGTTTAAGAACAGGCAAGGCCCATGAAAATGTCCCTAGAAAAGACAAACTTAAGCCACGACCCCCCGTTAGAGGGGCGGCCCCTAGGGTGCCATCCGGGTCAAGAGTATCCCTGAAACTTAAAAATGTGGAAGCCTTTCCCGTAACTAAAACTACTGACGCACAGAGACAGGCATGAAGACACCACAGTGGTTTCGATTTTAAGGTCATTAAAAAATTTAAAACGGCCGCAGCTCAATACGGGGCCACTGCACCTTACACCATGGCTATTTTAGAATCGGTGGCAGAAAATTGGCTCACCCCAATTGATTGGCAGACTCTGGCCCGTGCCACCCTTACAGGAGGTGACTACTTATTATGGAAATCTGAGTATGTTGAGAATTGTCGAGAGACCACTAGACGTAATGCTCAGGCGGGGAATGGTTGGGTGCTTGACATGCTTCTTGGGGAGGGGGCCTATGCCGCTAACGACCAACAGATGCAATTTGATGCGGGGTTATATGCCCAGATTCAGACCGCCGCCACTAGGGCCTGGAAAAAGCTCCCCTCCAAAGGAGACGTGAGTGCCTCCCTCACTAACATTCGGCAGGGCCCAGACGAGCCGTTTGCGGACTTTGTCCACCGCCTTCTCACGGTGGCAGGCCAAATTTTTGGGAGCGCAGAAACCGGGACGGATTTCGTTAAACAGCTTGCTTTTGAGAACGCCAACGCCGCTTGTCAGGCCGCTATCCGCCCCTATAAAAAGAAAACTGACCTTTCCGGCTACATTCGCCTTTGCTCTGAGATTGGGGCCGCCTACCAACAGGGCCTTGCCATGGCAGCTGCCATGCAAGGCTTCACAGTCAAACAATTCCTGCAGCACCATGTCGGCAATAAGTGCTTCCGGTGTGGGGCCACCGGCCATTTTGCTAGAGAATGCCTGACCGCTAAAATGCAGGGCCCCGATGCTCCGCCCCCAGGGCCCTGCCCCCGATGCAATCGGGGGAGGCATTGGGCGAGTGAGTGCCGATCCAAGACTGATGCCCAGGGTCGACCCCTCCCCCCTCTCCAGGGTTCGAATTCGGGAAACGGGAAAGGGGGCCAGCCCCGGGCCCCCAATTCCAAACAAATTTACGGGGCGCTCAATTTTGCTCCAACAAACAACAATCCATTTCAGACCTCTTCAGAACAACAACGGGAAGTGCCAGACTGGACCTCAGTTCCACCGCCCACACAGTATTGACTCCAAAAATAGGGGTACAGGCCCCCCCGACAGGGGTCTTTGGACCCCTACCTAAAGAGGCCTTTGGGCTTGTAATAGACAAGAGCAACAGCACTATGGTTGGGCTGCTGATCTACCCGGGGGTGATTGATAGTGATTATTCCGGAGAGATTAAAGTTATTGTTTCTTCCCCCAAAGTCATTAACACCATTCAATCAGGCCGAATATTTGCTCAGTTGTTACTCCTTCCCCTTCTCTCTACCTCTAATAAGGCTCTTAACAACGCCCGAGGCAGCCAGGGATTCGGCTCATCTGATGTTTACTGGTCAGAGATACTTTCAGCACAAAAGCCTCTCATGACCTTGTGGTTAGATGGGAGACAATTTTCTGGATTGGTAGACACTGGTGCTGATGTAACTATCATCAAGGGAAAAAATTGGCCTCAGGCGTGGCCATTAAAAGATACCCTCACCCATCTCAGGGGTATAGGGCAGAGTCAAAATCCTAAACAAAGTGCCAAAGATCTGACCTGGAGAGACCAAGATGGTAATCAGGGCACCATTCAACCTTATATCATCTCAGGGTTACCCATTAATCTATGGGGGAGAGACCTATTATCACAAATGGGGATGATTATTTCTAGCCCTAATGAAATTGTCACTATGCAGATGTTTAAAAATGGGTACATTCCAGGCAAAGGGCTAGGTAAACACTCTACAGGTATTGTGCAGCCCATTAAGCCAGTCCTTTGTAGCTTCAGCTATTCAGGCCGTACGTAAATCTTGAGCCCAAATGTATGTTATACACTATATGGATGTCACACATTACCCTAAATTTGGAAATCTTAAATATATACATGTCAACATTAATACATGTAGTGGATTCATATTTGCCACCCTGCAGTCTGGGGAAGCTACTAAACATGTCATCGCTCATCTCCTCATTGCCTTCTCAGTACTTGGATGTCCACAACAAATTAAAACAGACAATGGTCCAGGCTATACCAGCTCTGGCTTCTCAAAGTTTTGCAAACAATTTGAAATAACACACATAACGGGAATCCCATATAATCCTCAGGGACAAGGCATTATAGAAAGGGCTAATCTCACACTCAAAATTACTTTAGACAAAATAAAAAAGGGGGAATGGTACCCTACCAAGGGGTCTCCTAGAAACCTGATATCACATGCACTATTTATTCTTAACTTCTTAAATTTGGATGCCAAAGGTTTATCTGCAGCCAATCGTTTCTGGCAACCAGAGACGCAACGACAATTTGCCTCGGTGATGTGGAAAGACCCCCTGGACCACTCATGGCACGGGCCCGATCCTGTACTTATCTGGGGCCGAGGATCGGTGTGTATTTACTCCAAGGAAATGAAGTCAGCCAGGTGGCTCCCAGAACGCCTAGTAAAACAAGTTGATAGGCGTGCTGATGATGCCGATGACCTGACGTTGTCCAATCTTAACCAGTTAACAATGGCGCCTACAATTACAATCTAATAATCATCAAGAGTATAGTATAATTCAATTTGGCTAGTTGTGTTTGGGTGCACCCTAGTTTTGTACGCTGTCTTATATGTTTGTCTATTGTCTGTTGTTTGTGTTCGTACAGTTTGAGCTCAATATGTTCCTTCCTCTTCAAAGGATATTCGCCTATTGTTAAATTGACTTATAGATAATATTATTAAACTAAAGACATGCTTTTCTTCCCAGGTTGTTAATTGATCAAGGTACCACTGAAATTTATTTTATGAAAGTGACGTGCATTGTCACCCACACGCAACAATCAAATTGCAATTAACAGTTATAAAATAAAAAGATATATATTCTTAATTGTTTGTCAAAACGATTATAGATGGGAACTCCCTTTGATGAATATAGAAGTGGCCACCCAGAAAATGATTATTCTGGTCTTAATTCATTAAAGGGACCCCCTAGTAAATTTTATATTATATAATCTTATGGGAGACATATCACAATGAATATTATCTAAATATGTTATAAATTGATTGTATTGGTTGTCCTTGATATTTAAGCACTGAATATGTTGTTACAAAACGTTCATATTGGTTAAGTTCTGAATATGTTATTGTAGCATGTCCACATTGGTTATCTTCAAAAGCTTAATCAGGGTAGCTTAACTCTCTTATTCACAGTCTAGCCTTAAATGAACATTGCTGTTTTTATGCCAACAAATCTGGGATCGTCAGGGGAAAAATTCACGAACTTCAAGAAGATTTGAACAGAAGACGACAAGAACTCATACAAAATCCCCTTTGGACTGGCCTCAATGGTTTTCTCCCCTATCTCCTCCCTTTGTTGGGGCCTCTATTGGGTCTACTCTTGCTCATTTCTTTAGGGCCCATACTTTATAACAAAATCGTGGCCTTCCTAAAAGCCCAAATCGAGGCAATAAAAACAGCGCCCATACAGGTCCATTATAATCGGTTAGCCATGGCTGATCAGGATGAGTACCTGGTGAGAGGGCTGGTAAGCCAATGACGGGCAACTGAGCAAGCGTGCCATGCTATGAAAAAGGCCCTCGTGCGCCGCCTAAGACAGGTGCCAGAGCTTTAATTCTCTGGTTAACCGAGGACGGGTAAGGTGCACGGTGCAGACACGTTTGTTGCTCTGACCCAAGACAGGCTCAGCCCCCGCAGGCTTGGCTCTCCTGACGCCTTTCTTCTAATTATAATTTTAAAGGGAGGACCTGTGGGGGGCCTTGCCCCCCCCGCTGGAATTCTTAAGTGCCTATTACGGACATGCCCGGGCTTGTTGCAGATCTACCCGGCAACAAGGAAGTAGCCCCAGTACACTCCTCTTGCTCCTCCCCTCTCGCTCTACGGTATATATGTTGTAGCAGCTCCTGCAATAAACGAGACTTGATCAGAAACCTGTCTTGTCTCCATCTCTCGTGTCCCCTGTCCCCTCTCATCCTCGCTCCCCCTCTAGGGTCTCCGTTGACTTACCCGCGGGCCGGGACAGTTTACCTGGAAGGGAGCTAATTACATTTAATACATGTGTGATGGCTGTTTTTGTTACCACTATAGACCAATTTTTTTGGATGGTGATGTTTCTGAAGTAAAACCATACCAGTCATATTCTGTACAGTATTAACTGTAGTTTTTCATAGAACCCAATTAATAACATTTCACTGTGAAAATTAAATGCACACAAAAGGACTAGATTTGTAGGAGACATAACCTAAGAGGTCTTTCATATATACTGATCCTAGAGCAAAGTATATGCCTATATATGTTATAGTAGGACATTAATAAGACTCATTGAAGGATATGACTATTAACTGTTATAGCTTCTACATTACAAGACATGCAACAACTGATGAGGATTCAAGAATACAGCAAGGAGCTCTAACTACATCTTTATGCCTCTAAATTATTTATTTTCCTTTTGTAAGATATGATAGCTATATATATGTATAGTTACTTAAGATTAGAGCTCCAATGCCCCACCATACACATGCCAGCAAGTATGGAATTGAGCAAAACTCATTTAGAGGAAAATCATGATATTTCTACATCAAATTCAAGATTTCTCAGCCCTACATGTGAGTAAACTATAAGAAGAATTCCCTTTAGACTTTGTCAGCTGAGTTCATGTCCAAATGGACTCCTTTGCTCTTGTCTTTCCTCTGAGCTTCTTCATGGGATGACTTATTTACATAATCAAAGATGCCTGTGGCTCAGTTCTGCACTGAGAGGAGGGCTGTGCAAAAAGGTCAGAAGGGCAGAACATATGAACAGAGACATAAATAGCAGGGAAAAGCAAGTCTAAACCCTTCCCAGATCTGTCTTTAAAAATAATGAGAAAGAGCATGCAAACACACAATGCTTTCCCTCCTTCCTACCATGAGAAGATTTCTCCTCATAATGCTTTGTCATTTGACTCATGGAATAATAATAGCTTGGTATTACTGGTCTGTATTTTATATTTGAAGAATTTAAACTTCAAATCAGTTTTGCAGACCATGCCCCTACATCAAATAAATGACACAGCTAGTGGTAAGACCTAATTTATAAATATTCTCTCGTTAATTCACTTCTCTGCTTGTAAGGCTTCTGACAAAATTAATTTTGTTATGACACTGTATTTCCACCTAGAGTGAAAGGAGGCTTAGAGTTTTTTAAAGCTTCCTTAAATTTTTAATGTGAAATAATAGTAATAAATCATGATCAGTAATACTTTGTAACTTTGAGAATACATTCTGTTTATTACATTATAAAGCTAAGTGTTTTCTTATGAATGTGAATGCCTGCATATGAATAAATGCAGTTTTTCTTTAATAATCAGTTCTAGGAACAGAAACCTTCTTATGTAAGTTTAAGGAAGATTTACTGAAGAGCCAAATAACTCTGCCTTGCTCTTCCCTCTGTCTACATCAGCGCCACTTTGGAAACAATTATTGGATCTGTGTGGAACATAAAAATAAGAAAAAAATGAAAAAAAAAACAATTAATTTCCTCAGTTGTGCATATATCTCATCTTCATAGGTCCCCATTGAGCCACTTGGCTGGTAGAGATCCTGCTTCAGCACAGAAAATCCAATGCAATAATATAAATTTTTATTTTGCTTTTATTAAAAGACTAGAAAAAGTTACAATCATAAAGAAGAGGTATGTAATGTGGTTGGGTTGGTGTTTCTATGTAAATATATTGAATAAAGAGGGCCATTGACCTTCAGGATTTCACTTTTCCAGCATGAAAGAACTCTTGGCCTGAGTATGGGTCAGGTTGATTTAATGGGAGAGTTGCTGAGATTGATCTCAGCACATTCTATGCCTTTATCTTAACCAGCCCCAGTGCTCTTTGAAACCCCCTGAATTCATCTAAGATACTGTGAGTCCTAAGCTTTATTCTATTAACCTTTAATGAAATCAATGAATCATAACCTTCTGAAATTATTGTCACAAAGAAACCATTGTGTAACTAAAGCTATTATGGATCCATGCATTATTCTTGTTGGCAAAGAGCAATATAATTTTGTTTTTGTATATCCCTAGCATCTGAATATTTAATAAACACAACAGGAAGATAGTTTATTTTTAAACTGTATGGTTCTAAAATATGACCCAAAATACTAATTTTTTTTTCTCCTAGGGCCTCTTTCTTTCAAGTTTTCAAAATAATTCACTACTAATGCATTTTATCATGACATAATCTAAAAAAGTTGATGTTTGAGTCCAACTTACTTATGAAAGGGAAAACAAAATGTAATCCATTCTTGGTAACAGAAACTGTTTACTAAAATACTGTTACTAAAAACTTTAGCAAATGACCAAATATATCAATAATAGATTTCCTTTATCTTTTTTGGATATATCTTTAATGTGAAGGCCAATTTACATGGACTCCCTATTGTGCTGTTGAAAGTGATACCTTTCTCTTTGCAGAGTAAACCCTATATAATTCATTGCTAACAAATGCTGTGTCTATATTTTTTCACTCATATTGAAGGAAACATATTTTTTTGACATAGGGAGATTTTTCCAAGAATTAAAATAATATTATTGGAGAACCCATAATCCGCTGAAATCACGTTAGATGTTTAAAGTCATCTAACCCCAATTCCATCCTCACATTTGTTTAATCTATTGGAGGATTAGGAAAAAGTAAACGTTAATCACCGTCAAATGATTCTTTCTCTCAAAACTTTTAAATACTGTTAAGTAAATTCATTTAGTGTTCATCTTTTATGGTATTTGATAGTGTGGCTTCAGCTACAGAAGGAAGATTTATGTCTATTTTTAGAATTTGATATTTTCCGATATTTTTTATTTTCTGATAACTACACTTGGGTTGAGTGCTACATATTGTAAGAATAAAGAAAATATGTACTTTTTCATTTTTGGAAGTTAATATGCTTAACATTAAATCATAAATACCTACCTGTAAAATTTATTTACATATGGTTTTAGGGATTTCCCTCTGACAGCTGTTAAGATGGTAAAATTTGATAATAACAACTGCAGGTAAAAAGAAAATAGAAAAAAAGGACAATTTCTTTCCACTAGAGTCACAGCAGGTTATTCACTTCAACTTGCAAAAAAGAAAAAAAATTCCACTATATTGCACTCACACATTCAGAAAATATTAATCCTTTTCTTAATCAGACTCACTGTATTAGTAAGATTTGAGTCAAGAAAGAAGACAAAGTAAAAAAGGTACCCCTTTAGTAATTAAAGATTTCATGAAAACAGGTGAAACTGCAAACAATGAACTATAAAGAAAATAAGACCTGAAAAAAAAAGAGGAAAGAATACCTGTTTTCCGAAAGCATTAGAAGAATTGAGATTATTTCAAGTTTGTAGGAGAATCTCAGAAGCTAAGTGTAATGGTTTGGATATGAAGTGTCTCTCCAAGGCTCAAGTGCTGAGAATTCCATACCCAGTGCAGCAGTGTTCAGAAATGAGGTTTATGGAAGGCGATTGGATCATTGGATCATGAGGCTCTGAGTTTATCAGGGGATTAATCTATTACTTGGATTTGTAATTTGATGGCATTGTTGGGTGGTGATGGAAACAAAAGGTTTGATCTGGTTAAAGTGGGTGGGACATGGGGGAATTGTCCTCAGGGAATGTATTTCCTCCCTGAGGACTGCCTGGGGTTTTCTGGTGGCCATGTATATCCATTTGTCATCATATTTCTGCTGTGGAGACATTTCTGCATATATCAGGAATGGAGCCAGCTGATCAGAAACTGATACTTTTGACACTGTGAGCCCAAATAAACCTTTCTTCCTTTAAGTTGTTATTTTAGGTATTGTGCTGTAGTGACAGAAGTGGCACAATGTATTAGTCTGGTTTCCCACTGCAAATCATAAAAACGTAATTTAAAGGAAGAGAGGTTTAATTTAGTTAACAGTGTCAGAGGATTCATACATCGAGGCCCATCTCCAAGACAGGAACATCATGGTTGAAGAACATCATGTAGCAAAGCTGCTTAGTTTATGGTTTTATGGAAGTATATTGGGGAAACAGCTGGAGAGGAAAAGGCAGATGAGGCACCATTTATAACACCCGAGGTGTTATGTTTTCCTATAAACACTGCTGTGGAAAGAGTTCCTTGATGGTCATGTCTAACATCCACTAAGGATCATTTTTATCATACTCAGCTTAAATTTTATTTAAAACACTAGATCTACCTCAAATCACATTACACATTTCGTGGTTTAATATTAATCTCCATAGTACTTAAGCTCTATGTAGCAGAGGTTCCCATATAGTTATTTGTCTGCTATAATTTTGGTGCCCAGAATTTCACTTCAAAACCATAGAAATTAATTACTGAGCATTAAGTGAATAAAGATGAGATATATAGTTAGTTCATAAAAAGTGAAAAAAATGAAACAAATATAAAGTATAAAATCGAATTTTACACACCAAATTAGAAAATAAGTATATTTAAGAACACATACACAGCATTTGCAATATTTACCTTATAGTGACCTGTAAATTATGCTTCAAAATTTTTATAAGAATTTGTATCTGTCTGACTGCATTAACTATAATCCAATTATACTCAAAATCATTAAAGTTATAATCATTATAAGCTTGCAATGATTATAAAGTTAAGCTTGTTTAAAACTTTTATGGCTACTCTAGAAGCTTCACGATAATTTAAAATATTTCTGAGATAAACACATAATTCCCAAAGTAAAAGGAAAAAAAAAATCACTCAAGTATTTACCTAAAATGGGTTTGAAATTATTTAAATGTAAACCAATGTCACTTATACTCAGTGTTTTTATTTAAGGTGGTAGACACAGTGATACATCCTCATATGAAATACAATACAAATTTGTGTGCATTAATGAAGAAACACATCCTCTCCATTACTTCATACATATGTTTATATTGGATGTCTATATTTCAAAATGCTTAAGTTTTATTACTAAAACTTAATTCAGTAAATTGAAATTTTTTTGTATTAAATTCTTTTATTGGTTACATTGTAAGTATACAACACAATTACATTTCTCATTGGGAATTGTACCTTTATATAATGCATCTTGGTTCTTATTTTTTCCCCATTCCTAGCCCTCCCTTCACCCCCTCCACCCTTCCCTATTTACAAAGACTTTATTTCCATTTTTTTCAGTTTCTCATCATTTTTCCTTTCCTCTGCCCCTCCCACTACTCCAACCCCTTTGGACCTTTTGTTCTTATTTTGCATTATCGATTATTCATTCTAATCATTGGTACATTTTAGGTATACAATATAATGACATTCATCATTGGAAATTTGCACCTTTACATAGTCTCTCTTGGTTCTTATTTTTCAACCTTGCCCAGTCCTCCCTTCAACCCCTCCAGTCCTCCCTATTTACAAAGATTTTGTTTTTATTTTTTCATTTTCTCATATTAATCCCATTCCCTTCTATCCTTTCCTCTAGCCCTCCCACTTCGTTCCCCTTTGCCTCTTTTCTTCCTATTTCACATGACCTATTATACATTTAGTCCTTACTTACGCTTTCAGTTTCTCACACCAGAGAAACTATTCAGTATTTACACATGTGTGTCCCATTTATTTCACTTAAGAGTATCACGTCAATGTGCCTCCACTTAGCTATAAATGTCTCTAATTTCTCATTTTTTATGGCTGAGTAGTACTCCATTTTATAAAAAACACCCCACATTTTCTTTATCCAGTCTCCAGTTGATGGGCATTTGGGCTGTTTCCAAGTTTTAGCTATTACAAACTGTGCTGCTATGAACATGGGTGCACATATATCTCTGTGGTATGAGTCTTTTAATTCTTTCGGGAAGATCCCCAGCAGTGGAATAGCAGGGTCAAATGAGACTTCCAGTCCTAGTTCTTTGAGGTATCTCCATACTGATTTCCACAGTGCTTCCACCAGTCTACACTCCCACCAGCAGTGGAGCAGGGTTCCTCTTTCCCCACAGCCCCGCCAGCATTTGTTATTGGTTGATTTCATGATAGCAGCCATTCTTTCTGGAGTGAGGTGGAATCTCAGCATTGTTTTCATTTGCATCTCTCGAATGACCAGTCATGTTGAACATTTTTTCATGTATTTATTTGCTATTTCTACTTCTTTGTCTGAGAAATGTCTGTTCATTTCAGATGCCCACTTTTGGATTGGGTCTTTAAATTTGGAAGATCTGATCTTTTGAAGTTCTTTATAGATTAGAGATAGACCTTTTTCTGAGGAAGAGCAGGTGAAGGTTTTTTCCCAAATTGTAGGTTGTCTCTTCACACTGCTGTTGGTTTCTCTTGCTGTGCAGAAGCCTTTTAATAAGAAGAGATCCCATTTGTTGATTGTTTGTGCTAGCTCATGGGCAACTGAGGTTTTGTTCATAAAATCTTTTCCTACACTGATGTCTTCAAGAGTTCTATCTAACCTCTGTTCCAACTGGTTCAGAGTTTCTATTTTAATATTTAGATCTTTAATCCATTTTGAGTTTAGTTTAGTGCATGGTGAGAGATATAGGTCTAGTTTTAATCTTTGGCAAGTTGAAGCCCAATTTTTCCAGCACCATTTATTAAAGAGGCTATCTTTCCTCCAGTGAGGGTGTTTGGCTCCTTTGTCAAAAGATGAGATGTCTGAGTGTGTCTGGCATTGTTTCTGCATCTTCTAATCTGTTCCACTGGTCCTCAAGTCTGTTTCTTTGCCAGTACCATGCTGTTTTTATCACAGTAGCTTTGTAGTAGAGTTGCAGGTTGGGGATTGTGATACCCCCTGCCATGTCTCTGTTACCTAGAATTGCTTTTGCTATTCTGAGTCTCTTCTTGTTCCAAATGAATTTTTGGATTGTTTTCTCAAGGTTTATGAAGTATGCTGCTGGGATCTCAATTGGAATTGCATTAAATCTATATAGCAGTTTTGGAAGTATGGCCTTTTTCACTATATTGATCCTTCCTACCCAGGAGCAGGGGATGTCTGTCCATTTTCTGATATCATCTTCAATCTCTCTTTTCAGAGTGCCATAGTTTTCAGAGAAGAGGTCTTTGATTTCTTTTGTTAGGATGATTCCTAGGTATTTCAGTTTTTTGGATGCTATTGTGAAAGGAATTATTTGCCCTATTTCTCTCTCAGTGAGTCTGTCATTCGTGTGGAGGAAAGCTATTGATTTTTGTGTGTTGACCTTGTAATCAGCTACTTGACTGAATTTGGTTAGTAAGTCCAGAAGCCTTTTGGTGGAGTTCTTGGGGTCTTCTATATAGAGTATCATGTCATCTGCAAATAATGAAAATTTGACTTCTTCAATTCCTATCTTTATTCCTTTTATTTCTTTCTCTTTTCTAATTGTCATGGCTAATGTTTCCAGAGCTATATTGAACAGGAGTGGTGATAGTGGACATCCTTGTCTTTTTCCTGATTTTAGTGTGAAGGATTTCAGTGTTTGACCATTTAGTATGATATTGGCTGTTGGTTTTTCATAGATGGTTTCTATCAGTTTGATGTAGAGACCATCTATTCCAACTTTTTGTAGGGTTGTTATCATAAATGCATGTTGGATTTTGTCAAATGCTTTTTCTGCATCTATAGAGATAATCATATGGTTTTTGTCCTTGGCTCTATTGATATAGTGTATTACATTAATTGATTTTCTTATATTGAACCATCCCTGCATCCCTCGGATGAATCCCACTTGATCAGGGTGTATGATCTTCTTGATGATCTTCTGCATTCTGTTTGCCATTATCTTATTAAGGATTTTTACATCTATGTTGATTAGTGAGATTGGTCTATAGTTTTCTTTTTCAGTTGGGTCTTTCTCTGCTTTGGGGATCAAGGTGATGCTTGCTTCTAGGAATGAATTTGGGAGTATTTCTTCCCTTTCAATTTCACTGAAGAGTTTAAACAGTAGTGGCAGCAGTTCCTCTCTAAATGTCTTGTAGAATTCAGCAGTGAAGCCATCAGGGCCCGGGCTTTTCTTAGGTGATAAGTTTTTAATTACATTTTCAATTTCATTGGTTGATATTGGGTTGTTCAGAATTTTTAGGTCTTCTTTGTTCAACTTTGGTAATTCATATATATCTAGGAATCTGTCCATTTCTTCTGTATTGTTCATCTTATTGGCGTATAGGTTCTGGAAGTAGATATTGATGATCATCTGGATTTCTGCCGGGTCTGTTGTGATTTCACCCTTTTCATTCATAATTGCATGGATTTAGGCCTTTTCTTTCCTTTTTCTGACAAGGTTGGCTAAAGGTTTGTCAATTTTGTTGATTCTTTCTAAGAACCAACTCTTTGAACTTTAGCCATAATATTTTCAAGAAAAATAGAGTATGACATTTTTATCAAAAAAGAATTATATGTAAAACTAAATCAAATTAAAATCTTCAAAATTTTAGAAATTAAGAATGAAATCCATTAACAAATTTACATAGTGACAAAGAGTATCATTTGATTATAATGTTAAATCAGTACCCTGAAGCAAAAATATTTTTTAAGAAAAGAATCTGAGCTATAAATAAAAACTCCAATATCTTTCTAATCAGAGTTCCAGAAGGGAAGTCGGGGATTTAGCTCAGTGGTTCTACTGCCTGCCTTGCAAGGGCAAGGTCCCAAGTTCAATCCCTGGTACAAAAAAAAAAAAAAAAAGACACAAAAAAACAAATAACAAGAGTTCCAGAAGGGGAAGCAATGAAAAATAGGTTAGACATTCTAAGGAAATAATTACTAAAAGTTGTCAAACTGATACTTTAAATGAGAGATACGAAAAGAACTATGACCCCACCAAAAGAAAGGAAAGCACAAGGAAATTTTATTTTGACATTGAAATGTAACTACTAAAAACAAAATCCAAAATAAAATACTAATGATATCAGAAGAAAAGACATATCCTCCCCCCAAAATATCAACAAGGTTACTTCTATTCTGACCCCCCAGACTTGACCAGTGAGCCGTCATAGATCGCTGTTGTGTAGTGACTCTCATAGTTAACGTGAATACATTTAACTGTCCATCCAGAATGGTGTACATGTTGAACATATTCCTCACAATTTAAAATTACCATAATATAAGGAAGAAAATGGCAATGAAGAGAGAGAGTAAATATGAGTTATCGAGTATAATTAACATTTCTATATATAATTAATTGTATATTATATATAAAAGGACATAATACTATAGTGCAACTTATTTTAAAACAATAAATTTGATAACTTAAATATGTGAAAAACACTCCTAAAAACAATTTATTGAAAATGTCAGAAGAATAGGCTTTTAATTAAGTATAGAAATTTGATATTTAACTAAATGAGAAATTTATAACAGTTTGAGAACTGTATAACAGTAAGCTGTGGAAGTGCTGTACTGCTAAGGTAGGACACTGAATGTGAACTATTTCTGGGGGTCTCTAAAAAGGATATATAGAGAAAAAATTTCTCACATTAATAACTGAGTGTCACGAGATAAATTGATTTTTCCAGCAATACAAACACAATTCAAACAACAGTTGCATTTGGAGTCATCACCTGATTAAATTCACAATGATCCAACTGCCATTCTCTTAGATCAACCTGTTTTCTGCAAAGACCACCTAGGCCAATAGAATCAGAATGTGATGGGAATTTCTATTTCCTTTTTCAAATCCATGAAGGTAGAGCAAATCCCTGTAATCCCACGTGGAAAGTGATGGTACTTTTGGCTTCCTTGTTCCTTGAACAGAGCCAGTTCTTATGGATTCCTCTTAACCTTTCCTGTTAGGAGTAGAGTTAGGAAAGGAAACTTTAAAGTGATACCTATATGGTTCAGATAAGCAGTGTGTAGATTCTGCCTATTGCCACATATATTTATTGCAATCAGATATTTTTGTAACTTTGGGAACAATGATAAGAAATTTCATATTCCACTATGAAATTTAACGGAGTCCAAACTGTATTCGTCTACTGATCTCCAGAATGACTTGGTCTGACTATGAACCAGTAGCCATCTGGATTTTCAGAACTAGTCTCAGTTCAGATCCAGCATTCAGTCATCCTCAAAATGCTGAAGATTTTCTCTTTCTTAACCTGTTAGTAAAAAGGTCAGTTTCAACTTGGAAAATGACTGCAAGTGCATTTTTGAAATCCAGGGAGAAAGCACATATTATTCTCAATATAGAAGATTCCTTTCTCAATGTGTTACAGCCCCCACTTCAATCAAAAGAAACTGGGTTTGTAACTAACTTTGTTCTAGAAATTGATTGAGGACTGTGACTCCTCGCTGTGATGACTAAAGTGAGACTCCTTTCACTACACCTGAAATGTTCTGCTTATATAGATCAAATAAGATTCATGTAGATCAGACTTTTATTTCACTTCTTGAGCCATTATGATCAATGAGCCAACACCAAAGCCTTCTGAAAGAGGATTTTTATTTACTCTTTTGAACCTACTGGTAATCATCCTCACCTTATCTTTGGTCATTATGTGACAATTGGCTGTTATTACCAAGGGAAAACAGAATCCCCCAAAATAGTCATTGTTAATTTTACTAAAACATTAAAGTCAAGTGACACCTTTAATGTTAATATCCACAGGCTACAGTTCCTCTCTGACATTTATTCTACAGGTCAGAATGTATCTACAATTAAGAATCCAGAAAAAAAACCCTCTTGTTTAATATTTAACCAGTTTTACCAATATGTATTGATCCGGAAAACTTGACCTGTCTTAACGATAAGCTAAAATTGAGAATCCTTTTGGAAATAAACCTGTTTTCTGTGCATGTTAGGCAAGCACTGTTCCACTGAGCTACATGCCCAATCCTAACAAATGATTTTTAAAATGAAAAATCTTATAAATTACAATGCATACAAATACAAATGCATATGGTGTACAGGAAATGCATACCTTGGATACAGTTTAGGCACACATGAATACATAGCTTTATATAGTTATGGAAACAAATGTCAAGGATTGCAACATTAGTGAAACATATGGGAGTGTTTTCATAGAGTGAAATATATTTTACCAAAGCTGTTTTTTCTGCCAAACATTTTTTACTGTCAGTTTTTTTATTGAGTGAACCTGTTTTGTTAAAATGAGCTATATGAATAATTTTAAAGCAAATCTCTCTCACTTATAAAACTCTCCTAATAAAAGTTATATATTAAAGTTTAAAATAATATATTTTCTAGAGTTATGTGAAAAACATTGAATAACAAATAGTTACACTATTATTATATCTATTTAAAAATTTTATTTTATTTAATTTGGTGTAAAAATTAATTACATCACATTTACAATTCAAAAATAGAAAATTAACATGAAAAAAGCAGAAGGTAATTCAAGTATAAAGTTAAATGTTACCTGAAATATATACTCATAAAATATTTCTTTAATGCAAAAATCTTTTGATTCTAAATATAATCTATAGTAGAAGTAGAAACAGAGGTAAAAGAAAAAGAAGAAAGCAAGGAAGGAAGGAGGAAGGAAGAAAAGACAGTAGGTCAGCAAGACAATATAGGTGAGAAAGAAAGAAGAAAATTTCTCCTGCATGAAAGTATTTGATATATAACACTGACTCAATTTAGATCTCTTAGATTGTATCTGAAGCTCCTGAAATACAGAGGTGCACATAAGCTTCTTTGCAGTAGCTGAAATTAAGACAAAAACAATAAAACAAGATTTAAATTGAAATTGAAATGCAAAAAAGTTCTAAAAATTCTTTCAATCCATTGAATAAAAATGAAATTCTTATTCTTTTCATTAATAGGCAATATGTGAATATTAATGAAATAAATAAGGATCTACCAGAACACACGCACACGCGCGCGCACACACACACACACACACACACATCTGCAGTATCTCTGATTTAATTTCACCTCAAAATCTTCCTTCAGTGTTGCAAAATTAGTTATCTTAACCAGAATTCACTGCTCTTTCAGTGAAATAAAATACATCCCAGTCAAAATGTAATAAAAATAAAATATTTCAACTATTATATAAATCCAGTTTGTATATTTATAATTATTGAAATAAAGCAAAATAAGATACAGGTCTCATACCTCACACACAGACATACATGTACAAACACACAGATACACATTCCTGGAGTAACTTCAACTATATTGGCTGATGATTTCACCTCAAAATCTTCCTACCTCAGTATTGCAAAATCACTCATCTGTTTTTCATAGTGATAATAAAATCCTCAGATAGTAAAATAGCAGTGATAATAAACAAGACTTCAAAACATTTTTTATTAAAAATGAATGTGATGATTTCAACAAGAACAGATTAGAAATTAGTGGAGAAAAGAAAACGTAGTTTTGTTTTTCTGTTGTATCATCCTTAATTTATTTTTTCATCCAGAACTTTGTCCAAAATATAATACAGAAATAGCATTATTTTAAAAATGTAGCAACAAGTGTTCATTGTAGATCTGGATTACTAATATGCAGGATCTTATACTGAGTGCCTATGCCATTTCCTAGAGTAGTAGTGAGGAGACTGTTTTCAGATGCTGTTCTCAGGCCACCTTCCTCTTTGTGTGGATCCAAGATACAATCATCACTTGCATTAATTATCTCTTCTTTATGTCACCTTTTCTGGATTTTGCTTTTCTTGATTTTTAAAAATTTTCTTATTTTCCTTATTCTGTACCTATTTGGATAATATTTTTGACACAATTGTATTTTCCTAAGAACAATCTAGAGTGCATATTATTTTCTACCTTTTAAGAAAATGGTAGGCATCCACTAATAATAAATGAAGATGAAGTTCCATTAGAGTAAATTTTAAAAGAAAATATACCATATAAATTCTGATATTGTTTACATTGAAACTTATTTCCTATATTTTATACTAATTAAATTATTGTATGTATTAGTACACTAACAATATTATTCCATACTACTTTATTTTGCTAGAGCATTTCTAGAGACAATTCCATATGTGTTTCTTGTATTTCTATATATCTTGTGTGCAGAAGGACCAACTGTCCCTTTCTGCTATATTTCCAAATGGTGTTTTCTAGTGAATATTCTTGAAAATCAAAATGAGATCTCTTTCCAAGGAAGCATGCTCATTACTTCTGTGGTTTGGATCTGGAGTGTCACCCAGAACACTCATCCCCTCAGAGGATGGGGTTTTGAAGAGTGGTTGGATCATGGAGATGCTCTATTAATCAGTGGATTTATCCACTGGTGAGTTCAGGAGCTGAGTATGGTGTTGTAAATGAAGCATGTTCAGAAGAAGCACATTGGGTGGGGGGGTTGTGATAGAAAATGATTATCTTCCTCCTGGCTCCTCCCTTCACTATCAGCTTCCTTGCCTCCATGATGTTGATATACATGGCATAGATGCCACTCCCAAACCTTCTAGATATCTGAGACATGATTTTGTGATCTCTAAAATCGAAGAATTAATTCTAGGAACAATAGAGGTTAAGAGTAAGAAAAATTTATTGAGAGAAAGATAGCTCTGTCTAAGAGAGACAGAAGGGGGATCGGAAAGTGGGTTGCTCACTCACCCTGTTTTTCAAAAGTGTATTATATGGTAAATCCATGAGGTGACGTGGGTACAAAGTGAGACAAAACTATAAGACCCAATGGAAAATTGCAAGGTGGGCATGAGACGGGACAAAACCATGATCAACCAATAAGATTACAAGTATAGTCACCCAGGTAATGTTGATTAAATGGGTATCAAATGGGAAAACAAGTCATGTACAAGGAATTTCTGGGTAGGAAATGGGCTAGGGAGATTGATGTCGGTTTAGAATATCAATCATTGATATTCATCTCTAGGGGAAGTAGTACCTCTTTTCTTTTGTATAATGCTAACCAGTGAATGAATGTGCCTCAATTGTTTTTCTATGTTGAGGGATCAGCTTTGTCTAACTGCCTTTTAATAATTTCTAAATAACTTCACTGTCTGCAGTAATGTGAACAGCTTTTTTCCTCCCAAGCCCCAGCACAATGCTATTTCTGATATGGAACCAGGAGACCAGAGACTATAAAGTAAGCCAAAATAATCCTTTCATCATTTTAAGTTTTGAGTGTACTGTACAGTATTCTGTCTCCAACAAGAAAAAGACTAAGACATTGCTGACTATATATATATATATATATCTCACATTTCAGTAATCCTCTGCACAGCTGGCATCTGGGCCTCTTCATATTATGATATGGAAAAGTAATAAATTATCTTTTGTTTCTATACTGTGGTTTCTTGGATTGTGCTTCTACCAAAAAAAAAAAAAATATGACAACCTGTTTTGATACCTTGCAAGAAGGGTAGACTATCTAATCTATCAATCGTTGTCCAATTCCATATTCATAAGGTACCACTTAGATAAACTATGAAGTCAGAGAATTTTAAAAGATGAAATATTTAGAAATTAATTTTAACTCTCATAGCATGAGTGAAATACTTGAATATTCAAAATTACTGGTGTTTTAAATTTCGTTATGGATTATTAGTATTGCAGAGATTAAAACCATGTTTCATAATTTTTATCAGTGATGTTTTACTTTGTGGAAATTTTCTAATATATATTTGAACATGATTAGTACAATTCTAAAGTCTGATTTGTTCCTATTTACCTTTTCTAGAAGAGTTTATCTACTCTGTGTTAGCTTTGACTAGCTGATGCTGTGCAATGATCTTATTTCTGTGATTTATTTATTTATCCTACTTTCATGAGTGTTGTGCAACAGTGATGACATGGATGGCCTTTTTCTTAACCTGGTTGGCTTGCTTATCTCACATTTGGTTGTGCTTGACTCCATTGGGTGAGTTTTTACTTCAATTTGCTTGGCCATGTTGGACTTTATGCATATTCCCATTTTGATTTCAAATTCCAGGAAGAACATGATTTTATCACATGGAACATAAGAGTGTCTAAACAAGATCCCTCAAAAAAGCTGCTAAATGCACTTAAAACTTCTGTTTCAAAATGTTAAATGGCATATCCCCTTATATACCAATGTCCAACATAGTTAACATAACTATGTCTGCAAGACAAGGAGACAAGAAAGTTTAGAAACAAGAGAGAAACAGCTATAAAAATTATACTCAAATAATTTAAGCTACTATATATATACACCTAAGACTTCAAATACAATTTTAAAATGTTTTGCTCCCAAACACATTGATGCATATATGTAATAATCTGCATATATCTGGTAACCAGAATTGTTATCTATACAAAATTGATTTTTTTCTTCAAAAGGGACCCATTTTATACTAAATTATCTCTTCATATTCCTCAAGATAAAAATGAGATCAAGTTCCACTTTCCTAAATTCTCTGAACCATAATAATAACTTTTGGCAAGTAGTATTTACTATGAATTATTTTGGAAATTAAGTACTTAAAGACACATCCTTTTTAGAATTTCAACTACAAATACTTCATAGGCTGAAGTCTATGGCCAAAGGTGTTGGAAGATTAGAGAGGGTGTCTTACTCCAGAATAAAGCTAGCACTTATATTGTCCAGTGTAATAAAAATAATTACCCTCTGGGAAAAGTTCAAGCTGTTCAAATATTAATTATAAAAAAACACATTTCCAAAACACATGATAACTCTCCTTTAATTCAGTCCACTCCACCTGGAAGCAGTAAGCAGTCTCTTTGTATGTCAGGCATCGGGTTGTTCTCTTTCCTTGTGGAACTGCATCAAGTAGAACAGTCCCCAAAATAATATAATATTGTGACTACTACTGTTATTTAATTAATCAATTCTTTTGTCTCTGACTCCAATTTCTCATATCATCTATGCAGTCCTGGAAGGCAAATTTATCAGTGTGAAACTAGGGTAAAATCTATTGTATTTTGATATTTTTTGTCTTAGTCACTTTTTTATTGCTGGGAGAAAATACCCAACATTCACAAGTTAAAGGAGAAAATGTTTAACTCAGTTTGTAGAGGTTTCAGTTAATAGTCAACTGGCATCAAGGCAGGGCAGCATAGCAGAGGAGAAACTGTCCTTTCTCTTTTCCTTTAATTCCATTCTGGCCACAAGTATTGGTTGGTTCCACCCACACCAGAGGGTGGGGCTTCTGTTTTTAGTAAATCCATTCAGCCACACCCAGAATTATGCTAAACCAATTAGTGGACTCATCTAGTACTGCACACCCTTAATCACAGTATCAAACACCCATCATTCAGCCACTTCCCAAGAATTAAGAATGTAGTTCATGTCTTTTGGGCATTTTCTAATTAGAGTTTTTGTTTGTTTCATTTGAGGTACAGTTCTAAAGTTATGTATTGCATATATAGATAGCAAATATTTTTCCTCAGTTTGTAATTTTTCTTTTTGTCTTCTTTAACATGTGAAACATAAAAGTTTGAAATTTTTTTTTTTTTTTTTTTCAGACAGGGTTTCTCTATGTTGTCTAGGCTGGCCTTGAACTTCCTGTGTAGCCTAGGCTGGCCTAGAACTTGTGGCAATCCTCCTGCCTCATCCTCTCAAGTGCTGGAGGTTATAGATGGGTACCTATAAATTCTGATTTTTGATGAGGGACAACTTCCAAAACTAATTTACCATTTTTTGGTGAAAACTCAAATTGCTGGTCAGCTCCAGTTTTTAAACATTTTCTTTTAAAATATATATAGTATTATGATTCACATTAATAGAATGAATAAAGCACAGTGACTTAATGTTAGTTAAAATTTTAGTTCTCTCATCCATTGCTGAATGCCCACCTGGAAGCTGAGCCTGCTCCTGCACACTGTAAAATAGTATAATATAGTAGCAGTGAGTATACTCTGCTCCCATTCATTCATTCTCAGGAATGTCCAATGGCAACCTGAGTTTATATTCCATTCAGAGGTAAGGAGAGACAAGTGTTGGTGACTAACTTTTATCAGGAAAGTGTTACCAGTACCAAAAATGCAATGCAATGTCCACCCTCACATCTTCAGAGAGGTGATATAAATACTAGTGAGAAGTCAGCTGTTCTGCAGAAAACTGAAAATGCACATGCTCTCAGCCTCTACACTGTATCCCAGTAATGGAATTAAATACATTAAAAAAGAAAAATACAAAGTCTAAACAATTAATGTCTATGACAATTTTATTTTAAAAGTGGAAATGGTAAACAGGATTGAATAGGACTTCAACAATTCACTTGAACTTGTAAAATATTTATACTTGTAGATTATAATAAGTGACTTTTATATATTTTAATAACCAGTGAAAGCACTAAAACAATTTTATTATTAATGTCATGATAGCATTTTAAAAAAGCCTGTGAAGGCTGGGGATTTAGCTCAGTGGTGCCACCTCCTGCCTTGCAAGTGCAAGGTCCCAAGTTCAATCCTTGGTACCAAAAAAACCCCACACAAAACAACAGCCTATGAATAAATGGAGTAAGACTAAATCTCCAAAAATCAATAATAAAAAAATTTCTAAAGAAAGAAAAATAGCATACAAAATATAAGAGAATTGGAAGATAAATTATATTAAAAAATAAAGAAATATCATATCTGCACCCAATAAACCAATAGGAACCAACCTCCATGATTAATGTCAAAGACTACAGGGAATGGGGCTATAGCTCAGTGTTAGGGCATATACATAGCAAGGTCAGGGTTCAATTCTTAGCTCATGCACACACACACAGAGGAGAGAGAGAAATGTTGTATATATATAAAATATTTAAAAGGGGCTACTAAAATATAAGTTTAGAAAGAACAGCAAATAAAGGTTCAAGAAACTGGTAGATTTTACATATCTGATATATATGAACTTAGTATCAGGCACAGAAGCAATAAAAATTTTTGGAATTAGAAAAACTCAATATATAATGCAAACATAAAATTATATTCATATATGTTGGGGTATGTCTACAATGTATTTATTTTTGTGTGAGAGTTTGTGTGTATGAATATACACAGATATATTCTGGTAGTGCTATATATAACTCTACTTAAAAATTGGCCAAATCTGATCATATTCATGTATCTTTCTCAATTTTGAATAGGTAAAGCAGAATAAAATTAGCAATAAAGAAAACTTCAACTTCATTGTAAACAAACTTTATTAATCTTATGTGGAATCTTGCAATTAATAATTATAAAGAAATCTTTTGTTGTATATATTGTATTCTTTCACATATGTTTACACAGTTTGGCAGTGGATTAGACTACACAGCTAATAACAAAGTACTTCCAAAACTTGATATCATGGTGATATTTTATACTTTATAGCTAAATTAGAATTCAGTTCCAAGGCAGTAAATAATAATAATAATAATAAATAATAGTAATAATTTATAAGTTGAACTATGTCCATTCAGAAGATATGTCTAATACAGGGTACCTATGATTGTGACCTCTTTTGAAAATTGGATAAAGTTGATATAATTAGGAAGAATTTATAATAGTAGATTAAGATGAGCCTTATTTCAGTAGCTGGTGACTTTATATGAAGAGAAAAATTCAGACCTAGAAACACACAAAGTTAAAACAACATAAAGACATAGATACACACAGAAGACTAATATGTAAAGATAGAGGCAGAGATTGAAGTGAAAATCTACAAATCAACACCAAGATTGGCAGCCAGAACCTAAGAGGCAGGTGTAGAACAGGTTCCTCCTCAGAATCTCAGGCGTGAACCAACTCTGCAAACACCTGGATTTTGGATTTCTGGATTTCATAACTGTGAGGTTACATATTCTACTTGTGACAATTTTTTACATCAGTCCTTGGAAAGTAATACATACCTTTGGATCTTATAACTAACCAATAATAAGTAAGTGATCTCTTATAGAAGATATTAAAATGAAAGTTTACACACAACTACCAACCATTCAATGCAATTCACTTAAATGAGGAAAATATACCAAATAATACCATATATTAGAATATCAACAAATTTTAAACAAATTTTAGTGTATTATAATTATATTTCTGTATGCTCTGACAAAAATGAAAGTTGAAATAATAATAATAAGATATCTAAAAGCTCAGATATTTGAAAATTAAATAGACTTTTTCTAAAGAATCCACAGGTCAAAAATAAATATTGTAGGATACTTGACTCATAATGGTAATACAGTGTACTAGAATATATCCTGTGGTTAAGCACTGTGTGGAGGAAAATCTACAGCTGTAAAAGATAATATAGGAAAGAAGAAAATTAGTACTAAAATTGAACTCTAAAAAGTAGAAAGAGGTGTATAGGTGAAATTAGAAGCAGTGGAAAGAAAACAGTGGAATAAAGGTCTTCTCCCAAAAATCTGAAAATATTAGGGAATGTCAACTAAGCAAAAAGGTGCTAATTTTAAAAAGGAAGGAAAAAATGTATGAGAAATAAAAAAGACAATATAATGATTAAATGTTATAAATATGTATATGCCAATGAATTTGAAGTGGCTATGTTCCTGGAGAGTGACAGCTTCCCAAACTAAACAAAATAAGGAATAGAAGATCTAATAGTTCTTATTAATTCAATAAAATGATTACTTCCCAATAAATTTTCAAACAAACTAAATTACAGGCTGAGATATTTTCTCTTTCATTGTTAAATTCCATCAAATATTTATTAAAGATTGTTTAGATTTTACTATTTTCTAAAAGTATCACTATTCAATATATGCATGAATCAAAGTATCACATTGTATCTCATAAGTGTGTAGAACTATTGTCCCAAATTTTTAAAAATTTGATGGATTGTCACAAACAAAATCTTAAAAAGAGCTATTAGGGTGCTTATAGTTGTATGAGCACAAGAAGCAAGAATGAAGGTAAATGTGTTTTTTTTCTCAGAAATACCGCATCAGGTGGGGAACATAGAAGTAATACTGCTTCGATTCAATGATGTTGCTACAAATATATATTTATCTCATTTGATAGGACATTAAGCTGAAAAAATAAATCATATTGAAATACTGTGGAGTAAAAAGTAAATAAGTTGCTACTTCAAAACTGATGTTAAATATGTTTACTTTCTGTTCTCTCACCACACGATACTATCCTCAATTTATAAAAATACAATGTTTCATTGGTTTGTGCAATGCAGTATTTAGGTGTAATAGAAAATGTTTGGCAAAGTCAAATATTCTATTTTATAACAAAAATTATTTTGGGATTACCCTACTTAAACTTTATTTCTTTATTTTCATAATTTCTGACCATTTGAGAATAAAATGAGAAGCATTGGATATATTATATGTTAATTTATTAAATAGCATTATTAGTAAGTATAGCTCATGTTTCTGCAAAACAATTATTCTCTGTAGATTCAAGAATGCATTGCTAAAATATTTGATTTTCTAAGTACATTGCACGGTCCTCCCTGTATTCTATTCTTCATCTATAGTATTTTGTTTTCTTTTGCTTCTTATTCAGATACATATATAAGTATGTTTATTTTCTTACTAAACCAAACATCATTCTAAATATCTATTAAGAACCACAATTGCACCCACACATTTTCTTTGTTATACTATATATAATATGACCTTATCTACATATTTTAAAGAAATATTCTTGCAAAGAACCAAGTAGTCTCACAGTTCCACAACATGAAATGATTGTGTTTTATGTTTCTTAAGGATTTTTGTAATTTGAAATGAGGCTTTCATCATGCTAATGTAATTTGATACTTATTAAGAAATGGAGTATGTATTTCAATATTTTCCAAATCCATTCAGGCTTTCTACTTACCACAGTAGAGCTCTAATTATTAGATGAAGGATCATTAGCATTCCTTACTTTGGAAATAAAATTGCAGTTGGTCCACTTTTATATTCTATCATGTTATCACGCAGTTTTTAATACTTAGCTGTTTGTGTTATTGCCAGAAAACCATTTTGTTTCATTAACATCTCTTCCTAAGTATATTATTATACTTCACAATGTTTTATTCACTGACCTCAAAAACGTTACCACTAACACATGATTTGTATTTACTTTTACTCTAGGGCATTTTCTCCAGGCTTAGATGTAACTTCATGGGAGGCGCTCTCTGGAGCACGTACACTGCCCATGTTTGTGCAGAGTCAGAGTTAGACTGCATCACTTCTGGAACAGCAGAAATAAAATTAAAATGGGTGCAATAAGAGCATTTTGCCAGAGCTGAGAGTCCTGAAAGTGCTTCTCCAAGGATGTGACCCAAAATGGAAGGAAGTTGCTGAAATTCTACCAATTGGTTCATATTGATTAAAATGTTTAAAATTCTGCAGCAGATCATGGAAATCAAAGAAAATCAAAGATATCATAGTTGTCAAGTGATATTTTATGGTGTTTCTTCTTATCTATTTGAAACATTGCCATAAAGATGGAGAATATCTGTCAATAAAAAATATCACTTTGAAGGACATATATATGTAAATGTGCATATAATATATACACATATGTATATTATGTATAAATGTATATATACACACATGCATGGTATGTATATATACATATATCCACATATCCACATATATATTAAAAGATGGATTTTGAAAATCAAGCCAAAATTCATGTGGAAAATGCCATTACCATTGTGATCTTGGTTGAAAATATTTAAGCTATTCATGAATAACTAGTTGGTACAATTTTATATAATATATTGGGCTGAATCGTGGTGGATACATAATGACTTCAAGGACCTAGAAGGAGAGATTTAATAAGAAAAATGATTTCCTTTTCCTCCATTCCTCTAATATCCTGACAAGGTGCCTTATAACTAAAATAAGAAATCAGAAAGCATTGAATAACTGTTGACAAGGCCCATACTTTCAGATCTCTGGAAGAGAAAACAGTATGGCATTCATGCAGAATGGATTTGAGGAGATGATAGGAAGATCGATATTCAATACAGTGTACCAAGTAAAATTTTGGAATTCTGTCTTGTACTTTTTCTCTATAAAAGTTTTCCTTTTCTTAACTCAAAGATTGCATTCAGTTCAGCTCATATTGATATTAACTCAACCATACTTCTACTTAGAAGTTAAATATTAGCCACACACCATAATTTTTATGTAATATTGTGGAATAAAATAGAGATACAAATAATTCAATAATAGAGTACATAATTTGTGTATTGGTTCTAAACCTAAAACTGGCTACAGTTACTAATGATTTTCTGCCCAATTTTTACCTTTACACATTTTATTTTTTCCTTTAACATTTAATACTTTGACTGTAACATCTATTTTACTTAAGCATGTGAGTCAAAGATCTACTCTTACAGTACCAAATGTTTTCTGCTCATCCCCTTGCGATTTATGAAGATTTTCTTCATAGAACATTTTTGGTCCAGAGAGTATTAATAGGCAATATTGGTTAATTTGTGGTTACAAACATTGTCCTCTATGGTAAAGTGAAAACTATTCATCTACAGTCATTTACTTGTTCCTTTATATGGACACATTTGTATTGTGATGTCTTTGCATCTTGAATCTTTATTTGAGTCCTCATTTTTGCTTTGAATATATGGCCTCTTGTGTTTACATTGGCAATGAAACACATCAGAAATGACATCACAGGAGGCTTGAATCAGGCCTCAGGATAACTTGATGCTCTCTTTCGAGGAATTTGATAGAGCTGCCATTTGCAAGGCAATAAATAATTAAATAATTACATCTCAGATTATATATTTAGCCATTGAACTTTAGATGCATTTTAAATAGATGAGTTTTTCAAGGAGGATGGAGTAATGGAGTATAAATCAGTACTTATGGATCTCTAAAGACTAATTTGCTCTGACCTGTGCAACCTCCCCCAATATGGCATTGGTTTCACATAAATATGGCATTGCCTAAGTAAGAACTTCATTTGATCATATTTACCATAATGTCTGTTTCTCAGTGATTTAGAAAACCAAGATATGGATTTCCTCATGTAGAAATGTGTGTTTCAAATATTCATTTCAGAGTTGAGGAAGTAACTTTGGAAACCAATGGTCCCATTGAACCTACTTGGAAATCTTCCAAGAATCCACTTCTCAGATAATTGCTACAATTCTTTACACTGAGTGAAAAAATAGTAACTTTCAGAGAACAAAAAGTAGCTTACATTTGAAGTCTATTTCTAAGAAGTCATAAAAGTCTATTAGAATAGCCATTACTCTGCTCAAGTTGGTTTCTGCCCAGCATAAATAGAACTATTCTTACTACATATTTAAAGTAGGACCTGTGAAAACAGAAATTTCATCTAGTTTCTAAGAAACTTGAGATCATTTATCTATTGTCACAAATCCTAAAGCTTAAATACACCTAATTAAATTTATGCTAATGTGGCTTAATTCTGGTAATTGCACTCATGCTGTCCCTGATGGTTAATTATTGCCATCTGGCCTCTACATCGCTCCAGATCCTTTTATTCCCATGACATCAGGCTGCCTGCATCCAGTGTAGTGTCACTCTCAGTAATTTCTGATATAGCAAACTCTTCAAGAATTAGAAAAACATCCCTAAAAAATTCTGTTCTTGTAACAGCAGACTTTGTTAGTAGGTATTCTTATAAGCAGCTTAGGAATGCAGATATGACAGATTTATTACAACATTCTTATATTACTCACTCTTTAGATTCTTTTCCATGTACAAGGAAATTCCATTATTGTTATATTGTTAATGCCATATTTGAGTCTGAATTTGAATGCAACATCTGGTAGACCACTACAACTCTGTGAATCAAATAAACACCCTAGAGGTCAAATGCCAAGTCCTCTCTTTCCAGTACATTTGATTAAATCAAGTGCTAATTAAGTCTCATTTGGTGTATCTCACTAAAGTCACTTCTACAAATACTCTTCAGTTTTAAGTCTTTCAGTGTCAAGGCAATCTTTTTTTTATGGTTCAAGTCTTACACTTCATAAGATTTCTATTGTGTTTAACATTTATTAGGGACCTGAAGGCAATGAAAAGTGCTGTGGCCTCAGTTTGTGAAGAAAGAAGCTTTTGACATGCTTATATGCAGAGATAGTATCCCTGAGTAGGGGTAGAGGAAAAGGAAACTCAAGACAATTTGAGATTTTGAGCTTCAAGGATCTTAAACCCAACCCAAATAATCATCACATTTTGGGGGTCTCCTTTCTGTCTCCACTAGAAAAATGTCAATACTTACACACAAAATGCCTGGAATAATAATACATTTAATTTGTGCTGCAACACTGGAAGGATTACAAACTTCCTTCTCACATTAAAGGCTTTACCGTATTGATACAAAAACTGAGAAGCCACTTCAAAGCTTATTTCAACACATATTCTTCAAATTGTACATTGATAACCCATAAATTTGTTTTCTCTGTGTTTGTTCTTTTGAACTGTAGGAAATCAAATTATTCTCCTTTCTGTAGTCACTTTGGTTGAAGCAGAAACTAAATACCAGTACCATTTGCTCTTTTATCATTATGCCTTCTACCTATATTCATTTCATGTTACTGCTAGTGATAATATGAGCATATGTGCAGATCCTTGAGCTACAGATTAATCTTTTTTTGTGATTATGGATTTTTCCTGAATATTTGAGCACTAGAATCCTACTATGATCTCATATTTCCTGAGATATAGTTAGTACTGATTATTATATCAACCATAATAACAACACAATCAAATTAGAATACTCACAAAGGAACAAGTTATGAAGGTATACAATGGAGTGAAAGTAAATACAAGAATTGTTGCAGGCTTTCAAAGCTGCCTGAAGTGGATTTTCATTGCCTGCAAATTGGAAGGAACATGGAGTAGTGTGAGGTAAGTAGAATTCTTAAAAAATAAATAAAATGGAGTAAACTATCTTGAGAGAGACAGTGAATTTCTGCCCAAGAGGCACAACAAATGTAAGTGAACCACACAGAGAGAAATTAGGGAAATATGCTCAATGAATGCAGAGGACACTGAAGCCCACTTACATAAGAACAGAGATCTAAGGCAGTCAGCAATGTGGTTAAAGATACCAATCCAGAAGAGAAGACAAAAAGCATTCAGTGTGGCATTATAATACTTTTGTGTAAGTAAATGTAACAGAGCTGTCTATAGAATGACAAAGCACATAGGAGAAAATCGGCAGAGTTAGGTTTAATAGTACTTGAAATAGAATTAAAGGATCAGTATTTTTCATAGTGTCTATTGCACATCATTACAAACACATGGACTAGAGACAAGCAAACAAACCTGCACACCCATGTATGTGTGTTCCCATGTATGTGTGCACTAATACACATATGTGTATGAAGTTAAGAAAGATGCATTTAGTGCCAAGGCCACATTATTTTCTCTAAACAAAGAGTCAATATTAAGATAACATGAAAGATAACATCATATTGTTACTCTAAGGTGATTTCCACAGCTTATAAATTAGTGTTAATGAGTAATAATATTTAGAAGCAGAGAGTAAGTCAAAGACATCTTCTCTTTGAGAAAATTACCAGAAATCTAAGGCCTGTGGGAAATGATTAAGTGGACATGCAGTCCACTTTTAGAACCTTTCCAGGTATCCGTAGAGATTCATTTCCTCTTACCGTTCCTGGGGACATCACTCTCTTATAGCATTGATTATGAGAATTTATGTTCCTCGGATGTGTTTGAACAAGAAAACATTTAAAAGGCTTGTGATGGTTTAAAATCATTGCTCTTTTCAGGCTGAATTACTTATTTCCAGAATTATATCCTAAAACACATAGATCATTATGTTTTCAAATTCACACCATTGAGCTATTCATTTTTCTATCTTCTTTAGAATACAAAATGTAATTTGTATACTCTCAGATCTGTAACAAAGCATCTATTTGCCAATTCTAGTACTTATTTTAATAATTAAACTTAAATATTTGCCAATTGGGTAGGCAATGTCAGGCACTATTCTTGACAGTGATAGTATAATAGTAACCAAAACAATCAGTTTTTGTCCATATAAATCATGTTTTTGTTCATGGATTCTTCTATTGTTTTGCAGTCCAAGAGAATCTAATATGAAAACAATTTCACATACTTCCAATGGTAGCACCTCACACAAAGAAAGTACGTACAGATAAGAAGCCAGGGAGAAATGGGAAGAACAGACGAGATGTCAATAGCAGGAAGGAAAATTAAGCTTCTACTGAAAAAGTTCATAGAAATTATAAGGTCACTAACTAGTAAAGGTAAAGTAGAAACTATAGTAAAATATGGAAGTATTCCTTGCATTTATACAAAAAATATTTTGAAACATACATTTTTATATATCGAGATATACCCACTTTACATACACATATATGTATATTACAGAGGAAGATGGATGGCTATATACCACCCATATATTTATATGTGCAACTGAGATAGATGTATTTTTCTTCCAAGTATGGTTTACTGTCATATGCTACCATAATTGCACATCTCACCATTAACAGAAGCTAATTAATGTTTTTCATTGTGGTTTTAACTTTCCATCACAGTAACAAAATACTTGAAATAAATTATAAAACAATTATAAACTATAAAGAGAAAAGTTTTATTCTGGCTTATAGTTTTAGTTTTCAGGTTCACAGGGATGACTAGTTGGTCTCCTTGGATTTGGGGCCTGTGGGCCGACAACATATTAGAGACAAAGCATATGATAGAGCAAAATTGCTTACTTTATGGCCACAAAGTAAAAAAGAATCAAGGAGAGACCATGGTCCCATTATCACCGTTGAGGACCCCATTTTGGGCCTTTGCTGGCCCTTATCTTATAGTTTCTGTCACCTCCCAGCAAGTCTTTAATACACGGAACTTTGGAGGAGGTTTAAGATCCAAGCCATAGTATATGTTTTGTTCATCTATTATAAATTTTTCTTATTAATAAACTTAATATGATCCATGTTTATTTCCACAATACGTTAATTTTTAAACTAAATTCCTAAAATGGAGACTGCATTAAGAAATATCCATTTTGTGAAGTCATTTCAAAGATTATGAGATATTAATCAATATACTTGGAAAGTGTTGGTGTTTTTATATTTTCATATTTTCCCATCAATAAAACAGTGTGATGCTTCCATGAATTTACTTCTCATAAAACTCAAAAAAATGTTTTGAATTATGTTATATGTAATTTACTACGATGTCCTGTTATGATTATTGCAATATATTTTAAGCTCATATGAATATTTTACATTTTCTATTTAACCATTAGCAATTTTTTAGAATAACAGTAAACTAGTTGACTCAGTCTTTAAGAAGCATATATTTCTGTGATGTTACATCTTTTTAAATGGCACCAAAAATGATGAATGAGTACTTGGATTCAACATCTTGATTGTGACAGTAACAGTATATAAGCAACTACTTGAATACTTACCCTTGGGAAACGCCATACTAATTGCTTCATATTTTTATATTCATTGCATTTAGTACTATAATTATTTGTTTTGATGGTAAAAACTGAGTCTTACAAAGTTAAGAAGCTTACTCTAAAGCCTACTGTTACTAAAGAAAAATAGAAATGTGACTTTTGAAACTAAGACCTGTGCTCAGCTTTTCTCCTCCATCTCACATGATTAATAAAATGATTAAAGGAACCCAAAAGACTCTTGCATATATTAATATTAGTAATAGTCAATTCAATTTTCATCCCAAGGCATTGTACACTGTGTGAGAGTTGAAAGATTGTAATTTCAGCACAGCATTCAGAGAACTTTAAACAGATTTCTTGGTATAGTTCATATTAATTGGCATTTTTCATATTATGACCATCTCAAATCCCAGATATTTATTGAAATTTACTTTCCAATAGGTTATGAACAATTCAAAGTTGTATTCAGAAGAATAGGCTTGTGTGTGTGTGTGTGTGTGTGTGTGCACGTGTAAATCATGCTAAATCACATTTAGAAGTCCTGAGTTAAAGCTATAATAGTAATCATCTAATTGTTTGACAATTGAATCATGGCGCTTCTCAACCATATTAAAAGAAATACAAGTCATTAAAGAGGATAGTTTAACAAGACAGAATAAAAGAAAAATGTGTTTATATAAGGTAATTTAACCTGTAATTCTTCACACTGATTATGCTGTATCTGTATTGTTTAAAATATTTAAACTGTACCAGGGAATCATCCCAAAGGTGACATGAGACACATTTGTTAGAAACAAAAGTCTTTGGAAAAGGAGTGACAAGAGACTTATCTGGGAATTTTCAGCAGTGCTAGAAGGTAACATCTGTCTAGTACTCAGAGGAGTCAAACAGCCTGGCAGAGAATAGAAAAATGAATGAGCTTGATAATGAGCATTAATTAACCCGTTTGGGCGGAAAATTTGGTTTAATTCAGTGAATCTACCTCATGTTGATATCAGACTGAATTTTAACACTAAGTGAGACTCTCACTAATTTATATGATCAAAGTTGGAAACTAAACATTTCATCCATCATGTAAGCAGATTCAATACCTAGCTATAACCCTAAAAGTGCAGAGAAAATGTTTATTTTGCTGTGAATATTGTTTGTTTTTGCTTTTTTGGTACCAGGGATTTAACTCGGGACCTTGCACTTGCGAGGCAGGCAGTGGAACCACTGAGCTAAATCCCTGGCCCCGCTGTCAATATTGTTAACGCATATTATATAGATAGTTTCATTTATCACTATAGAGAATAATAAAATATAAAATTGGAATAATTGCCGGAAAATAATATTCATTGTCAATTTCATCATGACAAAATTTAATGGTATTAATACTTCTTTTGAAATTTTATATGCAAGGCAAACATTTTATTACAAAAGATATATATATATGTAGCTTTTTGTGCTTTTATTATAAAAATACACAGACTAAAAATTTAATATCACCTGTTATTGAATATCTTGATGTAAAATGTTTATTAAAAGCTTCTATAGGTAAACACTATTAGTAGTTGTTATATATCTTTCTCAATTTTCTCTGAAGTTTTTACTAAAATACACAGGTTGGTTTAAATGCAGCAGATAAAAAGAGCTCGTTTTAATTTAGTTTTATACAAACACCATTTGATGAATATCCTAAATTTTTTATGAAAGTTTTCATTGGAATATTATAATTTCTAATTAATTCTTTTAGCTACAATTATAGTATTACTCAATCTCAGCTTTTTCTCTTTAACAATCTCTCAAGTTAATACTCTGTGTCGACGAGGCCACAAAATCTTCTTAGCCCTTTTATGTTCTGGTTTCAGAGAATTTCTTTCTGTTTGAATACAGACAAGGTGCATAGAAAACATTCTGTAGTTCCTGTGTTAAAGTATGACAACAGCAAGTGAAAATGTTGAAAGCTTCATGGTACAGCACAAAGGGAAATACACAGACAACTTTGCCATTTTGCCTACCATCCAAGATGGTGGTGTCAGGGAATTTGGTTTCAGGTCCTGTTCATTCCTGGTATATTATGATTCTCATTTTTCTAAGATCTCGGTAGCTGGAGTAAAAAATTTTTCTAAAACTGAGAAAAAGAGTTAATACAGGGAAATGAACTGAAATGATACTCATTAGAGACAAAATTTCTTTCTAAAACAGTCACATTTACAGGAGCCAGAAGGCACACATGTAATTTTAGCATCTGAAAGGCTGAGGCAGGAGCATCAAGACCCTGTCTTGAAAAAGAAAATAAGAGCCCGAGGATATGGTTAATTGTGAAGATTGTGGTTCAATGCACATTACGGGGGGGGGGGGCTTCTTCTTTCTCCCCTCTTCCTTTTCTTCCACATTGCCAATTGTTTTGTTTTGTTTTACTTTTATGTATTAGATATAACTTCTATGATTGAAGAGGGTAATCACATCTGCCTTATATCTATTCTAGGTTGGAAAACAATTGTCAGTATTAAAAATGACCAAATTTTAAGACTTAGAACATTAAGATAATATAGATATTTCCAAACACCCTCTACTGCTCTCTGATTTAAATACATAGATTTGTTTTTAAATGATGGTGACAGGAGGACAGTTCTTTTGACATTGTTAGATTAACACCCAAGATTTCAAAAGGAAAAAAACATAAATATTCATAGTCATTTAGTTTCCTGTATTTGTCTCTTTGTTATATCAAGTGATATCTTACTTTGTAGTAAATGATATAAACTAATTAAAATGCAATTTATTATTTTATTATTTATTTTCAGAAATGAAGAAATGTGTCAGCGTATTCTAAATTAATTTCTGTACCTGAAATATTATAGAATTCCATTTTTGTCTATCTTTCCTATCCATTTTTTCCAGCATGTGGAGTAAATTTTTTAAATCAATTTTCTTTCTTCTCTGAATAAATTGCCATTTAACTCCAAATTTACACATTTCATTTTGACAACTTTCAGTTCACAAGAAATAATTTAAAACTCAGCAAAATGTTTACCTAACTCCTAATTTTCCATCCATTTTTTATTTGTACCACTTAAAATTATTAAAAGGTTTATGGAATTACTTATAGTAAGTCCGTTAATCCCTATTGCACCGAACTGCTTGCAGTTGGAACATACCCCTAGTTTAGTGGAGGTACATGTTTACATGAAATTCTATGTGTGATATAAGTTCAAATCAAAAAATTTTAATTAAAAAAATGAGGTCAATGAAATATATTGTAATTTCTCATTAGCTGACTCAAGCTTATTTTTTATGTTAAGTACATTCAGCCACATTTCATTTTATGCATACACCTAGTCACACTCTAAGCATCAACATTACTACAGTTTCACAGATTGGTCTTACTGCAATATAGGATTTAAAAACTCAAAATAGATATTAAAACTTGTGTCTGTGTTTTAAGTGTGTTGGTTTCAGTCACACTGATCATCTGGATAACTAACTTCATGTTGCTTTACTCCGGGCATTTGATGACACTTTTCTTGCTCCTCATTTTGCATTTAGCTGGTAGGAATTATAACTAAATTAGACAAATAAGTTTCAGATTGCATTATTCTCATTAACCTTTTACATGAAAACATAAAATGAATTATTTTGGTTTTTTATGTGTCATTTCATAAGTGTTTTATAATTTTTATTTTATCCATATTAGTTACAATGTAATCATATTATGTAGAATCATATTAGTTAGAATGTCCATATGAATGTTTCAGAATATGATGGGGGCAGGGGATTTAGCTCAGTGTCACCACATCTGCCTCACAGCTTAAGGTCCTGAGTTCAATCTCTGGTAGCAAAACAAGAAAAAAAAAATCATGATGGTTTTAAATTTACTGAATTATTCTACTGACAAAATACTTCAATCTCTATTTGAAGAACAGTATTTGCATATCAGTTTAAGAAATTATTCCAGAAAAAATATTTTATACTCTAGATCCACACTAAATATCTACAGTTGATTAGTACCTTTTTATTTACATTAATTTTGTGTATTTTCTTTGACAAAACATGTCTAATTTTGCCTGGAATTTCAATGTATGTCGTTGTTTAATACTAGGCATACACAGAGAGTGATTATTAAATACATACATACATTGTTTTTATTTTCAAAAATAGTTTATCCTAAAGCATTTATTTTTATATTATAATTTACTATCATTTATTGTCATTATATAACTAAAAAGTTGATTGTAAATTTGAAGTCTACTTTACATTGTTTTCATTTTTGTTCAAAATACAGATTAAATAAAATTTAAGAATGCCTTTACTATATAAACAGGATTGATTGATTGATTGATTGATCTATCTGAAATTTTAAAATAAAAAATTCCCAAAGATGAGTTATGAGCAAGGAAGACTCTTATAACTGCTATCATGTTTTCATTTTACGAAAGTCATTAAAAAGTCATTTCTTACAATAATTTTCTTTTGTTTGTAAATTAAATTCATTATATGTTTCACTTGTATTTTTTTAAAGTTAGAGCTTTCAAAATAAGCATAATATTTTGTCACCTTTTACAGAATAACTATGATATTGAATCATATATAGTAAGGGTGATTAGCAGTTGAATTGAGAATTTAAAGGAAATTTACTTCTCTATTGACCAAATGTTTGCCTTTTACTATGTGGTGATAAAAACTGTATATATGTATGTTTTACAAGTTTTCTCTCTTGCTTCCACTTCAAATATTTTGTTTGATAAAATGTTCAACCTAAGCCCTGCTTTATTCTGTTTTGTAGGTTGTGTTTTATTTCTCAATTGATTATTTAAAGAACTCATGTACTTTTCTGTAGCAAAAGTACACCATCTAGGTGAAGAAAGACAATATGCCACTTACTCCAGAATCTATTCAGAAATTCATGTATCCCTCACTCTTCTACCAGCTTAAAATGTCACATCTTTTGATTAGTGGAAATTTCTCACCAAAGCCTGTTCCTAGTAAACCTGTGTCTTCTTTTATTTCTTTATCTGTATCTTTTTTATTCATGGCTCTCAAAGAAACTGGGATGATAAAATGATACCATTTTATAATTGCATGATACATTTCCCTTTCTTTTACTGTTCATTTAGTCAGAGGTCACAGATCCTTCATGAAAGTATCTCTAATTCATTTTGTTTGTTTGAATTTTATTATTATAATGATTATAATTAATCGTAATCATATAATTAATATATAATAATTAATTATATAATTATATTATTGAATTTTATTTATTTGAAAGTCAACTAATATATAATCTTTACACAATTGCTCTAGTATAAAATACTGCCACATTTCATTTACAATAATCCTTTTTACTAGTTATATTTTTATTCCTTGATGCCACAATTTTTTTCTTTAATATACTGAAATATCATCTCTCTGATACAATAGTCTCAAACTGTGCAAGTGCTATCTTAATAGTAATTTCAAATATTTTCAGGAAATTTTTTGTATTATTTAGTGTCTCTTTACACTCATTGACTTATGTGGAAACTCCTATTATATGTATATTACAGATTAACTAAATGATAATTTTTTACTCTTTTTACTTTACTCTTTTACTCAGTTCTTTCCAGTGTATTTTTTTCCTGTTCATTTCCTGGGTAAGGGACACACTTATTGTTTTACCTTTCAAATTAAAGGTGTATTACCTATTTAAAAGATATTTTATGTTCATTTTTGTATTTTGTGATGTTAAAGTCAAGGTCATTTTTTTCTTTTAAAAGAATATCATACAAAAATGAGAATGGAAGATGTATAATATGGATAAATTTTAACAACATAAAATTTAGAAAAAGAAGCCATAGTTAAACAAATACTAAATTATCAATTTAGATAAAATACAAGAACAACCAAAGCAAATCATGCCATTAACATTTGGGATAATGGTTATCTTTGTGATAATGATTATCTTTTGAGGGTTGCTTACTGAATTTGTCCCCCTTTTTTTTTTTTAACTAGGAAAAAATGTTTGATGTTTTCAATTTAAAGAAGAGATTTATTTGACTCATGGTTTCAGACGTTTCAGTTGATGGTCAGCTGGCAAAAATATCTTGGTAGGAGGGCATGGTGTAAGAAGCTGTTCAACTCATGGCATTCAGGAAATAGAACAGGCAAATAGCCCAAGAGGAAGGAATCTGGGACAACATATGGTACCCAAGATTATATCTCCATGATCTGTTTCCTCCAAATAAGTCCTACTTTGGAACAGCCCATTCTGCTATGAACTTATCAATTGGTTAAGCCATTGTTGACTTTACCATTGAGAAGTTTGGTGCCTTCAAAATTCCATTACTACTCCAGAAGTCTTTTAATTGAATTAATTTGACAATTAAGGGTAATAAGCACAATAACTAAAAGTTCACGAGGCAAACTTCTGGATAGTTAAGAGTTTTCTGTGGTTTGTGTGCTACCTACATAGATCTATTAATTTGTAAAATTACTAAAAAAATTTTTTTTTTTGGTACCGGGGATCGAACTTGGGTTCTTGAGCTTGCGAGGCAGGCAGCAGAACCACTGAGCTAAATCCCCGGCCCTACAATTACTAAAAATTAAATCTATGATATGTATACATTAATGAATTGATTTCATAATAAGATTATTCAGCTTCACATATTACCATTGTATGGTCTAATAGTTCACTTTATATCTAGTAACCTTTACACCAAATGTCTGATACTAGTATGTTTACAATTTTATTTTGATTGATGTTAATTTTCTTTTTTTCTCTCATTTTATCTTCACTTTTTATAGTTGTATGTAATGTATATATTTATAAACAAATAATATATTTTAATCCAGGATGGCTATTTTGCCTTTAATTTGACATTATTAGTACAGTGCTTACAGTATATTCACTGATTTACTTTTGATCTGTATCTACTGAGCTAATATTTGTATTCTGTTAAAAAAATATTTTACTCTCCTCTTTTACTCTTGTGTCCCTCCCTTTGAATTAAGAATTTGAATTATTCTTTTCTAAAATGGCTCAATGATTCATCACAATCAATCCTTTTTTCAGAATGAAACTGCACTTAGACATTGTTCCATGCCCTTGGAGGAGGGATTTGAAAGAGTAGCTCTTTTCTTAGCTGAAAGGACAATTTAGTCTCATTCAGTGATTCTTTTTGTCCATAATGTAAATATTCTAACTCTGTTTGCTAACATTTCTTAAGACATACTTTTTCTTTTATGTTGTTTTTTGTTATTTGTTCCATGTAATTTTAATCTTGTTTCTGTAATGATATTTGATTTCTATTTTTTTGTTCTCTTACCTAATTCCTGAGTTACTCTAGTTCTGATTTAAGTTGTTTTCTTCACATCTTCTTTTGTTTAATTGTTAATTTATTAGTTGTTTTGTAATACCAGATGGTTGCAGTTGTAGCTCTTTAATATATACAACTTTTTGACAATATATGGAGAAATGTATTTCTTTTTTTTTTCTTATTTATATTTTATAGAATCTCTGAGGGCTGATTTTGATAATATTCTATTGTTTATTTTTATGTGAAATTAGTTGTCTGGAATTTGAAAAAATGAAGCAGTTGTCAAGAGAGATTTTATAACATCACAGAACTTCCTTTTTTGTTGTTCTTAACCAGTGATCAAACGTTTTATAGCTTTTTTCCTGGGATTTCCTTGTTATATTCTTTTACTTTGGTCTACAGAGTTATCTTCTTTTCTATTTGGCTTGTCTCTTTTCTGCTTAATTTGATTTTACTCCCAGAGGCTGTTTTTGCCAATGTTTATCCTGACTAGAGTGGAACCCTAATAATGAAGTGTTGAAAATTCGCCAGACTAGATAGTTAAAACCAATTTAGGGCTTATTACCATAGATACCTATAGTTCCCTCCTAGTGAAAACAGTACAAAATATCTCTTTTCAGCTCTATTATCCAATATGTTTTCCTCAAAAATGTCTGCTAGTTATGTTGATTTCTTTTCTCTGATTTATCAGGTACTGGTTTTTCTTTCAAAGGCCCTGCAACCATAATTTTTGAGGCTTGATGTAAAAAATGAAAGTGTGGGGCCCCTTAAAGTGATATAATTAATAAATGGAACATAACAAAAGCTGAGCATTAAGCAACTCTGTGGCCCTTCCAATCAAGAGGTGATATGTCCATGATGCGTTTTTTGTCTGACAAATGTGTGTAGAACTTGTGGTAATTTGTGATTGGTCCCTCCTCACTGATAGTTTGTAATTTATAGGGACTTCTGCCATGTAGTTTATTTTAGCTTTGCTGATGGGATTTATTTTTATTATGTATTTGTTCTTTTTTAATGTAAAAATTATCATGACTTGATAATTATGTTCCTGGCTATTTTTAGCATCACAAATAGTTTTACTAAAAAAGCAAATAAAGAGAATAAAACAAAAACCTCACTGAAGAATTATTGAATATTAAAATCCCATTTGCTTAAAAATAAAATTAATATGATTTAAATAAGCATATTTGAATCTTGTTATTTTCATATAATAGTATTCATTTTACTTTGTGAAATAATTATTCTAACATTTTATGAATCATTTCATTTAATATTGTTATTTTAATTTAGACTAATAAACCCATATATTTGTAATTGCAAATAAGTAACTCAAATATTCAATACATTATGTTATATAAAACATCAAATTTGTAACAACATAAACAAGTAGGCTATTGTTTCTGTCAAACTTAATTATTGAATGAGGTTGCTTTGCTCAGCAATTTCAAGAAGTATAGTCAGCTGAAAACCTGAGGTCTCTAGATGATGTGTTACATGACTGTCCTGGAAGGCTATCAAACCATAACAGAAAAGAACATCTGAACTTATATGCAAAATAATGTGTCTAATCAGCTAAAAACACTTATTATTTTTGTCTTATTCCTCTGGTCATAACTCAAGATGTCAAAAGCAAGAATATATAAGAAATTTTATCCAAATGCATGCACAAGAAGAACAGAACATAGATGTAATGAAAATTCAGTACTTTAATTTTCTAGGGTTTCCAGAATAAATTACCACACACCAAATGACTTAAAAAAATAAATTTATTTTTTCATAGTTCTAGGTGCTGGAAGTCCGAAATCAAGCATTCAGCATGCTTATTCTATGGGGTCTGTGGAAAAAAATTCTTCCTGGCTCCTGGTGGCTTCTGACAGTTGCTGTAGTTCTTAGAATCCTTGCTTTATGATAGCATAAATTCAACACCCACTTTTGTCTTTACATACTTCCTTTTCTGTGTGCCTGTCTGTGTCTCAGTGTCTCCAAATTCCTCTTTCCTCATAAGGACACTAATGTATAGGATCAGGGTCCAGTATAATACCAAATTATTTCACATTGTTTACCTATGTGAAAATAAAGTACCAGGGTTTAGGAATTCTACTATATCTTTTGCAAGGAACACATTCAACCTACACAACTCAGATAATCTCTGCCACATTTAGTTATGACTTCCATGTTGGGATACTTTACCATAAGCAATGTGAATTCTCTTCAGAATGAGAAACCAGAGACATTTGAATAAAAGTGTAAAAATGTTCCTGATTGTGAAGTTGTGAATATTTTTCCATATACTGGAGTTCAATTCAAATTTCTCAAAAGACCATATTGTCACATTTTGTAACCTAGATGTGATGTCTAGTGATGTCTAGAGAGAATTTGATCAGTTTTTTTCAAGTGTATTAGTGTCCTGCCAAGAGAATGGGAATATTTGCACAAATTAAAAATTTAAAAAGAAACATATAATAATAGCAGTATATTTTTTGCTGATAACATAATGATTTAACCAAATTATATCTTGAAATCTGGCACCACAATTCTGAGTTGAATAATTTGAGTTACAAAAAGAGGAAATTAGTATGAAAACGCTTTACAGACAATGGCTAAGTTTTAAGATAGATATTTGAGGAACTGCGTTACCTATTAATAATTTCATTTGGCAGCTGCTCACCAGGCAATTACTTTTTTCTTATCTGGGAATAGATGAGAAAACATTCATATTAGTATTAACTGAAGACCTCCAAATGGTCTATAGATTCAGTAACATTTAAAGAAATAAATTTCTGAAACTTTAATTACTGCATATAATATATATTATAAATTTTATCCTAAAACAGGATCCATTGAAGGCTTTATTCTGGCTTTTTCATACTTCTCTTTTTATGAATAAACATCTTATTTTCCAAAACAAAATTGTCAACTACTCTTAATCTCACGGTTGTCCATTTTACCTGGTGGAGAGCAAAGAAGGAACATTTTTCTATTGGTTGACATGTTAAAATATTAATTGCCTGGGTAAACACTCCTCTTTGCATTTCATATATTTTCCAGATCTTTGCTTTCAAAAATAATCCTAGGATGATGTGTTGTCATGTTGTGTGAAATTATGGATAATTTTATAAAAACTGTAGCTCACTGAGTTTCCTCAGTATTTATGTCTATTAACACTGAAAAAGTATACTTTGTACTAAAAATTGTCTCATTCTAAACTTTTAAGATTAATGGTGTCAAAAATGTATAAAATACAGAAATAATGCTGCAAACCTGTACATTCCATCTAAGGAGATTGTAAATTGCATTAAGAAACAAGAATGTGCATTTTGTTGCTGTTGTTCATTTTGTTGTTGAATTAACAGTCTTCACCACCACACTTTGATTTGGATTGTCATCTGCAAAGTTGAAGTGATATTAATAGTAATGGATCTCAACGAAAGAAATGGAATTATATAATTCATCTCTCCATAAAAGCAATGCAAAACTGACAAGTAAACCCTGTCAGAATCAAAGTTATAGAGCTCTGGACATTAAGGAACAGCATGGAACAACCATAGGAACTCATTAAAAGAACTGAATTCTTTAAAAAATCCAACAAATTTTGTGGTGTTTAAACTTACCATAGTCTCATTTTCCACTCCCCAGCTCCATGATAGCTGTGGACCTAACAGCCACGTTTCTAGCAAGAGTGCCAGACAGAACATAATAGACCTCATTTTCAAAGAATTATAATTTTTGTCTTATATGATGACTCACTAGAAAACTGGCTTAAAATAAACAACTTACTTAAATGTAATATGTTTAATGCTAAAACTGCTAACCAGGAATATATAAAAATTGTATAGGCAAAATTTTTAGTTTGTGTTCTCTAATTAAAAGAATTACAGTTGGGGCAAATAGTACACTAAACAAAAAGAATGGAAGGAGAAGCTGGGGACAAAATGTTTTGTTGAATAATAGCTTTCATATATTTCTGAGAATTTATCAGGCTAGGCACATGCCCAGATATTATAAATTCAGGGCTTCTTTCTGACCTGATGATATTATTCCAGTATTATATAGTGGTGATGTTTGTCCACAATCGTGACTATACTAAAAAACACTTAATGGTATCTTTTTAAATGTTTAAAAATATGTTTCATTTTATGTGTATTTTGAATGCAAAAACTAATAACTTTAATCTTCTTTTACTGTATTCTATGTCTATGTACAATTTGTCTACAAAGATAATATAAACAAATTATTGATGTTTAGAAATTATTAATGTCTAAAACAATATCTTGAACCATTGTAAATCTGATAACTGTGGGGATCTGTGATGGAGACATTTATTTTCTTTCCATAACTATTAATGCAATTGATGAAAGCACAGAAAATGATAGTTATTTGATGCAATCAGATTTATTATCATTGAAATAATTGTCTGTATACTTTTATGTACCCAGAAATATTTTAGGAAATTTCTATGCATCAACAAAGCGATATGGATCTTATGTTATTGTAGAAAAGAAAAACAATAATGGATAACAATTGGAAAGAATTTAGATGTAGCATATATGATTGAATAAACTTATACCTGCTATGAAAGAAAAAGAAGAAATAAACTTTTAAGGAAATTTAGAAAACTAGGGAAAAGAGGCATGAAGTTAGGATTTTTGTTTGTTTTTGCCATACTGACTCAGAATAGCCTGCAATATGGCCTCTTCTCTTACAACTTAGGTTCCTTTTTCCTTGTATACTTGGTTGTAGTCATTGAAATCAACATCTAAATCTTACCACTAAACAAAGTTTGAAATTCTGATACTAATATTGATTCTTCTTTGTCTTTCTCCACCCAAGTGTTCATGGAACCCTCCAGATATGTGCATAAAACTTCTTTTCTCTTTGGCATTACATCTTTGTTCTGATGCTGATATTTTTCAACAGCATTTTAATATGTCTTCCAGTTTCATTGTTTTTGTTCCTTAGTGTGTTTTCTAGTTGGTGAATAAAAATACAAACTTACTTTGAATGTCTCTATTCAGATAAAAGTATTGAATAGTTCCAAAGTGTCCAGGTCAAGCTTTAAATAGTTTTTCAAGACATCTGTAGCTGTACTCCATTTCTGGTTATAACCCATTTTAATGTCCTCTCTTCCATTTACCTTATGCTACCATCATATCTTATTCTTCCATTTATAATGAAGTTTATCTTTTATAGCAGGAAATAGACTGCTTCTTATACTTAGAATGGCTTGTATTCCTTTTTGTCTTAGTAATTATGGGTGCAGTAAATATACGAGTGCAATAAATATAAACTATAGTAAAAAGTTGTATAAACCAAACATTCATGTAATCTTTTCCATTTTTGAGAAATAGACAAATTATAGAAATCACAGTATTTAATTTTTTATCACAAACTTTAATGTCTTTCACACAGGTTAATACTCTTTTGATATTTTAAATAGCTTTGATATATAAGCAACATCCTTAAAGAATATAACTGAATATGTATCAATGAATGTTATACAAATAAAATTATATGTGTATACCCTTCTGCAAATTATCTACTTTGTTTTATTTTGTGAGATTCATCTGTACTATTAGCTGTTATTTTCTTATATGATACTTAAACAATAAAAATATGACCCAGCTTATGCATGTATTCTAATCTCAAAAAACATATAGATTTTTCTCTTTTTTTGCTCATTATGAAAAATTCTGATATCAATTTCATGACTAAATATCTTGTAGAATCTCAGATCTGTTGGCATATATTTCTTTAGGAGTAGAATTGTTAGGTTGTAAAATTTGTATGTACTCAAAGGTTTTCAAAAGTGAGTGAAGTATTAATAAAACTTACAATGAAGGAAAGATTGTATTTTTTCTTTCTTTTCTGCCTTTCTATAAGAATTAATAGAAGTCATGAGTTTTCATTCTTGTATTTGTAATAGTATTATAATGAATTCAAGGGTCTTTTGAATATGTAATTAATGTATTATACTATATGAAGCCATTCAAAGTACACTAAATTAATAAGCTACTTAATAATAAGTGTCAATAGATGTGTACAAAAATTTCATCATCTCAAAATAAACTCAGTAGACTTTAACTATTGTAACTAGTTTCTCCATACTCACTGACTCAAGCCTAGTAACCTCTGCCTGTATGTATCCATGTTACAGACATTTATATGATCAAAATCAAATATATGAAGGTTGTTAGTGGATCTTTACAGAATTCTTTAAGCAGAAATTTTTTCAAAGTTGACCCATTTTGAAGCATATCACAGAATTTCTTTTTTATGGTTAAATTTTTCATTGTGTAAAAGTAACACATTTTGTTCATTCATTTTTCCATTGATGGGCATTTGAACTAGCTTTTTTGTTTACTATTGGAATAATGCAGATATAAACATATATGCAAAAGTTTTTGTCGTGATATTATTGCAGATAGGTAAATTAATTAGATATCTTGTAGGCAGTTAGACAAGGTCAGCCCATGAGGAGCCAACACGGAGGAGAGTCAAGGAGCCAACACAGAGGACAGTGAAGACACATTCACTGAAGGCCAGAATTGTAAAAGAAGAGAAACTACCAAACCTATGTAGGATGAATATCAGTAATTGATATTCTAAATAGTATCAATCTCGAGTGGGGGGCCAAGGTCTTAACCCAGCCTTCCCAGGAAATATCCCTGACACACCCTTACTGAAAATCCTTGTGTGCTTGCTACTTGACTTGCTCCCACATTTGAACCCCGTTTGATCAATACGACCAGCGTAATTATACTTGTAATCTTATTGGTTGGACATGGTTTTGTCCCACCTCATGCTCACCTTGTAAATTTCCATTGGGTCACAGTTTTGTTCCACTTTGTGCCTGCCTCACCACATGGCTTTCCTGTATAAAACATCTTTGAAAAGTGGGGTGAGTGGGCAACCCACTTTCTGGTCCTCTTTCTGTCTGTCTTAGACAGAAGCTTTCTTTCTCTCAGTAATTTTTTTCTACTCTTAACCTCTATTGTTCCTAGAATTCATTCTTTGATTTCAGAGAACACAAACTCACATTTTGGATATCTAGTAGGTTTGAGAGTCACATCTCTTTCCCCTATGTCAATATCATTACTTTATTTCACCTGAAAACATATCCTGCTATGCAGACTTTCGATGGAGTTTTTAATCTCCTGGAAATCTGTTTGCATCTGTTTTATGGATTCCATTTGTTTCCTATGTTGGGATTCCATCATGTTCCTCAGATCCTCTATTTTTTATCTGTGTCCTCTCTAGATTTATTGATCATGTCTTGCACTATGAGTACAATTTTTGCTGTTATCTGAGTAATTATTTCTGATTTCATTTTTCCCAGATCCTCTCTGGCAAGTTCAGAGAGTCCAGGTGGTTGAGTATCAGATTGTTCCAACTCGTTTCCCTTTGGGGTTGCTGTAGGTGATCCGGAAGTCTGTTTTTGAGGCTCGTTCGGGGCAGGGGGGCTTCTAACACCCCACGCGGATCACCTTCTCTGCCCTAGGAGCATGGAATGGTGGTGGGGGAGCTTCCTTCTGGGTCCTGAAAACATATCAAAAGTTAAAATCATTGGACCAGAAGGTAACTCTATATTAATTTTTGGAGGAAATGTCAGAATTATATTGGAAGAATATAAAAGATATATTTTCTTGCTTTCATTATTTCTTTGTAGTTATTTTAAAGTGCTTAAGTGTTCCTAATAACCTGGATATTTACATCCTTTTCAAGAAGGGAGGAGAGTTCAGTGTTTGGAAACATATCTTTAAAAAATGTCTGAATAAAGGAGTTCCAAATGCTCCTACTGCAAAGATAAAAAAAACCTTGAATTTTGTACTTTAATACAAAAATCAAATCTACTGAGATAAATTAGAACAACCCTAAATATATTATTTAAGTTACAATAGTTTACTGGTATGTATTAATTCCCTAGTATGCATTGTTAAAATAATTAACTCAAATTTTGAGTTTCTTTTACCCGGACAAAAATATAGAACATTACATGATTCAGCAGAATTAGTTTCTTCTGGATACAAGATATTCATTCATTCTTTTGTAGGGAGATATGTTTTAAGCATGACTTTGTACTACTGGATATGGTTATAATATTTATTAAATTTTATTAGATTTTATATAAAATTCAATTTAGTAAATCTGTAAATTGTTTTCTCAGAAAACTTAAAAACACTGTCATATTGTATGTCATTCTTGGCAAAAATATACAAAATAGAAATGTAAGATGGATGTAACCTTAGGCAGTATATTAAACAAATATACAGAGATTTGTTTGAAAATTTATGAAAACCAAAGAAACTTAAGATTTTAGTACTGGAAAAGAAATTTGAACCTTTATTATTTGATTTTCTTAAATATTTCTTTTTCATGAACCATCCATCACTACATAAATATAGAATATCTGAAATTTTAAAAAAACATAAAAATTGACAATTCCAATTACTATGTAGGATGGAGAAACACTTATTTATGACTGATAAAAAATGCAAAATGTTATAGACAATAACAATATTTGAAGATTTTCTGACATAAGTGAGCATAACTTTACCATATAATTTAGCAATCAATTCTAGATACTCAAATAGTGCATTGCTTTTTTTCTTGTTGTCGTTTGTTTTGTTTTTGGTACTGGGGATCGTACTTGGGACCTTGTGCTTGCGAGGCAGGTGCTGGAACCACTGAGCTAAATCCTCAGCCCCTCAAATAGCACATTGGAAAATATATGTCTGTACAAAAAGCCTAAATGTGTGTGTTTAGATCCATTTTTTGTTCACAATCACTCAGAAACTGTGAGCAACCAATAATATCCTCCAGTAGATGAATGGATAAATAAACTGGTATATTATGACAATGGAATATTATGTAGCATTAAAAACAAATGAGCTGTGAACACATGCAAATACATGCACAAATGAATGCATATTGCAAAGTGAAAGGGATCATTTGAAATGACTGGATACTGTGTGATTCCTATTATATAGCATCCTGGAAAAGGCAATCTACAAATACAGTTAAGTGATAAATACTGCTGTGGTTCCAGATGGTTGGGACAATGGAGAAATATTTGTGTTGTTAACAAGCAGTGGAGAAGAAGGATAATGCAATTATGACAGGTTAAACCTGGGAAATCTTTACTGATAGAAAATAACAAAATTCTTACAACACAACACACATACACTCACATAAAAGCACAGCATACATAACATTCAGGGTATATCAGAAGGAAACAAAATCAACCGAAAGAATGACCAGTGTCCAAACCTGGGATAATTTTAGTGATACATTATCTAATTTATAAATTGAATTTTAATTTTAAGTATAAAATAACTACACATGGATACATACATGTATAAATAAATTAATTAATGAAAGATTAATAAACAGGCAGATATCCTGTGCAGAAAAATTCTGTATTACTTTTGTAGATCTTCCTGTCTCATGAGGTGGAACATAATTCTTCTTTCCTCAAGACTGATTTCCAACAATAAATATGTTCTTCCAAAGAATATGGGATGGGGAGAGGGATAATACAATATCTCTACGATGGAGGTTTCTGATAAACACTACAACAACCAAGTGACCAAGCTTGAAGCATAGAGTTCTGTTATGTAGATACAATGTCCAAATTGAAAAAACATTTTCATTCTTCAGTATGCCTGTCTTTCAAAATAGATAGCATAACAACATCACAAGGAAAATTGCACAAAAATCCTAATTGATGGGCCAAATACAGTGTCTTCAAAACTGTCTAGGTCATCAAAACAAGAAATTGTAAGAAATTTTCCAAGCCATGTCAAAATTCTAAATTATGGCTTGTACAGCCTGATAAGTAGGGCTTCGTAGCATAGGTACAGTAGACTTTTCTTACCATTTCTGATGATAAAAATCTATCCCAGCAGGTGTGTTCTGGGTTGACTTAAACTTGCAGAGGGAATTATTATTTAATTATCATTTAATATATCATATAATTATTTATCATTAATCAGTTTTACATTTCAAGTCTTTTACTTTTGAATTCATGATATCCCTTCCAGAAAAATTATGTATGATTTATATTGTCATTATATATATATATAGCCTGTTAAATATTAAATAAAATCTAAGCAGCCACACAAAGTAATTGAATTAAGTGATCACATAACCAAGTAAATGATATATCAGTTCAAAAAAACAAAGGAATTCAAATAAAATGTATAAAGTGTGATCTAAAATATGGTTAATGTTTGAATTTCAAACATGTATTCCAATAAAAGACACATTGAAATTATTTTCCTGCAAATTACTACTTCTTTCTTTGAAGCCACTTATCCCATTGTTTTTGTGACTTTCTGGAGAAGTTCTAGAAACCTCTTTGGTGAGTATGTTTAGAAGTGTTACAAAATAAATTTGTGAATGCTGTTGCAGAGCATATGCAATGAAAAAGCAGGCTCCTTAAAATGTTACAGTGTGTTCTCATCCACCTCAAAGCTAGAATCTGGCACCAAGGGACTATTGGATCTTCCCCAAAATCAAAATGACTGAAAAAGATAAATGTTTTTATTTTACTTAGGAAATTGAGGTAGCCACATGAATATAACAAAACTCTGATGAAAGAATACTTCCAGAACTGATTCAGAAAGTGACCTTGGGATATGTGTGTTGAAAGTAGGGAAGTGAGGGGAAGTATTTGGAGAGGGATTAATGGCAATGTATCCTTTACTGTAATAAACTTTCAAATTTTAACAAAATATTCACCATATTTTTTTAGTCAAAATGTATAGTCATTGCCATTAGCAGTATCCCTAGTACACCACTTTATTTTACAGTTGATGATTGTTTGTCATTTGTGTATTTAATATATTACAAGGGCAACACATACATTTTAAAGATTGAAGTAAAGACAATTCTTCACGATTCATGAATTTTATAATTTTATCTGAATTCACAAATTGCTTTCTATATCTGTCACTAACAACTTTTATGGGATGTTAAAAGAACATCCTTGCTTAAATGGTATGCAAGCTTGAATTACATGACTGTATTTTTATTTTTTATTTAGATGCTGCATTACAGAATTTGGGATGTGTCCTTTATTTCCTCAAGTTATTATTAAATAGAAACAAATGATACTAAAAAGGTGTATTAATATATATTTACCTAATTTTATCTTACAACTTTTTGTCCTTATTATTCTGAGGAAAAAGAAATAGGGAGGAGAGAGGAAGGTAATTAAAAGGGGAAGAAGTTAGGAAAGGAAAGAGGAAGAAAACAAGGAAGGAAAGATAAAGGAAAGAAGGAACAGTTAAAAAAGAAGAAAGAAGAAAGGAAAGAAGGGAAAGAGGGAGGAAAAGAGAGAAGGAAATACAGAAAAAAATCCTTATTCCTGTTCAAATGTTATCATTCAATTTTTATCTACTTATTATGAAAATATCTCACAGACATACTGTATTTGATATGATATGAGAGGAAATAAGATTTGACATAGAATAGATATTTATAGAACAATTTGCCAATTTTTTTCCAGATGTAGTTAGAAATTCAAATTCTGGAATTATATGTTATATGTTTTTTATATATATATATATATTATATTATATTATATTTTACCTCTAGGGATAGCTTTACAATGCCAATTATTCAAATAAGACAAAGCAAATAAATACCAAAATATTAGCACCTCAGTGTTACATAGATCCTCAAGATAAGTGATTGAGAAATTAAGGTTATTTTCCAATCTGTAACTTTCTTCACTGTCTGAGTTCCTTGATTTCCTGTCAATAATTGTAAGAGTTATGAAATCCTTGACATTAAATGTATCTCTGTTCTCGGGATCTTTCATCAGATAGAGGTAAAACTTGCCAAGGTCTTTTTTTCTCTTCTTTTCTGATCTATCAAGGACTACCAATAAGTGTCAAAAACTAATTCATATTATTTTAATCTAATCTTTGTATGATTAATTCCTCCTAAATCATTGAATACTTTTATGTCCCTTAGTCATCATTAAAATAGAAAGTTTATACTAGAAAAATATTGACCTACTCTTTACATCTTAATTAAAATTTAGGTACATTTTGGAAAATTTGTTTAATATTATAGATAAAAGGAGTGAGAGGACACACATACTTTAAAATATAAATGATGAAGTCTTTTTGTTCTATGGAATTATATACCCATGTCACAAATATTCTTCAAGGCTTTAGAGCTAGTTAATGCCCTTCCTTATTCAAAAATACAATTTCTGACCTGACAGTCTATTGCCCTAGCTACTTTAGCTTTATGGTCTCTTAATACTACATTTTACTTTCTATTATTTTCAGTCTGCATCAGTTAAATTGCTTTAATTAATTAAACATATATATTGACCTTTTGGTGAAGTCAATTGACAAGTCAATTTAAATCAATATAACAATTAATATGCAACTAATTTTTGATTGGCCCTTTAGTAAAAAATAATATAATTAGTTTTTTGTGTTGAGTAAGACTTAGAATTTTTCTTAAACTAAAGTATATTTTTTTACATTACTAGGTATTGAGCCCCTGTTCTTCACACTGAGCTACATCCCCAGCTTGCTCACTCTTTCTTTCTTTCTTTCTTTCTTTCTTTCTTTTTTCTTTCTTTCTTTCTTTCTTTCTTTCTTTCTTTCTTTCTTTCTTTCTTTCTTTCTTTCTTTCTTTCTTTCTTTCTTTCTCTCTCTCTCTCTCTCTCTCTCTCTCTCTCTCTCTCTCTCTCTCTCTCTCTCTCTCTCTCTCTCTCTCTCTCTCTCTCTCTGTCTCTCTCTCTCTCTCCTTCTTTTGGGTCTTTGTTTTTTAATTTGACATTGCCTCACTGAATTTCCCAGGATGAGCTTGAACTCAATATTCTCCTGCCTCAGCCTCTGAGAATGCTGGGGTTACAGGCATGCATCAACATGTACAGCTAATCTAAAGTATTTTAAACTGCAGAATGTTAAGCTTATGTCTTTGCTCGCTGCATTAAAGTTCTGACTTAATCAGGCTTTGGCATCACAATATGTAAAATGAACAGAGACATTTTATTAGCATACCACATATAGTTATTCAAGTACATTGCCTAAATGAAGGAATTTTAGAAATAAAATGATAAACATAAACCAGAATGTTTTAAGATCTAATTATCATTTCTTGAATTTCATTAATGTTCTAATATAAATAATATCAAAAATATTCAATATTACTTTAAAATAATTTTTTTTTTTTTTTTTTTTTTTTTTTTTTGGTACCAGGGGTCGAACTCGGGTCCTTGCACTTGCGCAGCAGGCGGCGAAACCACTGAGCTAAATCCCAGGCCCAATAAAATTTATTTTCAATCATGGACATGTATCAATGTTTTACTACTAAATTATAACAATTTCCTTTACCCTTATACAAACAGAATTTTAATCAGATCAACACATTGTTTTGCAAATCATGTATCTTATATTTCATTTCAATTAGAATTAATATGAGACACTCTTGGTAAGGCTGATTAAAGATGTGTAGTCATATTTAGCTTTTAATACACACTTATATTTTTCATTACACTTAAATGCTTTCATATAACATTTATTTTGACAATTATTTGACAATAAACAAATGAGAACCAATTTTTGATAAATAAACACATTGTTATTGGGCATAGTGATTAAACATACCTAAATTCATTGGTCATTTATTTCTTCCATTGTGCTACATGTGTGTATATTAGATGTGACAAACATATACACAGAAAAAGATCAAACAGGAAAGTAGACCTTCTGCAGATTCTAAAGTGATCGGGGTTTGGAGTGAGGAAGGGGAGAGGGTAGTGGAAGCAGAAGTAAAACGGACTAAATGTGAAATATATGAAATAGTCATTATGTAATGCTAATAAAACGATAAGACTGCAAACAAAACAAAAACAAAAATCTTACACATATCAATTTTTGTATCTTACAAAAATCTAGAAATAATAAAACTAGTCATTAGTAATTTCTTTAAAATGATAATTTTCTCTATAAATGAAATTTTCTTTCAATTTTTTTCTCAAATGTCACCTAAAACACAATATTCAGTCTTCATGGAAGTTTTTGCTCTTCTCTTCAGACTCTCAAACAGAATAAAAACTTCCCTGTTACCTCATGCTAGATTATGTGTCTACGTTTCTCAAATGTGAGTCATTTTAATTTATGTTACTCTTTCCATTTATACATCTCCCTGATGGAGAATATGTTAAAATAGTACTATATTGTCTCAGTCTCTTTCACGTATGTAGGAGACACAGAGGCAGAGGCTGTACACAGACACATACATACATCTATACCTGTATGTCTATATCTTTATATGTATATCTAATCTGTATTTATATCTATGTATACTGAAAATGAAACTTTATTTGGTAAAAGGAGCAAAATAATGGAATTACACTTTTCTAGGTTGTCCTACATATATTCTTTATTATTTTCTCTCAGTCAACAATATTCTCTTTATATGCATATCTTAAAATCTCTGACCAATAAACTACAGATAAGGTATCAAATAATAAATCCTCTTATGGAGACATCACTCCTAAGATCAAATAACATTGTAGGAAATAACCATTAATGTATAAATCCCTGCAGCTCTCCTTGTGTGGTATTCTTAAATACCAATATCTGGAAATGACTGGTAGAGAAAAAACTGAAGACTTAATATAGAACTCTGGAAATTTACCTAGAAAGTAAATTCAGGTGCTTTTTTTAGCATTAGGGTGAACATGTGAGTGACTTTTTAAAAAGAAACTGTCTCTGATCTGTCTTTATCTGGAAGATTATATGGTAACTGGGTGAATTCCCTGATCTGTCTGGAAAATTTCCATATCTATAACTTACATCAATTTTCATCTGCTGTAAAATTCTCCATTATCTACTTACATTTTTAGTTTTCGAACTATTTCTAACAAGATGACAAACAAGTAAAACTGAAAATTCTTACTATTTGTGTAACTTGTCACAACCATGTTTTATTTTTTTAGACCACAATTTTTCTCAAAAAATTATGTTATCCTATTTTGTATTTGATTATCTTCCATTGTCAGAGCTGGGGACACCATAACAAATAATGTAATGTTAGAAAAGTAATACTAATTTAAATTTTGAAATACAAATCTGAAAGAAATCTTGGAGATATACATTCCAGTATTTATAAAAATTAAATAAAGATGCGGGGCCTTTTCAATGTCTCATATCTAAAACAAGACTCTAGTATATATACCATGCCCTTAGTATTTCTTCTTAGATAATCTAACTGCTCAAATGTAAATATTTTATTATAAATCGTTTGTAAAGGTTTTTTCTTACTATAGCTTCATTTAGAAAGAATGGAAAGTATGCTAATAGAAATATTAATAGTCTTCAATAAGCATACTACTTAAGTTTTTTTTCCCAAAATGTGAATGTGTCTATTTTTAGGGCTTTGTATGATAAAATATTTTTGTCCCTCAAGAATGTCAATTCATAAAACATACTAGCAATATTTCTGAAGAATGCATTAATAAAATATTGCAAATTATAAAAGTTAATAATAGTTTACAGTTGTGACAGATTTTTTTCCTATTAATTCTTTAGCATCTCTGAAAATTAGTTTCTCCAGAGTTGAATGAGAATTACATTAGATGATACATTCTGGATATGCTACCAAATAAGAAACTTTTGCACTCCACTAGAGAGATAATGCTAGGAGCTGCCAGATCAATGTGGAATATTTAAATTCTACTTATTATTTGAGGATTTATTTTTATTGTTAGTTCACTTCATATAAAACCAATTATCTGGTTTTCCATAGTATGATAGACTGAGAATATCATCTTGTTCACAAATATTGCCAGGTCAATCCAAAGAATAAATCATAACAAAAATTCAAAGAAATCTACTTGCAAAGCTATAAACTGAACGCAAAATACTGGCATCTTTGAAAAATTGAACTGGATAAATACAATTATTAATACTTACCATGGATATTATTAGCAAGCAACATAGTTTATAAAATGTTATCTTATTTATCAGTGGACCATGATTATGTTTTACATTGTTCCAAATCATAAGCAGAGTAATAAATATCCTAATTTCTTTGTGTATCTCAAATTTAATTTATAAACACCTCAGTTATAGCTAAATAGTGTTTCAACACAGTGATGTATGCAAAATTGAAATTTTTAAAATAAAATTACCAATAAACATTTACTTTTAAGTTAGTGTAGTTGATTTTAGACAACTAACAAAAGATTCAGTAACTTTCTATGTGAGTATGGTTTCCCCACTCAGGGTGCCCTTTGAGAACAAATGCAATTAACGGCTTCATGTAATTTAAGTTGAAAGGAAATCTGAGACTGACTGCAGTATTTTGAAAATCATCATCATTGTATGTTAGGTAAAATCTCTGAAAAGTAGGGCTAAAATGGAGTGGCAGTTTAGTTAACTGAAACCTGATTATTGTGTTTTTGTTTCCCTGAAATAAAAAGATTGGGAAGAGAATGAGGTTTCAGCAAGAGAAGGAATGGTAAAACTCCAAGTTAAAAACAAGATTCCAACACTATTAACAGAAAAGATTTTCTGGCTCATAGATTCAATAACCATGATCTCAGGAATGATAATATTTCTTTTGTATGGAAAAATATATTGGGATATTATATGTTGACAGGATTGGTTGGTTGACAATATGGATGAGGAATTGATACAGGCAGTTTTAATCTCTGAAATAACCTTGAAGGAAGATGCTTTTATAATCAGCATTGCACAGATAAAAATGAAATACTGAGCAATTAATTAGTCTAACCAAAGTGACATCATTAGGAGGTGTCAGAGTCAGGATTTGAACTTATCATGCTGGTCCCAAGTCCATGACCAATTCATTTTATGCACCACTGGCATTGGCTGTATATTCCCTGTCATGCTTTTGAATCACAGCACTTTCCTGGCATGTCATAAAATCATGGCTATATAGTACTTTTCTGAATCCAATGTAGCTTCCTATGAAAATGTAGCAATAGAGGTGTAATTTACATTTAATTCCAATTTAAATATTCTTCCCTTTGTGATATTTGCATTTAATTTATAATTTAGATATGAAAGAATAAATATCATTTATTTACTGCACAAGCAAATTAAAATGGAGAAAGATCTCAAATGTGCTTGCTTTCTCAAAAATAAACCAAATAATTTTCATGAAATAAAAATGGAAGGATAATAAGAATATTGTAATTGACCACTTTTATAACTTCCCTTTCTTTTTCCTTCAAAAATCGTTCTCAGTTTCTTGAATCTACAGAGATGAGTCATAGAGTTTTCAGGCCTTCAACAGAGGAATCATGTATTTTAAATGCTAAATTTCCAATTTTTATAAAATAATTAGCACCTTTTAGGTGCAAATCATATATTTGTTAACCTTTAAAAAAAATCTTCTTGAGCCAATTAGCTACCAAGATAGACAGTGTGTTTCTTTCCTCCTGACTCATGTTTCTATATTTACTCTGTAAGTGTGCTTCTCATCCATATTTAAGATGGCAACTGCCTTATGGGAGTCTTTTATTTTTATTTTTTTTCCACTTCACTGTGAACTATTCTCTGAATCAGAATTTTGATGCTTACTTACTCCATTCTAATAGATACAAAGGAAATATGCACATTATTGTAAAAATATTAGTTTTCTTTTTCCATACTGCCTAGGGTCAAATATATTAATAAAGGATAAAGAAAGGAAATGTTTATTAATCTGAGCAAACGTGGAAAAAAATCTCTGAGGCTTTCTTCTCCTGGGAACTTGGAAAAATACTGAAGAGTTCAATGTTGCATAAGAAAAATATAATGGAATTGAAAGACTGAAAGATGGAATCATATATAATGATTGGCATTTCATGGAAGGATAAAGATATCATGATTATGAAGGAGCTCATGTCATAGCTAGCTGCGATAGACAGAGTATTATTGTTGTGATAACTTTTCTGAAACCTCATTCTCTTGTGGAGCCTGAAATGTTTAGACGATTTATTAAAATTACAATTTCAAAGGCAACTTTGCACATGTAACTAAATATCCCTGCATATCTATTTTATAGTAAGATAATTTATAATCAGTTGTTTTACACTTTCCTTCCAGTATATTACATCACTTCGTGGTACTGTTCATAGAAGGAAGCTGGGATTTTTGTTAGCGGTGCATCATTGGAACAAATAATCAAGTGATTCTTGTTAACTGGGTACATTTATGATAAAGTCTTCAGATTATTCATGAAAATAATTATTAATATTGGAAACAAATTATGTTATGGAAATTAGTAGCTTCTATGAAGAAAAGCCTGAAATACAGCAAAGTTTAAGAGTGAGATAGAGAGCGAGAATACTGATATTTGTTTTTAAGGTAAAAGCATATATGTGAAGACAACTGTATAATTCCCTTCTCACTCAAGCTCCAACGCAATCTTAGTTGTTCTTGATGTTTTTTCATTTAAGTAGAAATTTGTTTTATTATTATAAGTGATCACGTGTCCTGTAGTGTGACGGACAGAGCCCTTGGCCCTGTCATTTCTTCCCTTTTTTACTCTTAGCCTGTGCTAAGATTTATATTTTACAAATGTTCAAATCCTGGCATTTTTACGAGTTTTTATTTTTACTTTGAAGTATTTTCTTAATACTGTGATGCTGTAAGAGAAGAGATGGACTTGTGTAAAAATTGTGATTAGTAACTATTTTCAAACTACTATATTATGGAAAAAAGAAAACAATAGCAACCTTTGAAAAGGGTTAACTTTTTTCTCTTGTTACATTTCCATCAATATCACCGATCTTTTTCCAATTTATAAGCATATATGGAAACTAGATAATTAGCTTATCTTGGTTCCATATTTAGTGATATATTTGAGGGGAAAATATGTCAAATTTCTTTGCAAAAAGCAGATCTCTGCAGAATCTGGCCAGTTATAGTAATTTTAAAATCTCTCTTTCTCTTTCTCTTTCTCTTTCTTTCTCTTTCTCTTTCTCTTTCTCTTTCTCGCTCTCTCTCCCTCCCTCTCCCTCTCTCTCTCTCTCTCTCTCTCTCTCTCTCTCTCTCTCTCTCTCTCTCTCTCTCTCTCTCTCTCTCACACACACACACACACACACACACACACACACACACCCCTTCTCAATTCCACCCTGGTGGCAAATGCAGATAGGGACGGAGATTTTGTTGTTGTTTGGAATGTAGTTAGCTGTTGCTTCTATACTCTGTATTTGTCCAAATAACAGAATGGACTTTGTAACAGCCATGAGTGATGGCTAGACAGCTACCATTAGAATAGAATTTGCAGAGCATATTTGCTCATTATTGATTATGATTAGCTCATTTTTTCTCTGACATTAGTGAGATGAACATTTATTTTAAATATTCTGGTTATTCTTGAAATTTTTGAATTCTAGAGAGAAGTAATTAAAGAACACCATAAATCTCTAACACATTGGAATCATTTTAAGATCAAGAAGAGAGTAAAAAAGCAAAAGGAACTGTTATTTCTAAGCAAAAGTATCACAAAATTTTTCCGCAGGCAATTATAGCTAGTTTATCATGACTGGTTAAAAGATATATCCTGTAGTGATTTTAATATCTATTTTAATGTCACAATAGATTTCACAGAGAATAAAAAATGAATATGTATAGAAATCTCTCCTTTTCAATTAGATGTCCCTTATGGACCCATGAAAATATAGACAGCACTCTCTCCTGCACACTGAAACTAACTAGAGTTTCTTTTTGGAGTAATAAAAAACTCAGCTAAAACTAGAGTGTTCGGAAACAGCTAAATGTGAGAAAATTAAGTGGTGACTCTTAAAACTGAACAGGACTTAATAGAGTCTATTTATTATTTTCTCTCTTGTTTGGCTTTAATATATAAATAACATAGAGGGTGAATGTAAACCATTTGCTACCACTTTAATAGTATAGTAGCAATCATTGTTCAGCACATTAAAACAGGAATGAACATTTTTCTTAGAAAGTTTTTATGGGTATAGGTCTTTGTTACTCATTGTACCACAGACAGTATAGACATAGCAAAGACAATATGCTCCATTTAGCCCTTACAAAAGTTTGTAAAAAGTTAATAACATAATTAACTTCTAAAGAAGAGAACCCCTTCAGCTGAGCTTATATATTTAAGTTCTTGAGTTCATGTATTTGCTATTAGATAGTAGATATACAGTGATGCTCAATCAAAATTTGGAAGATATTGCCCATAAGAAATTGAGGATTAATTAGTTATTCTTTAGGAGTAAGCAAATATTGAAATATTTTAAAGATAAACATAATAAATTCAAAATTTATATTTCAATCCCTAGATTCTCAATTAGTAATTAAAGTAATAAAATAACAATGGTAATAATAAAAGTTATTTAGCCAAAAAGTAATTAGAAGTCATAGAAAACAGTAAAATTACTCATTTAATCCAAATGAAAGAAGAAACATAAAATTTCAGACACTTTAAGATGAATCAAGGAAACATAAAGTGTCTGAATATAATCAACTGATCTATTTATTTAGTTATTCTTTGTTTACCTTAATCATTTCATCTAAATTTAACACACAGGTCTATTATAGGCTAGAAATAAAATACTTAGTAGATTTAAAAGAATGATAAGTTACTTATCTGTCTATTCTTTATTGTTTAGTACTGATTTAACAAACTGATTTGGATTTTGACAAACCAACAAGACATAAGGAAACAAATTGTGTGATTAGAAGATGCAAGTATTGAAATTTTTTGAGAAATCAGTATATTTTAGAAGATTTTGTCAATAATACCTTTTATGAAACTCATGAGCTGTGGAGAAAAATTGTTGAATTTCAATATACAGTTTATGAATGTTTTTCCATGTGTCAAAATATTTAGTTACAGATGTATTTGCTTTGCTATCATAAAATAGTCCAGTCAGTATATTCAGTTACATGTTTTCTACAAAATGTCATTGACCATCTTACCATTTCCACAGTTATGAAAGCCTTAATTCTGTGATTTCTAGCATCATAGCCTCCAACTAAATTTGAGCTTGAATGAAATGAAAATTTTTTTTCTAAATACATATGAAATGTTTGGCTTAATTATAATAAGGATGTGGAAAATTGCTCTTATGGTAGAGAATACCAGTGCTTGAAAATGCCAGTTCAGTTGACCATCCCAGCTGTATGACATCCAGTTGCACACAATAAGCCACGATTATAGATAGACATTAACTCAAACCTAATGTGAGCCAGAACACTAGCTTGTTTCTCAGAAGAGACAACTTAGAATTTATTTTATTCAATTTTATGATATTCTCTTAAACCATTGAATGACAGAATGATTACTCATTTTAAAACATATTTTAAAGAATACATTTGCTTTTTATATGTTCTATGTTTCAAGATCTATTTTTCAAATATTCTAATTTGAATATAATTTAGGAATAGAATATGAACTAAAAGTGTGTTCCTAAAAAATAACTATTTATATGAGATGCAATATAGGCAATAGGAAGTTGGGAAAGGCATTGAATTTACCTATCAGAAATGAGAAATGGGGAGAATTAAAGAAAAGTGTTTAGAAGGTTTTGTAGATCAACAAAATAAAGACAGTGCAGTTGAGGAAAAAGAGAAGGAAAAAGAGAGGAGAGAAAAGAAAGAGAGAATATGAGAATGAAGCTACTAAGGAAAAAAAATACACAGATATAGGATACTTTAGATTTTAACCAGATGAGTGTGCTCGTGTTACTTCTGTCTGATAGAATTAAAGTCTGGGTCAAGACTACTATAAACCACTTCTCATGGACTTTGTAATAGAAACCATACTTGGTAGTTATAAAATTAAAAATCAAAGTGCAAGCACACAAAAGAAAATTGTAATTTGAGCAATGGCTAACAATGAAGGAATCAGTTCCACCTTAAAAGAAGATATAAAGAAAAGTTTTGGAGGTGGTTTTCCATAAAAACACCACTCTACAGGGGAGGAATATGTCTTCTAATTTTACTTGTGTTGACTAGAACCTGTGGTGAGGGAGACATCTTGCAAATCCTTCTATCCCCTCCTTTACTTGCATAACCCAAGTTTTAATCAATGTCATGGTAATTAGGGCATCTTGTGAATTGTAAAACTAGGTTTTCTTTTCTAGCTTTTCATGATTGCCTTTTAAAAGTGAAACCTCATTATAATTTCCATTTGAGCTGCAATGACAAAATATCCAATACTTGATATTTCATAAAAAATAGGAATGTGTATCTCACAGTTCAGGAGGCTCAGAGGGTGAAGATCAAGACAGCGACAGTTTTAGTATCTGTAGAGAACTGGTGTCTGTCTGAATACATTTGTATTGAAGAGAAGAATAGGAAAAAAAAATCCTCTTTTATTTTCACCTGTAACCTTCCTCAATTTTGTAGCTTCCTAAATTCCTATGGGTTTCCTTATTTATTTTGTATTTAATTTGCCCAATTTTGTTTCTTTTGGTATAATTTCAGTACAATCAGCTGACCTGATGCCTTATGCTTAATTTCTGAAAAGAATTTATTTTCAGATTTATGTTATGTCCTTCCTTCCATAAAATAGATTTTTCCCTGAAAACCATTTCCTTCTCAATATATATCTTCTAATAAGAACATTGACATTAAATATCAATAGTGGAATGATGTACTATATTAAAATTGAAATTTTATATTTTCAAGTTATAATTTATATTAGCATAATAAAAACTTTGTAAATGTTAAATGTGCAGCTCAAAAATTTTTTTCACCCTATTCTTGAGAATTTATCCATTCTCAGGCCTTAAACTTTCTCTAATATTATTATATAATATTTGAACATTTTATAAATGTAGCAATCTCAAAGTGTACTATTTTTGTCCAGCTTTATTCACATAATATTATGAATAAATATTAAAATATTATGAATGCTAAACATTTAAATATATATATAAAATAAAAATAAACTCTGAACTTTAAAATGGAAATTAAAATTTGTATTCAAACTGATATTTTTCATATCAGAGAATTGCTAGGCCAATAATTATGAGAAAGAGTTCTTATGGATATTTTAAATGTGGACATATGATAAAATTTCAGTGATTTGGGATGAATTGTTTGTGAAATTCTCTATTTTACAGTGTTATATGAAAAATAGGATAATAGGTATGGTATGTATTCTGCAAAGTACAGAACTCCTTCAAATTACTTACTGGTACCATTTCCTTAGTGGTTACTCTAGAATGTGAAATGTATATTTTATCAAAACATACTTAAGTTATATATTAAGTTAATAGCAATGAAATGTAGAAATATTAGGGATTCATTATTACATCTATCACATATATGTTGTACTCCACATAATATATTCTTAGAGTATATTTTAATATTTGTATTTTAGACAAGTCTAAAGAAAAAAGAGTGATACATATTTGTAGTGCCTATATTATCAACTTTGTTTATTTCAGTTTCTTTTTAATCCTTTACATTTACATTTTCACTAACATTTTGTGTCATTTACTTTCCCTTTGGTTTTACACACATTCTTTATGAAGAGAAATATAATTATAAACAAACTGGTTTACACAAGTGCTTTTAAATCAATATGAAAATGTGGTTAAATAGCCTTTATAATTACATAGCTACCTTTGCCATTCTCTCTCTCTCTCATTCTCTCTCGAAAGTGTATATGAATTTCAGTTTGATGTGCTATTTAGCTTCAACCTAAAGAAAATTCTTTAGTGTTTCATGAAAGACTGGCCTCCTAACAACAAATTATCTGAATTTTTATTTAACTCGAGTTGATTTTACTTCATTTTTGAAAGATAGTTTAGAAGCATATGGAATTTTTGGTTGATTTTTCTTTCAGTACATTGAATATGATATCTCATTATCTATCACCCATTACTTTTGAGAGAAAATCCACTGGGATTTATTCTTGCTTGGATTTACTTGTAAATTGTGAGTCATTTAGACTCATTTTGCTAAGTTTGATTTTTCCCATTATTATGATTTTTCAACATTTGTAAAATGTCATGCACATGCATGAGTATCTTTATATTTAATCTACTTAAATTTTGTTACGTTTTTTGCAAACATGAATACTTTATTTTACACCTAATTTAGGTAGATTTTAGCTAGTACTACTTCAGTTTATTTTTTGTTCGGCTTGTCTCTCTTTACTGTCTTTGTCACCTCTGTAAGGTAGATATTGGAATGCTTGATTTTGTTTCACGTTTCCTGAAAGATTTGTTTATTTAAATTTTTTTCTTTCTGAAGTTCTCACCATAAAATTTCTACTGATTTATCTTCATGCTTGTTCAGTTGTTTTTTCTTCCAAAGCAAGGGTTTACTACTAAACCCTTCTAGTAAGTTGCTCACATTGAAATTGTACTTTTCAAATACAGAATTTCCATTGGGTTCTTTTTAAAACTATAACATATGCTTTTATCATATACTATATTTGGTGAGATATTATCATCTTCTATTCCTTTATTTTGTTAAGCAGACTTTACTATTTTAATCTTAGCTTTAATGGTTATTTTGAAGGGCTTTTTTCTATTTAAAATAATAACCAATCTCAATTTATGCTGTTTCTTTTCACTCATCATGTACGGGTCAGATTTTTCTATTTCTTTGAATGATGTTCATATTTATGTTGAAAACTGGACATTTTAAATATAAATTTCTAGTATCAATGGGGAATAACCTTTTTCTGCTCTGGGATTTATTACTTATCTGCTTGTTTGTTTATTATTTTTTGGGGGGTGGTTGTTATACTTCCTACAGTGTGAACTCTGATTTTCTTCTGAATGAGAACACTTGGTAACACACTCTGGAATGAAAATGATGGTAGTAGACCTCTCTTTGTGTCTCAACTGAATACCTTCAGTTGGCAACATAAAATAATCAATAACTACTAACTTTTTTTTCCAACCACGGGGGTGGGAGACGCATTGTTACAAAGACCAATCCAATTATTTTGGGACTTCTTATAAAATTAACCTTTTCACCTCAGTATTTGTGATTTCTTTGGCTCCTAAAAAGGCTGTTCTTTGATGTTAGTTTCCTTGGTTATTTCTATAGTCAGTGGGCTTATAGCTTTGTTCAGATCTCTAATGAAATTATCAGTCTCCTTTTTATTTTCCTGAGAAGTTATTAACTTTGACAGAACATTTAAATTCTAGCTTTCTCCTATCTTTTTGCAAATGAAGGCTGTTTCATTATTATGCACTTAAAATTATTTTTTGAACTGTTTAATTTGTAGGATATATTATGTAAGAGTCCATAAAATCTGATGGAGTTTATATTGCATAGTCTATGACATCTGCCTATGCTATTGAATCAGAAACTTTTTGTTTTATTGATTTTTTTCTCTGAGAAGAAAACTATGTTTCACCATCAGACATCTTAAGCATACATTTTAAAGAATGTGATATAAAGTGATGGCAAACTTTTTAGAGACCAACTGCCAAACTGCAACCCAAAGCCTACTTAATTATTGGAAATTGCCAACACTGCAGTTAAACCTGAATATCCAAAGCTCGAGGTGACTTGACTCATGTGGGGACAGTGTGTGCCCGCTGCAGCAGGGCTGTATAAGTTCACCATCAATGAGATAAACTATTGACTAATAAACTATACAGGAAGGTAGTGAATGTGAATAGTCTTTCAAAACTTTGAAGGATAGTGAAGAAAGTTTCTTAGTTCAAATAAATGGAGACACTTGGAAATTCTCATTTAAAAAGTTATGATGAAGAGAATTACTCAGAACTTTGGCATAAACAGGAAAAGGTTCAGTAGAAGCTCATTGTCTCAATGTGCAATCTTTTCTAATAAATAATTTTTGGTTATTACACCTAAGTATCAGTGATAGTGTGCATACAGTGTGCTGGTATAAAATGAAGCAGTCTGCCTGCCAACTTTTGGATATCCTGTGTAAAAGAATGAGGTTTCCAATGAAGGAGTCTTTGGAGAAGATTTGAACCTACAAATGATGGAAGACCAATCATAATTAACAAGATGAGAAGGCTGAAATACTGATATAGGGGTAATAATGAAGCAATACATGTGACTTTAGCCACAAAGTAAAATTTTAATAAATATGCCTCTTTGATTTCAAAAAAAGTAACATGAATAAACTCAAACTAAAAAAGGTAATATATATATATATATATATATGTCCTTTTAATTTAGACCAAAATAATTCTGCAGATGATTCTGAACCACTATATATTTTACCTTCAGAAGATAATTACTTATTCCAAGTTTGAGTAAGAAATTTAAGGCCTAGTTCTCTTCTAACAATGATAATGTTTATTCAGGATTTAGATAAAAGAAAAACAAGTTATAGGAAAATCAATATGTTAAAGTATTTATATTATCTATACAGAAGATACAATTGCTTCATAAAAGAACAAAACTTGGGTGAAATTCAAATAAGATTTTTCTCCAATTAGATGAATGATTTTGACTGCCCTGTGTTCTGCAACAGGTTTATCTTCACAAATATTGCATTGTAATTTTATAACAATTAGTTTTGAGATTGTGCAGATTCTATTCAAAATTGTGTTGTAAAATGGTACTGTGTTTTAAAAAGTACAGTGTTTGAACATATTTTAAGTAAAATGTTGTAAATTGTACAATTTATTAGCATAATTGCTGAATATGAACATTTGCTGGATTCGAGGAAAATAGACTGTTTGAGACAAACACTGATTATTTTTAAAGGAGTTTTTCTTCTTGCTGTTTTATTTTTTTGTGCTTTTTATTTTTCTTAGTTCCTACTATATAAGTCTCAATAAACAATTGTTTAGGAAATAAAACAATATGACTGAAATTTTTTATTCTGCTAAATAAAGATCTTTGTTGCAAATGTGAATTATTGAAGAAGGAAAAAATAGTAGGAATGAAGAAAGCTATTGGTGCTAACTGCAATGAAAACTGGCTTGATTAATTAATTATCATTTAATTCTATTACTGATATGTTTGGATTGACTCTTGTTTATTCATTCTAATTTTGCTTGTTTTGTTTCCTTTTCTATCTTTGAAAGTATTTAAAATTCTTATTTATTAAAATCTTTACATTTTATTTTTCTTTTTATTATTGCATGTTTATAGCACATAATGAATACCCTCATCACAGGGAATTGGTACATGTATATAACATCTAATTCTTTTTATATCTTCTTCACTTACCTCTTCGTCCTTTTTGCAAAAGATCTACCTCCTTGTTGCCTATTATCTTTTATTTTAATCTTTATTGATAATTTGGATTTCTCATATAAGAGACATTTACTGTTTTAGTTAAGTATGCTTACAATTTTTGCGGTGCTTAGGGATTTTGATATGTATGTATAATTTTTATACTCTACTTATACTTAATATTTTGCAACATCACACAAAATATAAAATATTTTCAATTTATTAGATTCATTTTCACTCTATTAGCTTGAAAAATATATCAGATAGAAGTCTGTTTTCCACAACATATGTTTCAAATATCCTCTCTTAATTTATAATTTCTTTTTATTTTGCTAAAAGAATATTTAGATGAAGAGAATTTCTAAATTTTAATGTAACAGATGTTTTATCTGTCCCAATTAAGACTATTTCTTACATGAATATAATGTTAGACAACCATTTATTATCCGGTGACATCTTCCATCTTTCACACGTAGTTCAATAAGTCCACTTAATTTCCTAGATTTTATGCTATGAAAGATGTCATTTTCCATGCTTTTCATGTTGCTAGACAATCTTTTACTGAACTTTTATTGTGTTACCTCTGTTCACCAAGACTGACCTGTTTTGAATAATGTTCCCTATGTACTTGATTCTCCATAAAGGCTCTATTGATTGCATAGACCTATTTGTCAATGTGTATGTGTCAATAGTTATTCTCTGAAAGACTAGTTTTAACATACATTTTAACTTCCAATATAATATATTCAAATAATGTGTACATTTTCAAAATTACATTAGCTATGTTTTCCACTCTGTATTTCCATATTTATTTGAGAACCAACTTACATTTCCAAAAAGCACCTGATGGGCCTCTTGATTTGGGTTACATCATTTATACACAAAAATTTAGGAATAACTTCAATTTTACAGTATGAATGTTTAAAGTAAATAAGCAAGGTGAAGGCCTGTATTTAATTAGATATTCAGTAAGTACTCCAAGTAGCTTTGGTTTTAGAGTGTGGGGCTTTTTATCAGATTTTATTAAATTTATTTTAATTATATGGTGATTATGATATTACTACAAATATTACAGCTTTAAACTGCATCTTAATTGCTTATACTTGTTTTGGGTTTTTTTTTTTGTTTTTTTTTTTTTTTTTTTTTTTTTGGTACTGGGGATCGAACTCGGGTCCTTGTGCTTGCAAGGCAGGCGGTGGAACCACTGAGCTAAATCCCCAGCCCGTTTATACTTGTTTTCTAAAAATAAAATGGAATTTACCGAATGACCTCACATCCAGTACACCTGCTACATTTTCTAAAATTCTAATGGTTTTATTGAAAACAGTGCTAAATGTACTTATTTCAATTAACAATCAACAATCACAAATCTACAATGACTCTATTGCCCACATGTGATTTATTTTCATCCCTGGATCTTCATTTCAGTTAAAACTACTTAAATTCTTCTCTTCTCTTTTGTGACAATAGGCTCTACATTATGGCTTACATTTTCTCTGATGTCATTTAGTTTACCTGCATCATAGCAACTAGGCTTATTAATGCATGTTCAAATCTAAGCATATTGTTTTTTGTTTAAAAGCTGTGGTACCAATTACCTTTTTAAGCCTATTTTCCTTTTGCATTTGTTGCTGCACAACCTCAATCACTCTACATATTTTATGATGGCTTGGCCTTGCATGATGTATCAGTAATGTTGTCATAAAATTTGCAAGTTGGCCAGGAAAATTTACATTCAGCTAAACAGAAAATATTTCTTATATATTATTTCATTGGCTATATTTATATGTTTTAAAGTATTTGTTGTTTATCTAAAATTTCAAATGTAATTATTCATTTTTTCTCCTAAATCTGGCAAGCCTGTACCCCAAGTAATCTTATTAAGTGAAATAATAAGACAGGACTCCCACTGGGAAATAATTGATTGTTCATAAATGCACTTTTTTACTAAAATAGATTATGTTAACCCTAGATATTTCTGAGTCTTTCTTTATAAACACATTTTCCCTTTAATTTCTATCAATAGAATAGTATAAGCTTGACTGCTTTTATTTTGTCTTATGAATGAAAATAAAATGGAAATGGACTTAAAAGATGAAAATTAAGATAGAGCAAGAGAAAGATGGATTCTTGATAGCTTTTGTGAGTTTCACTACTCAGTTGTAGATAAAAAGACCAATTAACTGAGAACAAGCGAAGTCCCAGCAAGGCTGGGACATACATTCTGTAACAATTCATAAGTATCAGAAGAGGAGGAAAGTTTTACAGGGGAAAAATGGGAATGCATGCTCAAATTCAAGTATGTCAATGTGAGGAGAGTATGGGCAAGGTAACTAGAAGTAAAGCATGGTACTGGTTAGGTTACAGATTAAAGAAGCATATTTGACTTGCATTGGTCAGTCTTAAATTGGAAGCAGTGACAAATATTAAGGAAGGTGCTAGTAATTCATCAAATTCTAGCCATTTGGGTTTTTTTGTAGCAGGGGTTATGGTTTGGTTTCCTGGGATGTTGATAGAGGTAGCTATCTGGATTCAGAGAAAACTAGATTACAGCAGATTTGTTTTCTGGGCTCATGTCTGTGGATAGTGAGGTAGTTTCTTGGGAACGTTGCTTCAGCTGTGAGTCAAGAATTCTATTTTTATATATCATCTGGCTGTTGTTTATTTGCACATTCAGTGTTTCATAATCATATATACAGCATAGATTTTTCAGTAACAAAAATAAATTAATTTATTTGTACTTAATCTAGTTTAAGATGTATTCAAGTTGATTACCTAAAGAATTCTCACTAATACAAAAATTTTCCTACTGGTGTTCATAGCATAAAGAGACAAAGTATTGATGTGGCTGTGGTGCCCTGGATTATTAATTTTTGTCTCTAACCTACATCAGTATTACTATGTTAGACATTTGCAGACACTCAATCATCATATTGACTTTCTTTTTGTTCTGCCAAAGATGGAGTGTTTCTCTCCCTCGGAGATTTTGTGATCAACTTTCATCTTCTTGGATTATTTTATATACATCCTCTTCCTTCTCCCAACTGACCACTATCATCTTACGTTAACTCTTTTACATTATTCAAGTTTTCAAATAAAGCAACTGTTTTCATAGAACTTTGCACTGATCTTTAAGATAACTTCAGCTCTCAACTACATACTGTTTTATAAACTTGAACATTTTTTATGAAATATAATACTACACCTGTAACCACTGAATCACCTCTTTATCTTATATCAATTATCTATCTTTCTTTCTAGAATGAAGCGACTTAATATTTTGTTAACTACTATCCCTTAGAGACAAATTGCTCAAAGATTGTCATAACATATAATCACTCAAAATATAAATGAAAGGCTTTTTATACATTTTCTTGAAGGAGATGATTAGGTAATATACCTCAAAATGTTTACTTTTTTCATTATTACAAGTTTGAGGAAGTTGCTGATAAAGAGATATAACAATCATTTTACAACACCTTATATACTCTAACGCAGAAAATCTATTTGATGTAGAACACCTACAGATACTGTACAGAAGTGATGGTTTATCAAGTGGCAAAACAGTTGCTGCTTATTGAATTTTCTAGTTGTTATCCTTAGTTATAGGTAAGGTAGTTCATAAGCTAATTGAAAGAGAGACCAATTAATAGGAACAATTTTAATTTATATGAAACTATAGACTTCTCTTGACATATTCCCTTGATGAGTAAAAAAAGTACTTGATATTTTGCCACAGAAAAGTTAATTGCTCTCCAGTTCCAATTAGGATGACACATAATTTTAATTGAATTGCTTAATCCATTGTTCTAAAATTTAAAAATAAAGAAGTCGTATAACCTAAAGTGACCATGATTATCAATTCAGTGGAACAGTCAACACCAATAGCAATAAAACTAGGAATTCCCTGATGATAACTATAGGTGTCATTAGGGTAACTTGCTAATTTCTTTTTATGTCAAAGTTCAAAAGTATAAAGTGTCTTCATCTTTACTAATATTAGCTTTGGGGTAAGTTTCCTAATTAAATGCTCCTGACTATGAGTCTTAGCATGTAGCAATAATAATAGTGAAAGCTCTGAGAAAGATGAGAAAACATGTAAAGTAAAAGAAAATGTAAACTTCTTATGATATTTCACATTAGTCTTTTTTCAATGATTCTTTCTTTAGCTAACACAAACGTGTAAAAATAGAATCAGCAAAAATATAATAAGCAATGTCTATAGGAGACCAGAAAGCAAATAAAGGCTGTTACATAGTGAAAATAGGAGAACTTGAACTGAACACTAAAATATAAAAAGAAACAAGTAAACAGTAACATTTGTGAATAATGACTAAAGAAAAAGATGATAGAACATTAATACCCAGCAGCAATTCTTCTAAAAATTACATATATAAATTTCAGATGTTCCTAATCTAGCTTTTATCTTTACAAAAAAGAAATTGATAACACTCCTTGAAATTAATGATGAGTTTCTGGCACAAAAAAGATAAGGTCGATGTCCCTAGGAATCTGACAGACTATAAACCCAGCTGCTTAGGACCCAAAGAGGCAGAGCATAAGTGGGAAGAAAGAACCCTCCCTCTCCTAGTCTTGCTCCTAAAACCCAATGTTACCTCTTTTTTCTCAACCAACAACTGTCCCTGAATCACAAAAGAACTAGGGATTTTCCCAGAGAACTTTCTCAGAGAATAACTCCACCACTTTGCTATTAGAGAGCATTGTGGGGAGCTGAAATAAGCACTGTTTAGCATGGTTCCCTAAGATAGTCATGGAGCTACAATGAGTAGACTTGGTTTAGGACAGTCCCATCATTAACAGAAACCATAGAACTACTAAGCAGAAGGACAGAGTGAGCAAGAACAAAAGTTCCTGGTGGGCTATTGAGCTTGGTCACTTGGCTGACTTCATGTCTGTCATTTTTCTCAATGTGACATTATTCTTTCTTTAATGAGAAGACTCAAATTGTTCAGTCTTTCTCACTACCTGCTTCCTGCATACCATCAACATGTATGTAATGGAAACTTGTGAATCTTTAATCACCATAACAAACATCTGAGATAATCAACTTACAAAGGGAAAAGGTTTATTTTGCCTGATAGTTGTGGAGGATGCAGTTCATGATCAGATTGAACTAATGCTTTCAGACCTTTAATGGGAACAATGTATCACAATGAAAGTGAATGATAGATCAAAACATTAACATCATTGCAGGGAGGGAGAGAGAGAGAGAGAGGGAGAGAGAGAAACCTGTAGTCTTACAATCTCCTTTTAAAGCAATCCTCAGCAACCTAAAACCTCCAAACAAGCTCCATCTTATATTTCCACCACCTCTAAATAATGCCCAGTTATAGAACAAGTCTTTGGCACATGGGTTTTAGGGGGAAATTAATGTCCTATCATACCAATGTGAAAGGTCAATTTTAAATAAAAACTGGTGCTATCCTTAGGTCCATCTGTCCAAGACAGTGAACACATTAGTCAGAAATGGTTTATGTTAACATTTTTAAAAATAGTTTATTTATATTTGTAATTGCAATTTAATTAATTTCAGTTACACTGTAGTTTATTTTAAAATAAATTCTAATTCAGTTCTTAGAAAAGTCATCTATTACATGTAACAAAAATATATTTCATTTCATAGAAAGTAGTATATTACATCCAGAAAAAAATGTATTTCAACATTAAAAGATTGCATGTTTAAACTACTAAATATTCTAAATACTTCTTATTCTATTTGGAAGTACAATCCATGAGAAAACATTAAGAATCATTTTAATATGACAAAAGACAAATTCTGGAGGTAATGAATGATTTTTTCTTTTATGAGAAATTGAAAACATTTTGCTTTGTATTTTTGTGCATTTTCAAGGAAACTAAATCTTAACATGTACTATGAATACTGTCAGAAGATATTTTTGATAAAAATTTGTGGTTGTATAATCCCCAACAAATAGCATAAGTAAAGTCATTTTCCCAAACCATTAATAACAACTATTGATCGGATGAACAATTCTATAGTCTGGAAATTATATTTCAAAGACTATTTCACAGAAACAATCAAATGATATAATTTTCTGTAATAATTTTTTTCCTATTATAAGCTTTTCTTCAAGGCAAATACATACTGGAATAAATTTAATTATATTCACTCAATTAGCATGCATTTTATTCTTACCCTAAGTTTAATTTCTACTAGAAAATACATGGACATTTTTATTTGCAGTTTCTTTCTCTAAAAAGAAACTATGTCAAAATTGGTCAAATTCAATCTATACTTAAATTTCAAACACAGACAAGGTTAGGTTAAAAAAATGTAGAATACATAACATTATGTCCTAGTCTATAAATATTCTTCATTGATGTTTGAACTACTATTCCTCTATTTTATCAATTTTAAAAAGAACATAATATATTTAAAGACATAATTTTAAAAATCTCTGGCACCAATAATAGATATGCAAACAAAATCTTCATACCTTTGTCTTTTATATGCCTCTTTTAACACTGATAATTGTAATAAAATGTAGTAATAAAAAAATCCTGAAAAAAAAATTTAAAAAGAGAAAAAGTTAACCAGCCACAGCATAAAACATAAACCATATAATGACTTTAGTAGTCAGACTTTTGAATTCAGAAAGAATGATGATTAAAAGAAAAATCAATATATGGTGCATGTAATTTGCTGTTTAAAAAAACTATTTAACATCAAGTTTATCCAATGTTATAGGAAAACCTGAAAAAGAAACGGCAAGTACTAACAGGTAACAAAAGTATAACAAAAGAAATGACTTTTTTTCAGCTGTCTTCTTCCTTATTTATGAACGCTTTCCACTTTCCACATATTAGCTAGGAGATGGATGGATGGATGGATATACAGGTAGGCAGGTAGGTAGGTAGGTAGATAGATAGATAGACAGATAGATTGATTTAGAAGAGAAATATAGCAGAATATATCTTAGAAAGATTGTGTGGATGTGTATGAGAGAGACAGGGATGGAGAGAGACAAAGATGGAGAAAGAGATGGAGAGAGAGAAAGAGAAAAAGAGCGGGGGGGGAGAGTAGAGAAAAACTTGATCCACAATGTGTTGGTTTTTGTTTGCTTGTGTATGTTTTTTCTTCTATTACACTCTGAGTATTGTAAAAATATTTTGAAAGTTGATCCCTTAGTGGCTTAAAATATTAATAATGGAAATTACTTAACAATGTTATTTAGAAATAAGATCTTTTAAAAATATATAATACACTTTTCTAAGAAGATTTTCTTTAAAAGAAAGCTGGTAATCATATGCCCAGATTGTTGAAGAGACCTACTTCTTTGAAATAAGCAGAGAAGTTTGGTGACCTCTCTAAAGCTTTTCTTTTACTTTTTGTTTCTCAGATTCTAATTCCATTCTTGTGTTAAAAGAGTGATATATATACAGAAAGTTAAATGCTTAATATTAGGTGTTCTTGGTAGAAAAGTTAAGAAAATTTAGCATTTAGTTTTCAGCATAAAATGATAAGAAAGGACTAGAAAATACATTATCACTAAAAGGAGAAATTTTACTAACATTCGGGAGTACTATATTTTGAACCCAGTGCTTTCATTTCAGTCAAATGTCACCACAGTAAAATCACCCTGGCAAGACATCTGCAGTGAAGAAGAAAGGGCTTTGCTCTTGAAATGACTTAATTCTTCCACAGGTGCATATCACTGGATTTTATCTTCCCTTTAGAACATGCAATACTTTGTTGAAAATGTCTGAACTCTTCAAAACCTTGGCTTTAATAGTGGAAATATGAGACTGTCATGTCTTTATTCTTTTCAGGAATATGCTGTAAACATAATCTTCCACTGTCTAGTTCAGAATGATCCACACAATAAGGATGCTATGAATATTTTAATCTTTCTGCTGGGAAATCACTATCATTTTACAACTCTTCCACATTATTTTGTAATTTTCAAAATATGTTGTGGTGTTTTGAAGAATAACAAGTAACTTGTTAAAAAAAGTAAAGCTGAATTAGAAAACAGATGTTTTGTAGGGGTTCAAATTCTTAAGAGTAACTAAGAACAGTAATTAAACACTAGAAAACAAGAGAAATCCAGGGAAAAAAATAGCAGAATTTAAATATTATAAAAGGTCAAAAGTTTACTAAGAATGTTAGTTTCATAGATCAGGGTGTATGAAAAAAATGGCATCCGTAAAATCATCAGAAATCTGCTAAACCAATCAAGCATTTACAGAAGAAGGAGAAAGGAATGATTATTCTGATGAAAAGTTGTTTGCAAGAGAGCTTTCTCCATTAAGGGTAGGTCTCAGTCTTGAACTGTGGAAATTTTGAGATTACTGCTTTGCAACTGACAAATCTATATTTGAATTCTTGTCTACATAATATGAATTTAGTAACACATTAATTGTTGTTTTGCATGAGATCTCAAATGATAAAACTAGAAAATCTATGCCAACATAATGCCATAGAGTTAAAACAAGTTTCATTCTGAAACATACTCTCATTACTTGTTTCTGTTTCTCTTGTCCTTATTCTTTACCATTTTACTCCTAAATTAACAAATTAATTTAGTGATATTTTACAGAGCTTGTTGGTTCTTTTTTCAAATATTCCCAAATACAGCATTAATTTTTGAAGCAAAATAGACACAAATAGAACATTATTTGTTTTCTTTTACTTATGTCTAAAAATGTTCATGAAAACTATTCAGCAATTTCTATTTAAAATTGAACTAAAAGCGTTCATCAGAGATACTGAAGAGAGAAACTGTTTTTACAAGGTTTATCCCAAGATTGTAATTTTTCATAAAATTTACCATATTGATGCTGTCCTGGGAGTTTAAAAATATGTGATTGATCTTTATGTATTATATGGGATTATAAAATAAAACTAGGAACCTAGAGAGCTAAATTAAAAGATTTTTTTTCTTTGAAAGTTATAGGAAAGTTTCTCTTTTCCATTCTATGAGGGTATTTAGACTCTATTTTCTTTATTTGTTTATTTTTGCCAACATGTGGCTTCACAGTATGCTTGTTAGTGTGGAAAAATGTCTTTGATAAACCCTTTTAGTGGTTTGAAGGGAGAGTCTTTAATTAAAAAACAATTGTAAACAATCTGTCTGTCAATATTTGAGGTACGCTATTTAGAAGAGCTTATAATTAGGTCTCTAGGGAACATGAAACATTATGCCATTATTTTCTAAAAGTGCTATATTCACCTACTTTTTTATATCCATTTCAATATTCTCATTATTCTTCACAATATAATATTGAACTTTGAATGTTTTCAGCCCTTTGAGTATCCTCTTGTAAAGAAATTTATAATCCTCTCCATTTAGTAACAGAACAATTCTCATCTAGTATCCTGGATTAAAAAGAAGGCTGATAAGTATCAGTATAAAATACTCATACACTTTCTTTACAATTCTTCAACACCTTAAATATGGTTTAATTATATGATCTGTGTAAAAATGGTATTTAGCTCTAAGTCCTAAATTAATCAGTTTTAAAGCAATTTGGAATTTAAAAATCCTAGTAGTACAAGATGATCTTCTCATTCAAACTGTGTAGTTTTCCCAGTGAAGGTTTATTTTGTTTTGTTTTTTGATTTGTTTTTTAATTGTGTGAGTGTCGCTGCCAATGCAATGCTCAGAAATGTTATTGCTTCTGGGAACAACACTATAAATGCTGATGAGTGAGGCCTGTACCTCCTTAGGCCATTCCGCTGAGGCAGCTGTTGCTATTCAGCAGAGCTTTCAAAATATGTTTTTATTAATACATTTCCACATTCGTTTACATCTTATGTTTGTGAATGTTGGCTGACATAACCCTTCTGTGATTAAGAAGCTTTTGTGCTGAGATTACAAAACCAAAAGCCATAAGGTATTTGTCAACTACAAACAGGAACAATCAGCCACTTACTTTGGATGCATTTAACAAATCCATGTTCCTTAACATTAATCCCAAAATGTTTAGTGTATTTCACCATGAGAGCCATTTTTGTGAGCTGCGAAATAAATTGCCTTCTGAAATGCTCTGGTTAAATATATGCTAGAAATTTGCTTCCCTCTTTCTAGTTATAAAATTGAGTGACTTTTCCTGAGTTCTAACTGTTTTGAAGTCTGTGTAATATTTCTTCCAGCTAATAATTTTTACTTTCAGATAATGATTTTCCTCTCATTTCCCTTTCTTTGTCTCTCTCTGTGTTAGTTGTCAACTGGTCAGTCAAATTTCCTGGCTTTCCCATTTTTCCAAACTAATTGTGTACCTACTATCTATGGTATTCTATGCTCACTTTATTACTTCATCACACGCCAAAATGCTAAGTTTCACAATGGTAATTTTTCACCACATTGCCTCCTATTCCCTACATTTATCATCACCCTTAGAAAACTTTCTAAGGTCTCATGATATATTTCCACTAAATGTCTGTGTAATTTTATGTCATAGTATCTTACTCTGTTGTCATATGAAGAGAAATCCGAGAGCTATCTTTATACATAATTTTGCTTACACATTATGTAAATGATTAACTACTTTATGCTGAATCTACCCTTTTTATTGGTTTCTAGGTTTTCTGTACTCACCACTACCATCCTTAGCCAAGTGACCATTCTTCTTATATTATTCTTTTTATCACGTATTCTATTTCTGTTCAAAATACATTGGCAAGAGTCAATTCTCTTCTTGTCAATTCCTCAATCATGGAAACCCATTTGACCTGATGCCCATGGAGTTTGAGTGAATACATGATTCTCCTGAGGTACATGGTTATTAAGGGGAGAAGGGGATTCTGGAAAAGAATCAAAGATTTTGGTAGTAGGGGAAAGGGAGGAGTTATTTAGTCGGCGATCAAAAGTAGATAATTTACTGGTCTCTGTTAACATTATTGGAAAGTAAGATGTAAGTGCATAAATTAAATAAAAAATCTAATGGTTCACTAAGTTGCCCTAACTTTGTAAGTATTGTGGGCAGTGAGTATAACCTTAGATAAGGAGTAGACATCTTCAATAATGACCTCTGCTAGTTTAAACAAATGCAGTGTGATATTTCATGAATTTGTGCTAGATTTACAGGAAAAATTATGCAGTTCACATGTGCATTTATGAAAAATTTACTTCCTTAAGAGTGTTAGCTTTTTTTTTTCTAAGACCATTGATTTAAAGGAAAAAAAAGTATTCTACTACATATCTCTTCCCTGTAAACTTATACTCTTTTGTACAAATTAAATCTTTATTCACCCCCCCAAAAAAAATATCCTTATTCCTTTCACTCTTTCTAAGGGAATTACTTAATACTATCATTCCAATGAGTTCTGGTTATTACCGATAATTTAGAGATTTAAGATTTACCAAGAGGATTGTATTTCAGCTGAGCCTTCTTAGAAGTCAAACACTTCATTGTGCTTCAGTATAGGCAGTGGTGATGTAGATGTCAATATTTTCTTCCTTTGATATTTTTATCTTGATTTCATCAAAACCATATCATTACTTGGCCATCACTCCAATTCCTCAAGAACTTTTTCTTCGTATTCCTCCGAAATGGTGTTTTCACCAAACTTCGACCTTCACTGTGTAGTGTATCTGCTAGTAACATATTTGCTCTACATATATAGTAAAATACTTGTACTAGAACTTGGTACCTGTCTCAGATAAATATATAAAAGTTAGATAGGAAAGTCTTCCCAGAGTTTGTAGTACAGATAGTAAGGATGTATGTTCTTTGATAAAAGAACAAAGTAAAATATAATTCTCTTTACCATCTAAAAAATATCTTGAAGATGTTGAGACTCAAACGATGCAGGCTGAGTAGATAAGAAAAAAATGTCTGGTAATGTAAAGAAAGATGTCTGCCTGAGAAATGACAGTAGCCTGGAATGGGGAAGGTGATTCAGAACATCTTGAGAAATAGTTGATGTTGAAAAGTTCTTTCGGAGTTCAGAAGGCAGGGAGAGTGTAGGGTGAAGGTCACTGGTAGAGAATTACTTCTCATTTCCTTAACTCAGTCTTTTAGAAACCTGTAAATTAATGCCTCTTCACTTATATCTTTGTATTATCTTTTATATATCTCCACATCAGTCCAGCCAACTTAAAAATTCTTGTTCTATTGTAAATATTTTGTTCTTGGTATTTTTATTTTTTCTTAAAGTCTGTTGTGTCTGATTCTCAGTAATAATTCCATGTTCACTGAACTGAACTTAATATTTCTAACATTAAATATTGTCAAACATTACCACTCACCAACAAACACAGTTGAAAAATAAGAGACATAATCATCCATGAATTACAATCCTATGGGTTGCAGCACAAATATGAATGAGGGAGAACTCACGACTATAGTGAAAGAGAACTAACAATTATGAATATATATTTTGATAACAATCTAAACCCTACAAAAGCCTGGAAATTGGTTAAAGATACTCAGTCTATTGCCTAAATATTAGAAGGCTTGATGTCACTTAGAATTTCAAATTATACAAAAACACAAGATGATTCTTTTTTATCTGAATTCCTTTGAAAAGAATGCCTTCACAATTCATGTACTATAAATACACAAATGTATGGGTAAGGTTTAGTGAAGTTTTACAAGTTTTTGCCAGATTACTAAAGGATATATTAAAATCAATAATTGTATATTAAATCAGTTTATGGATTAATGAGCTTAGACTAAAATTTTGATGAAAAAGACCTTGACAACTTAAAATGTTTAAATTGTGCTGCCACAGTACACATGTACAGTTATTAATAGTTTAATAGCTAAGACAAGTGTTATGTTTTGTCATGACTGAATAGAAGATATGTATATATGTTTAAAATATAAATTTGGCCCACGTATTTGAACAGTCTTTTTAAAGTCTTAATTTACTGATAGCTTGCATGTAATGCTACCTGAAAGAGTAGCTGAGATGCTGACATTTTTCTTTTTCAGGATGGTACAATTCCTAGAAATCAATATGAGATCTTAGGCACTCTGGTCTTTTTCCAGAATACCTGACTATTTTGAACTATTCCTTCCTAAACTGGAGAACTCGAGGAGTGATATTTACACAATCACTATTAACAGAATGAAATGACTTTGAAAATGCAATTGACAGACACATCAGTATCATGATTTAAGTTATATGAAGTTCAGGAATCAATATTAGAAATGTGATTTGGTTGTCTAACACATTCTTAAAATTCATTTAATTTTACTGATACCAAGTTAGACTATTTTTCTAATATCTATTGTATTAAATAATAGTAATTAGATATAAAATCAAATTGTTTAGCTTCAACTGTAGCACAAATCTTATCTCCAAAATATATTATATTAAATCCAAGTTAAAAGAATGACTGGCTGTAGTCTATTTTTTCATTTCAGTCTTTTAAGCTTTCTCAAAGTGTAAAATAATTTCAAGGTAAATGTATTTTTCTATCATATGTTTTTAACATGGAAGTATTTTATTCTGCAAGGCTATTTTCTTGCAGCATGATTTATTATCTACTTCTTTTTCTCTTAATAACACTTGGTGGAAAAGTAATTCCTACACAGGAATCTGATAGCAACTCTTAGCAAACATCTTTGTGATCCTTCGAAAGTAATATGGATTTGGAGACTCCTTCAAGTGATTCTATTTCAGTGTTTTACAGGTTTTTAAAATACTTATACTTTGTTTAAAATAAAAATTAAATATTAAAAAGATTAATTTTAGCAAATAATTGCATAATGAAAATCATTGAGTGTAATCATAAGTTGTCTTGAAAATATAAAAAAATTCTATTTCACTGTGGATACATATAAATGCATTTTACATGTTTTATAGTTTAAAATATAGTCATCTTGAACTTAAAAAGTAATTATTTTAAAACAGAAATAATTTTTATAGTTTACATGTTAAATTTCTTCAAATTACTCATTTTAAAGATTAGTTTAATATTCAAATATCTGCTGTAGTAAGCCCTGATATTATTGAAATATAATACA